>NW_027555847.1:75006122-75606122 GCF_003287225.1 Phascolarctos cinereus | reverse complement strand
GCTGTTACTGTGTATAATGTTCTCCTGGTTCTGCTCATTTCACTCAGCATCAGTGCATACAACTCTTTCCAGGTTTTTTGAAGTCTGCTTGCTCATCATTTCTTATAGCACAATAGTATTCCATCACATTCTCATCATTTCTTATAGCACAATAGTATTCCATCACATTCATATACCACAACTTGTTCAGCCATTCTCCAACTGATGGCCATCCCTTCAATTTCCAATTCTTTGCTACCACAAAAAGAGCTGGTATAAATATTTTTTGTACATGTGGGTCCTTATCTCATTTCTAGGATCTCTTTGGGATACAAATCTAGTATGCACAATTCTGTAGCTCTTTGGGCATAGTTCCAAGTTGCTCTCCAGAATGATTGAATCAGTTCACAACTCCACCAACAATGCATTAATGTTCCAATTTTCCCATATCTTCTCCAACATTTATCATTTTCCTGTTTTGTTATGTTAGCCAATCTGAAAAGTCTGATGTGGTACCTCAGAGTTGATTTGACTTGCATTTCTCTAATCAATAGTGATTTAGAGCATTTTTTCATATGACTATAAATAGCTTTAATTTCTTCCTCTGAAAACTGCCTGTTCATATCCTTTGACCATTTATTAATTTTGTTCTTCCAGATGAATTTTGTTATTGGCTTTTTTTTTCTATATATACATATAGAAAATAATTTTTGGTAGTTTGATTGGTATGGCACTGCATAGGTAAATTAATTTAGGTAGAATTGTTGGAAAGACTCTTAATGTTATGGTATTCCTTAGCTAGAATGCCTGGGGAAGAGCTTCTCTTTAAGCTAGTTTAAGAGATGGTATTTTGATAGAGAAGGGGATATTGCAAAATAACATTAATAATCAAAAGTGAGCATTAAAATAATTTTTTCTCATTACTAATTAATACTAATTACTAATATTAATTAATAAGGCTGTGTCACTCTTTGAAAGAGGAGAGGAAGGTAGAAGGAAGATTCTTCAAATTCTAGTCCCTGAAACATTATTACCAAAGTTTCCTTCCATTTGCAAGTAGATGACAGATGTGGCACAATGGATCCTGGGTCTAGAGTCAGGAAGATTTGAGTTCAAATCCAGCCTCATACGTTTACTAGCAATTTGATCTTGGGCAAGTCATTTAACTTCTGTATCCCTATTTCCTCAACTGTGAAATGGGAATAATAACAGTCCCTACCTCACATGCTTATTATGAACATTTAATGAAATAATATCTGTAAAGCACTTAGCATAGTGCCTGGCATACAGTAGTTGCTTAATAAGTACTTACTTTTCTTTCCAGACCCATGACTGTGTAAATGCAGTGTCAATACAATGAAGTCAAATTACTTTTCTGGTAGAATTGAAAACATACCAGCTATTTGAATTGAACCAATTTATTTTTTAAATTGACTAAAATTGTTTACATGTATATAATATAAATAAAACTTGTTACTATTGCTTTATTGTTGTTAATTATGTGGTGCTTTCAGGTTAACAAAGTGCTAGACACACTGGACCCTCAATAAGAGTTATGTGGTAAAGTAGAAAGTGAGCTGAACTGAGTCATGGGTCCTGAGTTCGAATCCCAACAGCACCAACTTATCTGTGTGAATTTGGGCACATCTCTATGGGCCTGAATATCCTCATGTATAAAATGAATGGATTGGACTAGGTAACCTCTGAGGTCTCTTCCTTTCTTCTAGATCTATGATTGTTTAGGTAATCTACAAGGTACTACAAGTATTAATTTCATTTTGCAGATGAAGCAACTGATTTATGATCATCTAGCTAGGGAGTGTCAGAGACACTTGAATAAAGGTCTCGCAGGATACTAAATCCATCAATCAGTCTTTCTCCAAAAGCCCAGTGTTAGTCACAATAAAGATTAAGGTAAGTGGATGAAGCAGTTCTCAAAATGAAGTCCACAGACCCTTTGGAGTCCCCAAGACCCTTTGGGGGTGGGGTTCAAAACTATTTTCACAATAAAACTAAGATGATATTTGTCTATTAAAATAATCCTCTCTTTTCCAACTACAAATCTTGTGAGGACAGATTTTCTTTATATACTTAAACCAAAACAACATATAACAACTGATTGAATGCAGAAGCAGATATGAGAATCTAGCTGTCTTTAAGCCAGACATTATAAAAATATGTAAAATAATGCTGTTCTTGTTGCTACATTTTTCATTTTGGAAAATATTATTTTTCATAAAATGGCTATTTATGTTAACTTATAATTAAATTATTATGGTTATTTTAAATTAACTAAAAATAATTTTAGTTGTATAAGCTTTCATTTCTTACCTCATAATATCAATAGCTATGACCAGCAAAGGGCACTATGTGTCACAGTAGATAGAATGGTAAACCTAGAGTCTGGAAAACCTGACTTTAAATCTGGCCTCAGACACTTACTAGTTGTGTGATTCTGGACAAAGCATCTAACCCTGTTTGCCTCAGTTTCCTCATCTATAAAATAAGCTGGAGAAGAAAATGGCAAACAACTCCAATGTCTTTGCAAAGAAAACTCCGGGGGGGGGGGAGTCAAGATGGCTGAGTGAAAGCAGTGACTTCCTTGAGCTCTCCTCCAAACCCCTCCAAATACTCATAAAAAATGGCTCTAAACAAATTCTGAAGCATCAGAACCCACAAAAAGACAGAGTGAAACAAATTTCCAACCCAAGACAACCTGGGTGATTGATCAGAAAGGTGTATCGCGCCACTGGGAGTGCAGCGCGACCTGGGCATGCAAGCCACAGTGAACCTGGAGCAGGCCTCAGAGGACTGAATCACGGGCAGCTATGGAGGTTTCCTGACTCCTCAATCCACCAATGCCAAGACAACTTAGAAGGTCAGTGCGAAAAGTCTGTTTCTGTCGGTGCTGAGAAAAGAAGGCAGGGTTTCAGCTCCATTCCCCAAGAGAGTGGCCCTGGGTTGGGCAGCTGCTTCCAGAGCTTCTGGCCCACAAACTGAGGGGGAATCTAGTGGCTGATCAGAGAGGGATTGCAGGGATCTCTTTGCCAGTGCTCAGGCAGGAATCTCTTGTTTTGCCCCTGTTTGGATCTGGGCCACAGTTCTGGACAGCGGTGCTGGGGTGAGGAGGAGTGCTGGCATGGTGGAGCTTGTAGTGGCTGTGGAGAGGAACCCTTCCTCACAGTTACAGGACAGAAAGGAGTACTTGTAGTCTCAGGCCAGGAAAGGAGTAAACACCTCGCCCCTTATCATACCACCTTGCAAGAACTGAAAATTTACAGCTCCCTACAAGTATCTCTGAAAACAGCTGTACAAACCCCCTGAAGCTTGGGACAGTACATTCTCCACTTTGGAAGCAGATTCGTACCTTAACAAAGAGTTTAAAACTCAAGTAATTAGCCGGGATCATGAGCAAGCAGCACAAAAAGAGTCAGACTATATTATCTTACTTTGGTGAAAAAGAAGATCAAATATACAACCAGAAGAAGACAACAAAGTCAAAGCTCCTACATCCAAAGCCTCCAAGAAAAATATGAATCAGTCCCAGGCCTTGGAAGAGCTCAAAAGGGATTTTGAGAAGCAAGTAAGGAAGCAAGGAAAAACTGAGAGTGATGCAAGAAAATCATGAAAAACAAGTCAACAGCTTGCTAAAAGACCCAAAAAAATACTGAAGAAAATAACACCTTAAAAAATAGCCTAACCCAAATGGCAAAAGAGGTCCAAAAAGCCAATGAGGAGAAAATGCCCTAAAAAGCAAAATTGGCCAAATGGAAAAGGAAGTCCAAAAGCTTACTGAAGAAAATACTTCCTTAAAAATTAGAATAGAGCAATTGGAAGATAGTGACTTTATGAGAAATCATGACACAGTAAACAAATCCAAAAGAATGAAAAATTAGAAAACAATGTGAAATATCTCATTGGAAAAACAACTGACCTGGAAAATAGATCCAGGAGAGAGAATTTAAAAATTATTGGACTATCTGAAAGCCATGATCAAAAAAAGAGCCTAGACATCATCTTTCAAGAAATTATCAAGGAAAACTGCCCTGATATTTAGAACCAGAGGGCAAAATAGAAATTGAAAGAATCCACAGATCTCCTCCTGAAAGAGATCCCCAAAAAAACTCCTAGGAATATTGTAGCCAAATTCCAGAGTTCCCAGGTCAAGGAGAAAATATTACAAGCTGCCAGAAGGAAAATTCAAGTACTGTGGAACACAAAGATTTAGCAGCTTCTACATTAAAGGACCACAGGAATATAATATTCCAGAGGGCAAAGGAGATAGGATTACAACCAAGAATCCCCTACCCAGCAAAACTGAGTATAATCCTTCAGGGGAAAAAATGGTCATTCAGTGAAATAGAGGACTTTCAAGCATTCTTGATGAAAAGACCAGAGCTGAATAGAAAATTTGACTTTCAAATACAAGACTCAAGTGGAACATGAAGAGGTAAACAGGAAAGAGAAATCATAAGAGACTTATTAAGATTGAACTACATTCCTGAATGGAAAAATATTTATAACTCATGAGACTTTGTCAGTATCAGGGTAGTTGGAGAAAAAAATTATATGTATGTATATGTAGATAGATAAAGGGCACAGAGTGAGCTGAAGATTAAGGGGTCATATCTGGAGAATAAAATTAAGGGATGAGAGAAGATTATACTCGGAGAAGAAGAAAGGGAGAGGTAGAATGGGGTAAATTATCTCACAAAAAGAAAAGAAAAGAAAAGTCTCTTACAGTGAAAGGGGAAATGGGGGAAGGTGAGAGGGAATGAGTGAATCTTATTCTCATAGGATTTTGCTTAAGGAGAGAATAACATACACATTCAATTGGGTATGGAAATCTGTCTTACCCTACAGGAAAATAGGGGGAGAAGTGGACAAGAGAGCAGGGGGATGATAGAGAGGAGGGCAGATTGGGAAAGGAGGTAATCAGAACTAAATACTTCTGAGGAGGAACAGGGTCAAAAGAAAGAATAGAATAAATGGGAGGGCAGGATAAGATTAAGGGAAATAGAGTTAGTTGTTCACAACATGTCTACTATGGATGTGTTTTGCATAACTGCACATGTACAACCTATATGGAGTTGCTTGCCTTTTCAATGAGGGTGGGTGGGGAGGGAGGAAGAGAGAAAATTTGAAACCTAAAGTTTTAAAAACATATGTTTAAAAAAAATGTTTCACATGCAACTGGGAAATAAGAAATACAGGAAATGGGGTACAGAAGTCTGTTCTGCCCTACAGGAAAATAGAAGGGGAAGGGGATAAGAGAAGGGGAGAGAGATAGAAGAGAGGACAGACTAGGGGAAGGGATATTCAGAATGCATGACATCTTGGGGTGGGGGGAGGGGGAGATGGGTAAAATTTGGAATTCAAAAACTTGTGGAAGTGAATGTTGAAAACTAAAAATAAATAAATTTATATTAAAAAAAAGATACTAAGGTTCTGAAAGCTCACTTTTTTCTTCTGTATTAGAATGTTAGCCCTGCATCATTATATAGTTCCTTCCAATTGCTCAAATAAATTTACCTTTCTAGATTCAAAAAAGAAAAAGAAAACTCCAAATTGGGTCATGAAGAGTCAGACACAATTGAAATGTCCAAACAACAACAAAACAAAAATGACCAGCAAAGACAAAAATTCTTTGAAGCCCTCAAACATCTTTAAGAATATAAAGGGGTGAATGGCACAACCAAGATGGTGGGGTATAGTCTGAGACCCAGCTAAACTCTCCCCGACATTCCCCTCCAAACAACTTTAAAATAACACCTCAAATCAAATTTTGGAGTGGCAGAAACAACCAAAGATCAGATGGAGACATAGAGGGCTGAAGGAGAAGTCTGTAACAGGTAGGATTTGAAACTAAGTCCTTCCTAATTCTTGGTTCAACACTCTACACACCTAGTTGCCTTGTGGATTTACATCAATAGGGAAGTTCCCACAGCAGGTGGTAACTAAATCAATAAATCAAGTCTGTTGTACCACCCCACATATAAAATATAAATAACAATATGATGGTAGGGGGAAAACCGGCTAGTGAGAAAACAGACCCTTTTTCACTCATCCCTTCCTGACAATTTGCCAGATTTGACATGAGATCCTTCTTGCTTTACTGCTGATCAGAGCTATTCTTTCTGCTTGTGAATTTCAAAAAGCACTCTTCCCAGAATGTCTAAGCATTGTGAATGTAGAGCTTGTCTTAACAAGAATGTAAGTTCATTGCCTAGATTAAAAAAAAATTTAAAAAAACAGTAAATGGCCCTTAAAGAGATAATATGATGAATTTTTTTATTCCACTCTCAAGCATCTGGGAATTTCTTTTTACGCACTTTCATTTGGTCCTCATCTGGCACTATCAAAAGCAATAATTACACTCACTTAGTGAATCTTCTACCTTGTCAAAAGACATTCTCTATGGAGGAAATACCTAAAACACCACCATTGGGGGTTGAGACCATAATTCGTTCTAGCTCATCAAATTCAATTAAAATATCAGATAATTCTAATTGTGTTAGTAACTTCAAAAGATCCTAGTTTCCACCTACAAGAAACCTAGGTCTAACTTCAAGAATTTACTTTATTCAACACCATGTTTTAAATAATGAAAGATCTCAGACACACTTTTTTGACAGGTGAGGAAAAGTAGCAAGAAAACATGTTAATCCCTGGGAAAGGGTGATACCTGTACAGGTTGGGTGCATATCAGGGATTCAGATAGCTTTTTTTTCATCATCAGTGATGTAGTTCCTTCTCCTTCCATAGTCATTATGTTCCCTCTTCAGTCCTCGTTCAGGTATCTAGTGCCCTTACCCTCATCAAAGCCTACTCACAGAATAAGAACAATAGAATCTCAAAAGACAAAGAGATTCTCTTAGCTAAATGA
The DNA here is from genome assembly GCF_003287225.1 of Phascolarctos cinereus. Taxonomy (NCBI): domain Eukaryota; kingdom Metazoa; phylum Chordata; class Mammalia; order Diprotodontia; family Phascolarctidae; genus Phascolarctos; species Phascolarctos cinereus. Next base: position 75,599,257 of record NW_027555847.1, on the reverse strand, counting down.
GAATCCTTTCTGTACTACCATCCTCTACTTGAAAATACCCAGAAAGGCTACTGTTTTAAGGCTCTTCAAAAATTTTCATATCAATCAATTACAATTTGTTATATTTAAGTCAAAGTACTAAAAACAAAATGGGTGCCCATTTATTTGGGGAAAGGATGAACAAAATGTGGCACATGATTTTAATGGAGTACCATTACACCATAAAAATGACAATAATAAGGAAGTTAGAGTATATGTTTATTGACTATTTTGCCTTTTAAGAAGAGGTTTGATCCTTTCAAGACCATTTTCACATCATGTGTGAGCACACTTGCACGTGTGTCTGTGTGTGTCTGTGTGTGTGCATGTATTGCTACAATACTGATGGTAAATTATTTAACTTGAAAAGGCTAGAAGCCAAGACTAAAGTGGAAGGAGAGTTGGTGCATGATTTTTTGTTCACAGATCATTGCGTACTCAGTAGAGTCTCTGAAGCAGAGATGCAACAAAGTATGGATCAATTTTTGCTGCTTGTGCTAATTTTGGCCTAACAATTAATACCAAGAAAATGCAGGTTCTACACAAGCCAGCACAACACCATCCATACAAATACAGTTACAACAATGGAGAAAATTCTGAAAATTGTGGATAAGTTCACTTGCTGTGGCAGTATACTTTCCAGGGATATACGCATAGATGATGAACTTGATGCACACATTGCCAGAACTAGCTCCATGTTTGAAAGACTCCAAAAAAGTGTGGAAGAGAAGACACATTAGAGCAAACTGAAGGTCTACACAGCTGTTGTGCTGATCTCATTGTATGCCTGTGAAATCTGGACAATTTGCCAATGCCATGCCAGGAAACTGAATCATTTCCATTTTAATTGTCTTCAGGAGATTCTGAAGATCACCTGACAACATAAGGTACCGGACACTGGGGTCCTTTCTTTTTTTTTTTATCTTCTGAAACATGTATTTGGCAAACAATATTGAAAAACAGAATCCCTTAAATAAATTAATTCAAAGTCCTACAATCCATACTCTGATACAGAAAGATAAAGTGAGTACATATATGAAAAAGTCAGTTACTGATACATTTTCAAGATATTTTTGCCATTTTCCCCAATTTCAAAACTACCTGCTTTGCAACTGAAACTGATCTATTTATTCACCACTAAATCATTCCACAGAAGCAATTATCATTTCATTTTAAAGATGAAGATTTTTAAAATATGAATGGTTAAAGAATCATTTGCCATGGACAAACACTTATTTAATCTTACTTTTTATGAACAAGAACAGTTAATAGATTTGTGCAATATTTATAAGGCACTTAGTATAGTGCCTGCACTTAATAAATGCCTGTTCTTTTCCTCCCTTCCCTACACAAATGTAATGGAATATTACTGTGCTCTAAGAAATGACAAAAATGATGAATACAGAGAAGCATAGAAAGACTTACATGAACCAATGCTAAATGAGGTAAGCAGAGCCAAGAAAAATCTATATGTATATATAACAACACTGTAAACAGAAAGAATAACCATAAAACAATTTTTTAAAAAGGATATTGCAAAATTGAAAAAAACAAACAAACAAAACAACAAGTTTGGTTCCAAAGATGACATATGGAAAGATACCTCTCTCAACTACTTTGCAGAGAGAGGCAGGGAATCCACAGGTGTGGAACGCTGGATATGTTGTCACGTTGTGTTCTATACATATGTGTGTGTGTGTGTATACGTATATATATATATATATGTGTATATATATATATATACACACACACACACACATATACAGTGATTAGTTTTGCTGCTTTTCTTCCTCTTTCTATTTTTTCTTTAAAAAATATCTTTATTACATAGGATAGCTCTCTGGGAGAGGAAGGGAGAGAAAGAAGGGGAAATTTAGGCTACATAAAAAGAAAAAAAATGAATAAAAAATTTCCTTTCAGGCTCTAAAGTTCTTTTTAATTCATATTGATATTAAATTAGTCCCACTTTGTGTGAGCAGCTCTTCCAGCGGTAGTACCAAGAAATACCTTCACCTTGTATTCAGGGTCAAATAGTTCTCCTGCTTTATCACTGAATTACCTCTAAAATCTCTCTTGATCTTGCTGTATGAAGGATGGATTAGAGAAAAGACAGATAAGAAAGCAGGGAAACTAATTAGGAGGTTATTAAAATACACAGAGGTGACAAGTAGAGACAGAATCAATAGGAAATAGTAATTGATGGACTTTTTTGTCTCCTTTATTATGATATACAAAGATGACTCCATGGGTACAGGATTGGTTGATAAGAGGATGATGGAAGAGGAGGAGGAGGAGGAGGAGGAAAAGGAAGAAGAGGAGGAAGGGGAGGAGAAGAAGAACGGTTTAATAGGGAAAGATGATTCTGTTTTATACATACTGAGTTTGAGTTGCTGAACATTCCAGAAGGGCAGTTGGAAGTACAGGTTTGGAGTTAAGGAGATAAGAGCTGGACGTATATTTCTGGGAGTCATCTGCACAGACATGCCTGAAATATTTCTTTTTATCAAACAAGCATTTATTAAGCATCAGGCTAAAACTGAGACAGTCTTCTCCTTCAAGGAGCTTCTATTCAAGCCCAAGGTAGGTACCTGGTCTTAAGAAGGCTGTCACTGATAATCTCTCCTCTCTCAATCACTCAACAAGTATTTATAAAGCATTTACTATGTGCCTAGACTATATAGGTGCTAGGGTTACGAAGAAAAGCAAAAACAGTTCCTGCCCTGAAGAAGCTCCCATTGTAATAGCAGAAATAACATGCAAATAACTACGAACGTTCCAAATTTAGACAGTGTAAACTGGAGGTAATTTCAAAGAAGATGCATTGGAATTCATGAGAACCAGGAAAGGCTTTTTACAAAAAGCAGGATTTGAGCTTAGTCTTAAAACTGGGGTCTTTTCTTAAGCTAAATTGCCAAGCATTCAAACTCTGCTGCAGAGAGCACAACTCCAATGGGCTGGCCACACTGTTCAAATGTCAAATGTATGTTTACCTAAAAGACTGTTTTATGGAGAATTCACACAAGGCAGTCACTCATATAGTGGGTCAGAGGAAGCAACACAAAGACACTCTCAAAATCTCTTTGAAGAACCTGGGAATTTATTATGTGACATGGGAAACAATGGCAAAGAACCTCCCAGAATGGTGTGCCCACGTCAAAGAAGATGCTGTGCTCCATGAGCAAAGTAAAATTTCAGTAGCTCAAAAGAAATGTGAGATGCACAAATTTAGAGACACCTCCACTCCAAACGTTCATATGGACTATTTTTACCTGACCTGTGGTAGACCCTTCCAAGCTCAAATTGCTCTGATTAGCCACAGTCAGATATATTGTACCTTGACTCCAACATAGTGATGTCATTTTCTTCTTCTTCAAGAATGAATGAAGACAACCATCTTTATGTACATATACTTACATGTGTAATCATACACACTCATTTATCTGCCATTGTGTTTGTTCCTCCTTACTTTGCTTTTTAAGCTTTATTGATCTATGTGATTTTTACACCATTTTCAGCATTTCCTAATGTATCTCTATTCATCCACCAATCTGTTGAACCCTCACTTGGAACAAAGTTTAATAATATAATAAATAAACCAACATTCACACTTCCTCTAATTCTTTCTTCTCTCTCTCACTCAACTTGATCAGAAATAATAGTATAGAATCCTCCCAGGGATTCTGGGAATTATCCTGTCTAGAAGACTTCTCTAATTCAGGCACTTTCATTGTTTTTCTCAGATTGAAATGCCATGAAGTCACTTCCAAAATAATTGTTTATGGAATGAATTCTTAGCATATTGGGGTCATAAATCAAGAGGCTGAAGAGACCTCTGAGGTCATCTAGTACAACACATTCATTTAATAAATGAGAAAAGTGAATACCAGTTAGGTTAAGTGTCTTGTCCAAGGTCACAAGGGTAGAAGGCATCAGAAGTAAGATTTAAATGCAAATCCTCAGACTCCAGAACAAGAGCTCTTTTCCTGTCCCACACACTTCCCTGATCACTGCATCCATTCTGTTCTCCAAAGGAAGATATTCCCTACCAAATGGTCCTTAACCACCAACACAGTCAATGTAGTATAAAACAATAGCCAAAACAGTTACATAGACATAAAATAAATGTTCATTTTGAAAATAATTGCTTGGGTGTCCTATGAAACATTCCTTCCTTCTCCTTCTTGGATGAGTCACTTCCCTTTCCTGTTTTTCATTGTTCTTATCTGTAAAATAAGAGAATAGAAATCTGAAGGTCCTTCCAATTCACATCCTATCACATTTAACAAACTGAAATTAAGCTCTTACTATAAATAAAGAAGAAAAAAAATTCTTCCCCACAGTTGAGAAAGGTCTCTCTTACAATTCAGACAATCACTTTTTATTTTCTAGCCTTAGATAAAGACCATGTTATGTATGATATTTGTCAGTAGGAAGTGTGATGGTTGTAACTATTTAAACTATGTGCTTCTATCTCTTGGTTCCATTCTTTTTCTTCTCAGTTGCTTTCAGATAAGGATTTTCTCTAACGGTATGGCCTCATATCGCATCAGTGGGCACAGAGGTCTATGAAGTCACTTTAAATTATTGAATTTTATTGACTTTTAAAAGTGAATTATTTGGCATAGAGGTATTAATGATGATGACATTCTGTGTTGATAATCATCTTCTACCAAATAAACTAGTTTCTGCTCGAGCATTTTATCTTTCTCTAGGAAACCATTACATACTCACAGAAGACAATTCCATTATCTCTTCATTAACTACATCTAATCTTTTTCACATAGAAGACTCTTTCTCATCCACCATTCTAGATATATTTAAAAAATGGAAGGTTAAAAAAAGATTCCTGAAATGAGTCATCCATGTAAATTCAGCTTTCTAATTCATGTTGGCAAATCTGCATGAATAATACGATAATAAGCAGTCAGAGGGAAAGTGGCTAATTTTGTCAGTGCTAGAATATACACAAAAGATGCGTATTTCAAACCCAGATCTCTGATTAACTCCACTTTTAAAATGAGATTTCTGTTCTGGATCAGGCCTATAGAACCTCAATAAATGATTTGGACTTTACATTTGCTCCCTTTTCAAAGCAAAACAAAAACATGTTACATCATTGGCTCTGGTATTGGAGGACCTAGATTTAAAACCCATCCTAATACATTTAACCTATCTGACTTTGGAAAAATCATGACACTGAGCCTCTATTCCCTCATTAGTAAAATGAGAAAGTTAAAAGTGGCTTCTGAAGTCACTTCTAAATCTAAGCCTATAATCTTATGAACCTTTCTCTTTCTAGTGAAGGTACTGACCATGAACTCGCAAAAGAAAAAAAAAAGGTAGACATGAGAAGGTGTAAAATAGATTAGTAATTCTTTTACAACTTACATGATTTAACCCTGTCCATTAGAGGGATTTGGATTTCTATACAGAAATTTGAAGAAAGTGTTTGGAAGAAATCCTTGGGATTTTTCTTGATTTTTTTTTCCTTTTATTGAGGCGCAAAGCCTGACTTTGACCCCATCTCAGACATTTAATACCTCTGTTACCCTGAACAAGATATAGAACCTCTCTTAGCTTTACTTTCCAAAGCTGTAAAATGGGAATAATAACAGGATTTGTCTCACAAGTTGATATGAGGATCAAATTAAATCAATAGATGGAAAGATACATAGAAATAGACAGAATATATCACTTGACCTTAGTTTCCTGATCTACAAAATAAGGATGATAAAAAGCAATTATATTACATACTCCATGCAATAATTGTCAGGATCAAACATGAATACATAGTGCTTGAAATAAAGGACACTTACCAACAAATATACAAACTCCAAAAATTCTTTCTGCAGAGGTGAATCAATTATTAATAGAAGGGAGATATGTGTCCTTTAACTCTCTATTTCAGTTATTGTTATTGTGGCTAATATAGAACAAATGATAATGACTTTCTTTGCCATATCCAAGAACTCACTAGTCGTATGGATTCTCATGAGGATGGAAGGAAAAACTTTTTTTCTATTTCTTCTTTCTATTCTTCTATTCAATAGTTCATCAGCATTGACCAATAATGGATCAAACCACTATTCAGCCTCTACCTGGACAGCAGAGAACGTAAAAAGTGTAGTTTGTACCACAAACCTCTCCTAAGACACTTGGAAACTCCCACAGTGCAAATAATTCTATTCTTGAGAGTAAAATCAAAGAAGCATTGGCTTTTAGACTTGAAAATGTGCTCTAATATAGCGGTTTCAAAATATTTTTGATCATGCACCCTAATCATTAAAAAAATTAGCACATACTACAAATGTATCTACATATATGTGTGTACATATATATGTGTGTGTGTACATATCTAAATTATGTACTTGCATGTAATTAGAAAATTGTTTATACTTATATATTATATAAATGTACTACTGTACTAAAATATTTGTATTATAAATCATACAAAATAAAAATATTAAAAGGATGATGTAAAAATGAAACATAATTTTAAATTATTTTATTAATGGCATAAGTTTTTTCTCTAAGATATTATTATGAATAATGTTTTAGGAGGAGAGCAATATGAATATGCTTCATTACTTTTTTAAAAATATTGGCTTAACAGTTTGTGCTATAGTGATCCAATGATCTGAATCTGAGTTCAATTTATTTTGATACTTTATTTTTATGACTGTAATAGATGAAAAATGTATTTTCTTAGGACACATAGATCCAAATGGGAAAAGTAGACTGCTGGCTGAATTGACTAAATCATGCCACTAACTTTTCAATCTCAATCACCAGTTATGCAAAGATTTTGATTGAATTTCAACTAGTAATTTCCAGAATCCTTGATGTCAACCAGCTGCTCCTATAGACTAATTGGAAAGTGGTATGCATTTATATTTTTCATATATGGCTTCAAAGCTGATGAAACTCTTAACCTGAAAAAAATTTAGAAGCTTGGCAATATAATTTTCCAGATTTTTTTAAGGTGTGGAGATAGGAGTTTTTTAAGCCCTTACAGTATTTTGTCAACAAAAATTTAGTTTTAAATGCCTTCCTAATCATGATGGCTTCACGTTCTCATTAGCTAATGTATCAAGGCACAGTACACTCTTAAGTTGAAGTTCATCATTAACAATAACTGATATAAAACCATATTTCAGATGATCTTCCTTGAAAATTTTGAAGCCGATTTTTCATTAACTCTGATTGGATTGACCTTGTTTTTAACCTCCTAATTTGTCTAATGAAGAATTCACGCTAGAAATATGAACAGTCAGCTCTGCTATTTTTCTGATGTTTGTTTTGCTTTATATGATTAGTATTCACTTCAATCTGTGGTTTCTTTACAACAATCTCTTTAAACCATTTGTCCATTATGTGAGGGTTTATTAAACCTAGGCAATACAAACTATAAATCCACTTAGTTGGTAACATAAACTGCAATATATAGCAATATTCTGGAAATCAATGAATGAGTGAGGATGCCACTGTCAACCATTTGGCATCATGAAACTCCTACTCATTTTTATGCACCAGATCTGATGTGTGATTATCTGATATAGGAATTTAATGAGGATGCCAGTATCAATGTGTATGTAGTATTAAATATTAACTGTTTTAATTATTTTATTCTAAAATAAATAGAAATAGAAATTATACTATTTTTCACTATAGCGCATCCTATTGTCATTTGAAAAGCACTGGTCTAATTTAATCTGAAGTTTTAAGAAGCAAGGCCTCCAGAATAAGGCAGGTGATAGTCCTGCTCAGCTCTGCCCAGCACATTTTTGAAGGGTCATTGACAAGCTCAACACCATTCTGAGAATTGTATTTAGGACAGGAAGAGGAACGGATGCAAACAAAACCACATATAGAGAAAGTACATTGTGTGGTAGAAAATAAACTGGACTTGCAGTCAGAAAACTTAGATGCGAAATCTTAATCCGATATTTACCAGCTGTGTGGACCCAGAGCACGTCATCTTGAATTTTTTTGCTTCCATTTCCCCTACCAAAAATGGAGGTAATGACACCTGTATTATTTCCATCTCAAAGTTGTTCAAAAATTATATTGTGACTGATTTTAGAATAAAACCTGACATTTTAAATAATTTCCTATGGAAGTAGACAAAATAATGTTTCATTTTTAACATGCTATAGAATTTCAAGATTCTTGTGAATGTCTTGGCTTATACATATAGTTATCTAGGAAATGTAATAAAGTCCTGAGAATATCCCCAATGACTTTGTCCCATGATTGCCTCTTTTCCCTCTACATGCGTACCTTCTTTTATTGTGCTTCACTTTATTGTACTTCAAAGACACTGTATTTTTTTTTTACAAATTGAAGGTTTGTGGCAACCCTGCATCGAGCAATTTTATTGGCATCATTTTTTTCAATAGCATGTGCTCATATTGTGTCTCTATGTCACATTTTGGTAACAATATTTCAAACTTTTTCAACATCATCATCATCACCATCATTATTATTATGTCAATTTTGGTCATCTGTGATCAGTGATCTTTGAAGTTACTGTTGTAATCATTTTGAGGCATTTCAGACAACATCCATATGAGATGGTGAACCTAATCGATAAATGTTGTGTATGTTCTGACTACTCCACCAACGAGCTGTTCCCCCCACCCTCCCCTTGGGCTTCCTCATTGCCTGAGAAACAACAATACTGAAATTAGGCTAATTAATAACCATGCAATGGCCACTAGGTGTCCAAGTGAAAGGAAGAGTTAATCAATGGGGTAAACTTCATTGTTCTCTTATTTTAAAAAATGACCACAGCCACCCCAACATCAAGCAACCACCACCCTGATCAGTCAGTTACCATCAACATTGAGGCAAGTTCCTCCACCAGCAAAAAAAAAGCATGACTCTGTGAAGGTTCAGATGATGCTTAGAGTGTTTCTAGCAATAAAATATTTTAATTAAGGTATATATAAAGGGTTTTTTTTAGACATGATATAAAGCACACTTAATGGACTACACTATAATGTAAACATAACTTTTACATGCACTGTGAAACCAAAAAATTCATGGGACTTGCTTTACTGCAATATTTGCTTTGTTATAGTATTCTGGAACTGAACCTGCAATAACTCCAAGGTATGCCTGCATACTATTTCACTTGATGAACTTAATAAGCTTATGTGGCTTCACTCCTTATCTTTGTTTTATACACACACACACACATACACATATACATGTATGTATGTATTAATATACACTATACATATATATGTATATAAAATATATGGACCGCATGATATTACTCCTGAGTTTTAGCCTTGCATCACCAGCCACCCTTTGGGATATTTCCAAGTGGATGTCCAACAGACATCATAAATGTATCATTTCCAAAACAGAAATCAATGTCTTCTCCTCCCTGCATAGGATCCATTCAATTGGATATTATTGAGCAAGTGATTGATGAGGTTTCATTAGTGTAGTAATTTGTTGAGAGTTTGGCATATATGTGTGTGAATATTTGGATAATTTAAAAATTTCTCATATTTTTGATCAGTCAGAAAATTCACAGAAAAGGACTGATGTCCTTCTAAGGACTGAGATTATGAAAAAAAAACATTCCTGATAAGTTAAATTGGATCACTTTAACTCTGATCCTCAAAGTAGCACACTAACATTTAATGTTGCAAAATGGTTCAGATATCCTTTATCAATTTAACAACATAAGCACAAAAACAATTTGAAAGGGAAAAACTAGTGAAATAGATTATTTTATACTGTAGATGCCCAAAATATTTTCTCTAAAAACTTATTTCCATTATTTTCATTTCTTGGATAAGCTCTTATGTTTATAAAATACACCATAATGCCTGTTCTTAAAGCCTGTTGCCTTGATTATATGTATCTGAATAGGAAATTATTGACTAAATCTGTTTCCTTGCAAGTAAATGCAAGGTATGTGAAATTCAAACACACAATTACTTACAGAAATTTTAAACCATTTGTATCTCCTGAACGGCACTAATGATTTTAATGGAGGCAAAGCAACTAGTTTCAAATGTATGGTCATTTCTCAGAAAATTATAACGTTGTTTTTCTATATATTGATTTATGTGGCTATGACACTAATAGGTAGCATTAAAGTTATTTGATTTTTAAGAATGTCATGTACATATATATATATATATTTATACATGCATATGTTTATGAATAAGCCTAAATAATAGCAATAACATGCATCAAACATTAATAATGCACTGAATATGTGCATAAAATTTGGAAGACATAACAAGTTTAGAGGAGACAGCTTGAGGAGCTTACATTATGTAGGTAATTGAAAGAATGAAATACTATCATACACAACTGTAACACAATGTTATGTGATAAATGCATTTGAGAGTTACAAAACAAAGTGATATTTAAGATTTAAGATAGGTCATCTTCTTTGATATATACACTTCAATTCTTTAATGGATTCATGATCTCACAAAATCACAGCACTGCAAAATCTGAGAGTTGAAAGGGACTTCAGTGGTCATCCAGGCCAAAGGGCTGAACAACAATATAACTCAAAAACTTCAAAGGCTCCATTTCTCAAATGTTGAAAATCATAACCTATTCCTGTCTGTCCTTCCTGTGAATCTTGTCCATGTTCTCCCAAAAATTCACCACAAAGGAGTTTACCCAACTTGTTGGAGGCTTTCCCCACTTTCTCCTGACATTATCATGGTATTAGTAGAGCACTCCAGGGGTCTACCTGTCATCCCTTAGTCTTGCTACCTGACCTATCTTCTCTTCATATCATACAACTCCTTGGCAACTTTTTTTGGGGGAGGGGCAATGGGGTTAAGTGAATTTCCCAGGTTCACACAGCTAGTAAGTATTATGTATCTGAGGCCAGATTTGAACTCAGGTCCTCCTGACTCCAGGGCCAGTGCTCTATCCACTGAGCCACCTAACTGCCCCTGTAACTTCTTTTACTACTATTCTTTGGAGCTCTTCACTGGTTATATGGCATAACTAGCTAAGACCTAACATGTGTGTCTCTAGTAGAACAAAGACAATTTAGTATGGCAGAAAAATGGTCATCCAGCCTCAGCTTGAAGACATCTAGTGAGAGGGACCCATTACCCACTGGACATTGGAGGCCATCTTCTACTTTTTGATAGTACAAACATTTAAGAAGTCTATCCTTATATTGAGCCAAAACCCACTTCTCTGCAGGTCTACCCACTGCAGATTTCTACTTCTCTTCTTTGGCAAGTAGTAGAACAAGTCTAGTTTTTACTCCAAATTATAGCTCTTCAAATACTTGAAGACAGCTATCAAAATAATTCCCAATTATTCTCTTCCTTGAGTTAAATATCCCTGGTTAAACCAAGGCACATCTGTTGTCATCTCAAGGCCATTCCTATAAAGCCCTTTGGCAGTCACAATTTGATGTCGTTCGATCTTTCCAGTCTTCTAACGAACACTTTTTTCTCCATGATCGAGTCATTCTGGCACACTTGCTATTCCTCAAACATGGATTTATCTCCCTCTCTGTGCCTGTGCGTTTGTTCTCCCATATGCCTGGAATTCTTTTCCTCCTCATCTCTATGTCTTCTCTTAGCTGGCTTCCTTCACCTCACAGATTAAATCTCACCATCTGCAAGAAGTCATTCTAGAACTCCAGTGGCTCCCTATTGGTTAACTGTACTTAACAAATGATTGATTGATTGTGAAACTGATTTGTTGAACTCCATCATAATTCAATACTCATCCTAGCCAGTTTGATCTTACTTTGCTTTGCCTAACATTCTACCCTACTGAATCTTATTTAGGATCCTGACCCTATCATCTGATACACCAACTCTCCCTCTTAAGCTTTCATCTTCTGAGAACTAGATAATTTTATCTCTCCCAAAGGACTCACTCTGAATGTATTTGTCTCTTCAAGGACTGAGGGAATTTATGACTCTTTTCCCTCAATTTCCCTTCCCTTTGCCTATCTGATAATAAACCCTACTTTTGCTTCTTTTTGTCTATGCCAATTCTTTTATCCAGATTTTGCTCCACAGTCAGTCTGGGAGGCTAATGTTGCATGCCTCATACTTAGTTCATGCAGAGAAAATGCAAACAGAGGAAGCCAGGGGATACCTGAAAATGCATGAAATTTATTTTAGGGCAGTAAATTCTACCTCAGTCCAAATATTAGGTGTTTTCCTAACTGGGAGCTCTGAGCTATTGCAATTTTATTTAAATTTATTTCTCGTTTAATACAAATTTCATAAAATGACAGAGAAGGCAAACACATGGACCTCGAGGTTAGCATATTTCCCTATGACCAAAATTAAGACAATTGTGGTAATAAGGTGCCGTTTATTGAATCTCCAGCCTCCAATGAGAGAGAGAAGGGCAGCCGATAGGTGACTAAACATAAGATCACTCTCTGAACTGGTCCCATTGGAAAATATAGGTATGGCCTGGGAGGATTCAGTCCCTCCCCTTTCCAAAAAGAAAGAGGGAATAGAAATGAAAAAATGCCAGGCAGCTAACATTGCTTTCCACAATGACACATTCCGGTTATACACCAAACCAATAAATAAAGGGTGCTGTGTTAGCATATGACATTGCAAATAATAGGTCATCAATAAATCTTCATTAAGTGAATAGAAGTATGAATGAGGGATAAAAGTTCTTCCTTTGTGGAGGCTTTATTAAGCAGTCTAGTCACTTCGTCAATAAACATTTATTGAGAACCTATTACACATCAGACAATGTGTTAAGAGCTGGGGATGTGAAAAAAGGCAAAAGACAGTCCCTGCCATCAAGGAGCTCACAATCTAATAGAAAAGACAACATGCAAACAACATGCAAATAAGATATATGCAGGATAAACTGAAATTAATGAACAGAGGAAACGTGTTAGAATTAAGGGGGATGAAGGAAGGCTTCCAATAAAAGATGGGATTTTTATCTGGGACCTGAAAAAAAAGTCAGAAAAGCCAGGAGAAGGAGATGAGGAAGGAGAACATTTCAAGCAGTGGGGACAGACAATGAAAATGCCCAGAGTCAGGAGAATGGAGTGTTTTACTCAAGCCAAGGCAGCCAGTGTCACTAGATCAAATAATACATAAAGGGGAGAGGGTTTGTAAGGTGTAAGGGAAGGGGCAGGGAATGAGGGCCTGAACCAGGGTGTGGCCCTTGGCAATAGATTGGATATGGGGGGTGGGGGAGTTGAAGTGATATGTTAAGGATTATAAGGTTGCCAGCCTGGGTAACTAGAAATGTCCTAAACATTATGTGTCCTCAACAATAATATTGAAGTCAGGAAGAAAGGAGGGTTTGAGGAGAAAGATGAGATGAATTTTGGATATGTTGGATTTAAAATAACCATCGGACATCCAATTTGAGATGTCCAATAGGCAATTACGGATGCAAAACTGGAGATCAGCAGAGAGGTTAGGGCCAGCTAAGCAGATTTGAGAATCATCAGCAAAAAGATGATAATTGAGTCCATGTGAGCTGATGAGATCATCGAGTGAAATTGTATACAGAGAAGAGGGCCCAGGAGAGAGTCCTGTGAGATACTCATAGTGTAAAAGACAAACTCGGAATCACTGGTGATGAAAATAAGACTGTTCTCCAATTCTTTAAAGAAAGGGCAATTCTTTGGAAGAGAGCTTGTTCTGCAAGATTTTGCTATCAGCACAAGGACCCATAGAGGTCAGATCTTTATGAGTGGTCTTTGCATTAGTTTTAGCTACTATGGATACAATTCAATTCAACATACTCAAACAATGTGAAATGTTTCTGTTATCTGTTTCACCCTTTTAAATAGTGTGCTTTTGAATTTACCTGGTGAAATTCTCCCTCGATGCAACTGAATTTTTGTGCTCACTCACATGACTGGCATATAACTTTAAATATAAATGTGTTGCTTCCAAGCAGATCACAGTGCTGTTTATTTGATAGCTTCCTGCATACTTTCACGGTAATTGCTGCTTTATATGACTCTATTCTGTCTCACATCACTAAGGAATTTGGGATTAAGCCAGACTTTTTAAAGACATATTAAAGTAGTTTGTGTGCACTCTTTTCTAATGCTACAATATTCACAAATTTCAACCATTTTTTTGTGTTTGGGACTAAATAGTGCAGCTGGACTAAACAAAAGCTAGGCCCTCCATAAAAGGGATAGAGATGCTCATTTTTTACATTGTTGGTGCTAAACAACAACAAAAAAAAAAATCAGAACATAAATACTCAAGCTCCAAAAGGGAAAGATGGTAGTCTTCTCTTAAAGGTTTATGTATTTGTTGACAGGACATGCTCTAAACATACAATCCACATTTCCCAGCTGCAATTTCTCTCTCTCATACCACTAGTCACTTAGATTCCAAACTTGACTAAGGTACTTTCATACTTCAAACCCTTCAATGGTTCTTTTCAGCATTTAGAATAAAATACACTAATCAGGCCAGCATTTGAGACTCACAGGCATTCTGGCTCAAACCTACTTTTCCAGCCTGACTTCATACACTCTACTACACACCCTCTAACTACCAGTCAAACTGTACTGTGCACTATTCTTATTCAGTTTTCTATTGACCATTTTCCTGGTTTTTGCACAATCTGTCCTCCATGCCAGGAATTTTACCCCATTCCTTCCTCAATGTTACCTCTCAGAATGCTCATGTTGGTTTCTTCAAAGATCAGTTTGGGGACCTCCTCTGGAAAGCTGTCCCAGAGTTCCCCAGGTGTTCTTGCACTCTCACACACACATCAAGTAGAATTTAAGCTTTTTTAAAGGCAAGGACTGTTTGTGTATTTTTTGCATCTCCAGAACCTAACACAGTGTCTGGAACATGGTAAACACAATGTTTCTTGACTGTATTGAGTTAAACTGAAGATGACTTTTCTCTACTCAAAAATTTTTCCTAGTGCTGACAGTGCTTTTTAGCTTAGAGTGTGGTTAAACAGGTCTATTTCAGGATTATCAAAGAAAAAGAAACTAGATTACATTTAGATAAGTATGCGACTCAAAAACTCAACAAAAGAGAAGGGAAGAGCAGGTGGATGAGAATTGAAGCTGCTTGAAATGTTCATGAAAATCTCTTATCACTTCTTATATGATGCTAAAACTCAGGCTACCTGGCCAAGTGGATGTCAAGATTCATGGATGTCACATAATATCATGTTTAAATCTGTGATAAAACACCTAATTTGGAGGCTTAAGGTGGAGGAGTGTTTTAAATTATGTTCACCATCTTCATTTGACAATTTCATTTCTGCCAGACACATTATTTCCCATTCCCCTTCCCAGGCCCCTAAGATTCAAACCTTTAAGTGATCTTTGACAATTTCATCTCCTTTCCCCATATCTAATCACCACATTTGGTCTATTTTTTCTTTTCCCAGTTTCTAAAACTAATTTATTCTTTTCCATTCAATGATCATCCCTTCTAGAATAAGCCTTAACTATCATAAAACAAGGTAACTACTATAGTGTTTTGATTTTCCTGTGTATAATATCTGCCCCATCCAATTCACCCTGAACTAAATTCTGAGATCAATACATTTCATAATAGAACCTTTTTCCAAAACCTATGACTTATTGACTACTGGCTCATGTTTGAACTCCTCACTTAGCACTCAAGGGCCTTCGGCAGTCCTTACTAGTCTTACCTTACTCATCCAATCTTATTTCCCATAGCTGCTCAACATAAATGATCTTTGTTGTCCAATTGCATCATTACCTTCACACATCAGGTATATTCCCACATGCCTAGATGAGTTTGCTTATACCATTTCTCCAAATTGGAACACATGATGATGATAATATTTATATATAGCTGCTATGTGCCAGGCACTGTGCTAAGAACTTCACAAATATTCTCATTAGGCTCTCACAACTAATCCAAGCTGTATATTTCTGACACGGCACTGACTACTCAAGGCAACCATGATTTCTCCCCTTTCCAAATTCTTTTTTATCACCTTTGTTCAATCTCCTCCTCTTTCCATAACAATATTAGGGGGGGGGGGAGTAGCCCAGCTCACTTGGCAATTAGAAGAGTCCCAGAAGAAAGTGACATTCTTTTGGGACAGGCAGGAGTGATGGGGAAATTTAAGGATACAGAGGGAGATAGAGGATATAAAATGGTGTTTAAGTAGACAGAGTGTTAGTCCTCTTCTAGCCTATGATTGTTGCCATCTCATTGATCCATTTGCTGGAACAAGTTAAGGAAAACAAGAACAGCTGAAGTACTGAACTTCCAAGTCAATAATCAAAGGTCCAGAAATAAAAGAATCTGAGATTGTTGCCGACAAGTGGATTATGAAAGGAAAATTAAAGCTTTTCCCAGCCTACTAAAATCTGGACACCTCCACCTCTCCTAGAGAAAGCATCACCTCTGTCTGTAAATGTACTTCAAGGAAGCAGAGAATTAGTAAAATTAAGAGTTGGAAGATGGTTCACTGTCCATCCAATCCACCCTCTATCTAAGAAAGAATTTTTTCAACAAGATCTGTTCCCATTTTTGGTCCATGGACATCTTTTAGGTTTACAAGTTCATGCTAAAAATTCTTTAATATAAAGCAGTAAATAAGTATCCAAGTATGCTACAAAATATGTTTACTTTGGACAAGAATACATATTTTGTTGTTTTTCAGTCATTTCAGTCATGTCTAACTCTCTTTTGTGACCCCATTTAAGGTTTTCTTGGCAAAGATACTGGAGTGGTTTGCCATTTTCTTCTCCAACTCATTTTACAGGTGAGGAAACTGAGGCAAACAGGGTTAATTACCTTGCCCAGGGTCACACAGCTAGTAAGTGTCTGAGGTCAGATTTGAACTCAGGAAGATGAGTCTTCCTGACTCCAGGCCCAACACTCTATCCACTGTGCCACCTAGATGCCCAAGAATGTACATGTTTGAAGCGTTATAGGTTTGTTCTTCCAGTAATTTAAAGCTATCATAATGATGCATCCAATGACTTTTGTGTTCATGAAATGATTATGTTAAACTCTGACCACTTCTAAGTGTGACATAGTCTTGCAGTTTCTCAACCTTTTATCAAATTGCTTTCAAATCTCCACAAGGGTTTGGCGTTCAAGTGCAAATGTATTCCCAAGGGATGAGCAGACACATGACACATATGCATAGTCTCATTTATATTTTGTACACTGCACCAGAGTAGCTCTGTCATTCTCCTCTGTTACCCTGTAATCATACCTCATCACACAGGTAATAACATGATCAAGATGTTATGAATGTTTTCATTCTTAAAGCACAAATGTCAAGTTGTTTAAAAACCATGATCACTGAGTATGCGAATTACAAGCCATCTTGAAACCATGGCAGATTATCACAAATGTTCTATAGAACAAATGTTATATTTCCTCTCATTACAGTTTTCAGATTGTTTTTCAATTTAAACTTTCCCTCCACTTAGGCTACTCTTATTCTATTTTGTAAAGTTTCAAATGACCTGCTCCGTAACAGGAATCAATCACCCAGTAGGGTTTCCGTGCAAATGTAGCCACTGAGTTAGTGGTAGGCAACAAGAAAGAAATACCTGAAAAGACTCTTTTCCTAACAAAAATTAATTTATATATAAAATTGTTTTTTAAAAAACAATATATGCGATTGGGATATGTGCGTTTATCATTTAATACAATATTTGTCATTAGTCAAGAGAAAAATTGGTTAGGTGATTAAAACTAAAAATCGAATTTCCACCTCTCAGCAAAAGAGCTTTTAAAATTTTCCTACCATTTTCTACCACATATTTATAGGAGTAATAATTTTTACCTTATTCTCGTTTTAAATAAAAATTCAGAGATAAACACAAGGACCTAGATTTAAGAATGTTTGTCTAGGGTTGAGCAAAATACTGCGAACCTCTGTTGAAATAAAAAGTCAAACATTAAAATTATTTTTATATACAATTGTTGTATTACATTCAATATCTTCCAAGTTGTAACTTCTTCTAAATTTTATTTACATTTGGCAAAATTTGAAAAATAAACAAATGTAATGTGACGTCTTATAGCAATAGTAAGTGTATAGGCCTTGCTAAATAACTTTTTTTAATTCTTGCAGAATGTCCCACATAAAAATTTCCAGTTCTTTTAAAATTAGTTTTGTTTTATACTTAAGGTTTTCATAATTATAGATAGAATAAAAGTTAAATTTAATAAGTATATAATATAAATTCTAATTTGAATCTTTTGGAGGAGGAAGTCATGATTGTAGTTACTATAAACATATAATGAATAAATGTTAAAGAATATTAACAGCATATTAAATTATGCTGATTATTTATGGTTTTTATTGTTGTTGTGGTTGTGGTTGTGGTATGGTTGTTGAAAGGGTTTAGTGTAACAAAAGCATTGGGAACCAGTGTTCGACAACATAATCAGCGAGTCACCAAACAGCCTTTGCTTGAAGACCTCCAATAAGCTGGAACCTACTGCCTCCCAATTCCACTTTTGGGTAGCTCTATTAGGACATTTTTTTTCTGACATCAAGGCCAAATTTTCTTTTTTGTGATGTCTGTACATTATTTCCAGTTCTATACATTTACTAAGACAAATAGTCCTAGTCTCTTAAGAGATTTGTGTCATGATTCCTAAGTCTTCATTGTTATGGTATAGACATTCTCCAACTGATCAATGAAATAGAATTGAAAGCAATATCACAGATATAGTCTGACCAGAACAGAACACAGTGAGACAATCCTTGGTTCATGACCTTTCATCTGTTTGCTCTTGAGCATTTCTCATTTGAACTATACAAGCTGTAGTACATAATTAAGTCTAATCTTATATTATGCCTTAATTATGTCATGAATATAAATATTTTTCTAATTAAATTAGAGAAAATCAGCTCCATGCCTCCAACATTTTTTGTATCTTCTCCAGTGGCAGCACAGTCTGAGGCCCAAAGAAAGTGCTCAGGAAATACTGATTTGACCCATTATGTTATGACATTTGAACTTCACTTCATGTCCTATTTTTTGGTGTTTTATTTTTCATTTCACGTAACTATGATACAAAAGTTAAATGTGAACCCAGAAATCATAGGTACAGGATATTTGAGATATTTTTTTTTCTTTAGGATTTGCATGAAAAGGCCATTTTTTTAAAGCACAAGGAAGATTAAATAACACAAAACTTGATACCTGAAATATAAAATTATCAAAAGTAATGTAAGAACCATTTAGAAAGCATGGAGAATGGCAGAAAACCAGAAGTAACATACCTCTAAACAACGTAGAAGGACTAGAAGAACATCCCTGGAAAAGATGAAAAGTCCTGACCAAAATTTGTTACTTTTAAAAGGGTTTCCTTTGGGGGTTGTACCAGAAAGGGAAGAATGGGACAGCCACATACTCTCAATTCTTCTCAACTCTCTCAGAGGATATTATGTCTTCTAGGCAGTGGTAGGTTGTATAGGAGGGAGAGTACATGCCAACCAGGAGGGGCTGCTGGGGTAAAACATGGACATTTTCATTTGAAAGGGACAGACTCTGCAATTGCAATGTCTAGTTGCATCACATATTACAGGCAAAATTTTCAGAGGTGGCTTACTTATGATATGATTTTGCAGACCGAAAATATATCCCCAAAAATTCACTGTGGAAGGTTAAAATTATTTGAGGAATCCAATTCAATATAAGCTTACAAAAAGTATAAGGTAAAATATACCTATGGGTCACTCATTACATCTGATCCCATAAAGGATTTGTGGTATAGGGTGGAAAACTAACCAAAAACACGTATGACTTCTCAGAGCAAACTATGCAATTTCACAGTTGATTACTAACAAGTTTTGTTATTTTTGTTGTTTATTCCTGCATTAAGAACAGGTATTTTCCATTTCATAGAAGCTCTGAGGTGAATGGAGCAGCAGAGGTCAAGTAGACCAAATTTCTTTTACAAAGGAAGAGACCACGTGGCAAATGCTGGAAGTTTGTTGGACAAAGCATGAAGTTTTAAAGTCACATATGTTTGCCCTGTGTTTCAATACTGGCCCTCTGATTGCTCTTTTTGTGACCACCAGAAAATTCCTACCCTTAAGTGCCCTGGACATTAAGACTGTAAATTCTCGACAGTTGGGTTGATCATCTGCATAGGAGCCTGAAGAAATTTTCCAGAGAAGATTATCCACATGAGTAAAAATCAAAGGATAAGAACAAAAAGAAAAAAAATGACAAATTTAAAAATACAAAGCTGTAAAGGAAAGACTATGAAAACATTTAAAGTAAGGAAAGCAGAATCAGAAATATAATAGGCAAACTGAATATGAATATAATGATAATCATAGTAACAAGATATGAAAAATTACAGAGAAAAAGAGTTCAAAAGAGAACTCACTACCCCACTCTCCACAGCAGCTCTTCCAAACCTTTCATCTCTCTTCCCAAAGCTCCCCCTCTCCCCACTATCTTAGCTAAGAGCCTTGCCTCATATTTTACAGTGAAAAAATGAGGCCATTTGTCATGAGCTTCCTATTCTCCCCTCTTCCTCATCTTATATCATTCAGATGCCTTCTGCCACTTTCTCCTCCTTCAGCCTTATTTCTGTTCAAAGCTAACCACTCTACTTCTTCAAGCAATCCCATTCCATCTCATCCCCTCTAAAAGATTGTCCCTTCAGTCCCTTTCACTTGTTTTTAACTTCTCCCTGTCTACTGTTTCATTTTCTACTGCCTATAAATGTGCCAGCATCCTGAAAAAACCCTCACTTGATCCTTCCACGCTCTTTATCCTTTTATATCTCATCTGCCTTTGGTAGCCAAAAGAACACCTACAATAGATATTTCTACTTTCCTTGCTCCCACTCTCTTCTTAATCCTTTACAATCCAGCTTCCTACCATATTATTCCACAAAAAACCACTCTCTCCAGCTGCTAATGATCTCTTACTTGACAAATCCAGTGACCTTTTTTCAATCCTGGTTCTCTTTGATCTCTCTGCAGTTTTTGACACTATTGATCAATGGCTCCTTGATACTCTCTTCTCTAGGGTTTTGGGAAACCATTCTCTCCTGACTCTCTTCCAACTCATCTGATCACTTTTTCTCTGTCTCTTTTGCTGGATTCTCCTCCATATCATGCCCTCTAACTATAGGTGTCCATTGGGGGTTTTGTCTGGGGGTTTCTTTTTCCCCCTCTCTGTACTACTTCACTTGGTGATTTAATCAGCTCCCATTGATTTAATTAACATCTCTATTCTGATGATTCTCAAATCTACTTATTCTTCCCCAATATCTCTGCTGACCTCCAAGCTTGCATTTCCCACTCCCTTTCAAATATCTTGAACTGGGATGTCCATTAGACATCTTAAACTCCATGAACAAGACACTCCATCTACTGGCTCTGGGCATTTTCTCTGGCTGGCCCCCAGGGCTGCAATGCTTTCACTCCTTCATTTTGACTGCTGACCTACCTGCCTTCCTATATGTCCCAACTAAAATCCTAGCTTCTATAGGAAGTCTTCCTAGACATCTTAATTCCAGTGCCTTTTCTCTGTTAATGACTTCTCTTTTATTCTTTATATACCTTGCTTTATATGTTTGTTTATATGTTGTCTACCTTGTTAGAATATAATCTCCTTAAAGGCAGAGGCTATCTTTTGCCTCTTTTTGTATCCACATGGCTTAGCACAGTGGCTGACATTTAGTAGGTGTTTAATGAACGTTTATTGATTCACAAATTAATTAAACACAGGCAAACAGGACATTTTAAATTCTCTTGTTAAAGTTAACATAGACATTAAAAAAGTTATAAATAGTCTATGGTTTTCTATCGGATCATCCTAATTTTTGTCTGTGCACTTGAATATTTTTTCCTGATGATCACTAATTGTAGTATAAATGATAATTCGACAGCATAACATTTTTGTCATAATCTTTCAATATAAAAGTAAATTCAATTAGCAAATTCAGAAATATTTTCTGAATAAGTTGTACTTTTAGTTGCAATATGCTAAACATGACAGTTCAATGAATATCTAATGTTCCCTTGATATTTCTAAGGAAGTACAGTAGCTCTTTTTGGATGAGCTGGCAGTCAACAATCCTAATGCTTTCAATGAGATAGTCACCCCCCAGACACACCACATGAGTCCTAAGGTTGTCTAATCTTTACTATGTGCCTGCTACTTCACACACTTCAGAAACCCAGGCACTGCCATTTGGCCTAAAGATGCCTGGTCCTTGTCATTAGACCTTTGACTGCCCTTCAAAACTTCTTGGACTTTCCATCTGCCCTCCAGCTGAACTCTAAAGTGTTGTATCTCCCAAGTAAAGTAAGAGTTACTGGAAAACAAGGACTATCTTGTTGGGTTTTTGTCTGTTCTATCTATAGTGATTGGTGCAGTGTTCAGTGCATAGTAAGCATATAGTAAGTGCTTTTTCATATATTCATTATGTCATTAGAAAATTGCTTGAGCATTGAGAAGTTGACTGATCCAGTGTCATACAGACATTAGGTGTTAAAAGCAAGATTTGAACTCAGCTCTTTTGTGCCAAGGTCTTCTCTCTATACTCCATGCCATACTCTCTTATCATGATTACATCACATATATTTACATTTTTCCTAAAATGTCATTCACCTTGTCCTCCTTACAAACAAACAAACAAAAATTAAACCATCCCCCACCCATTCTATAAATTTTACATTTTGTGGGGGAATCATAGGAATTAAGGAAACAAAAGGAAAGATATAAACATTTTCCAACAGCAAAAAAAAAAAGGATTGGAAGGTTATCTCTTGCATGTTTTATTATTTTTTAAATATGAAATTTAATATAACCAAAAGGGCTCAGTTCTGATTCTCAGAAAAATGGATGGCCACAGAATTTCTCTCATGGCAATTCCAGCCTTCAAATTTTATGATTAACCTTGTCAAATAAAACATTCCAAAAGCAGAATCCTAATTAATATTTTATTCTGTGTTATGATGGAGAATAACTACTCAAGGTCCCCATAATCATAAGGAATGGCCAACCCAGAGGACTAAAATCTCAGCCTGGCTAGCTCATGATAGGTTAGCCAATAATCTGAAGTCTTGGCAACAGAAATCCATCATATAGATTAATAACAATGAACCAGGCAAGCAGAATGCTACAGTTCTGTCTTTCAATTCACAAACAACTGACTTACTATGAAATAAAAGAGCAATTTTTATTTTTGACACCACAGTTATAAATCAGAATTTGGATGAGATTTTAAAAAGACTGGCTAGAGAAGAAAAACCAAGCTTCCATTTGGACCCAATAGAGCAGAAGCTTCTGAACTGACATATGATTTCTTTGAATGATATTATTACCATTCCAACAAATAGTTAAGGAAAAAAGTCCACCATGCACATTTTTCATGAAGACCACATTTGTACTTTTTTTGTTGGCTGTTGACTCCTGCCTATATTTTCTTTAAGAATCATATAAAACCATGGTTCTTATGTAGTCCTGCCATACAATTTATAGCTAAAATTTCCAGCCATCCTCAACTTGGCATTTAAAGTGTTTCACAATATAGGCAACCCCTACCATTCCAGACTTGTTTTATATTATTTCCCTGTATTCAGTCTCTATTCTAGTCCAACTGAGCTGTTAGCTGTGCTCTGGATACAATATCCCATCTCCAGCCTCTATGCCTTTGTATGTTTCCCTACATCTAGCATGTAAATCCACCTTGCTTAAACCTCATAGATCCCTTGCTTCCTTCAAAACACAGTTCAGGAATAACCACTTACATGAAGACTTTCAAAATTCTCACTCACTTTCCATCCCCACTGCAGTTATTAGGATCTCCCTTTTGAGAATATTTTGAATTATTCTGCATATGCATTTTACTTACTTATTTGTCAACTTATTGTATGTACCCCCACCCACATGCAACAGAAGACAATAAACTCTTTTGGGCCTAGAAGTGCTTCATTCATTTGTGTATCCCAGTCGCCTAACACAGTGCATTTCATATTGTCAGTGAGTGTTTGAACTACTAAGCCACTAAAAGTCACACCTAATCAGTACTCTAATAGGCATGCATATCACTCAGATAAGGGTAAGGAAAAGTACCCAATAATTTCAATTTAAGTACACTATTGAAGTCATCTTGACATTATTGATGCCACTGAAGCTAAATTTCTAAAAAAAAGCATCTTAAAGATATCTATATCTTACAGAAGATTGATCTGATATGTCTTTTAATAGTTGGAACATGCTGTTATAAATTCTGTAGAATGAATATAGTAGATACATACCTACACACAGAGAGATATGTATACATATATGAGTAAGAAAATGTCATGAAATAATTTCCCACTTGTAATCCATTTTTCCCAATTATTTCACTAAATCCAACTACCATTGCTACTCAGGAGACAAAGAGTATAACTAATTAGAATGACTACTGGGAAATGGGTAAAGCGTCTTGGCAGAGGCAATGAGCTTGACAGCATTTCGATATTTCTTTTTTAACATACGTTCTGACACAGTGATGAATTACAGAATGGTTTTGTTAAGAACATTTGACATCTGTTTGGGGTGGCATTTTGCTCTGTAATCATAATTGTGTTGTAGTAATTGAAAATGTATAAATAAAAAATTGGAGAGGAAAGTTTCCCAAGCATCTGTTAGAGAGTGGTAACTAGATAGTCTGACTTCTATCAATGTTTAAGATCTCTCCACATATGGTCTTTGATGAAGTTAGCCTATTTTATGGAAATTTAAGATAGTTTCCATGCCTTGCTTTTAAAAGAACTCCTTTGCTTATGTTTTATTGGGCTCATTTATGTTTATTCAACTAAATTGGATCCATTTCCTTTATTTTTACCAAGACATTATTTGTCCATTTCTTTCTGAAGTCCTGGCAGATATCACACTCTTCATATGCTTGATCTGAAGCACTAACTCACAGGTAATCCCTGAAATTAGACCCAGTTGGTTTACCTGGGGAGGTACAAGAAGACCGTCTCTCATTCAGTGTGCTGTAGTCATATAATACATCATTCAGAAATACGTTAGGGCCAGCAGTAGCTATGCTCCAATATTCTTTGGAGGTAATATTGTACCTGATCCAAAAAGCTCCCAAACTGCTCTCAGAACCACTTAGAGATATAGGTTAAGGCAGTGACTGCAAGAAGTATAAACTGTAATAGCTGAACAAATTTCTCCTGGAATCAGACATAAATCCAATTTGAGCAGGGAATTGGATGAATGGAGAAAAGGGTTTTATTTTTTAACTTGGCTGAACATGTGAAAGATTGTGATCAATTATGTCCTTCAAATTCTTAAAGAGAAGAATCAGCCAGGGAATATTTAATTAAATCCTGTTTTAAGGATGGTATGATGAACATTTATGGCATTTATTTAATAACATAACAAAAATTAACTTAATAAGGATGACATTTGCAAAATTTCTATTTTTTCTTCTTTCGATAGGTAAGAATGGGGTTCCTCCCCAGCTACAATTAATCACAGAAGGCCCAGACACCTTGAATGAATCAATCGATGGTGGCAAAAACTAGGCAAAAATATACCCTTAATTAATTTGAGAGGAATAAAGTGCTCTGATCATTGGATAAAGATAGGTTATATAGGAAATACCTTGGGACTGACTAAAAGAAACAGCTACACCTCTGGGTTACATAGTTTAGGAAAAAAACAGATTACAGTTAATCATTCATTTGAGGAGTAGCTGAACTCCTGGGAAGGAATAGCCTTTGAGGATGAGGGTTACAGGAATGAGTTCTTCTCCTCACTCCATCCCTACCTCCCAAGATGGACCAGGTGAAGAAGCTGTTAACTTTAAAAGTTGAAAAATTTTGAGTTTCCACCAGTGTCAGCACCAATGTCCAAGGAGCAGAAGTGGAAGAAAGTATCACCGGCATGAGGAATTCAGAGACATAGCAAGAACAAATATACACCCCAAGGAAAGGAGGCTTCACAAGTATCAACTACATATTCTACAAAGGTCCCAAGCCTCCGACACCTGAAAAGAACTCCACCTAAATAGAAATTCGTGAGGCTTATCTTAAGGGAGGACAGGACTCCCAGGAACCAGGAGTTACAAGTCAGCCCTTTGCCACATGTATTCATTATACTGGTGCACCATTATATTTATTACTTAAAGTTTGAACCCACTCTACCCAGACAGGTATCCAAAAGGAAAATGCATTTGTAGTACATAGGTGTTTGCTTTTGGCGGAGGAAGATGCCTGTACCAACTGTTTTTACTATACCTGCTTAGTAAATATACTCTTTGTAAAAGCTAATTGATTATAATAGCTGAAAATCCATAGGGAACACAATGGTGGGATCTCAGGAGTGACAATACTTAAAAAATTTTAAAAAAAAGAGTTACTTCTAGAATCCTCAGAGGAAGAATAATCAGCTCACCTCTGGGGACGGAGCCCACCATTGCAAGCAGAAATAGGGAATTAGCCCAGAGGGATTGCTACAATAACAAACAGAAATATAATCCCCCACACACACATTTTTGTGACATCCGTCACCAAATAAATAAATAAATAAATAAATTTCTTAAGTTGATTTAAAAGATTGTATCTGAAATCAAGAGAGACCATATATCTGAAATCAAATTTGCCATGTTTTGTCCTTTTTTCTTTCATTAAGCCTGCTCTTTCCCTGAGAAGAAAAGAAAAGAAAAGAAAAGAAAAGAAAGGAAAAGAAAAGAAAAGAAAAGAAAAGAAAAGAAAAGAAAAGAAAAGAAAAGAAAAGAAAAGAAAATCCAATAGATGGCATAAAACTGAGTAGCATTTTTTAACTTAAAATCAAAGGAAGTATATTTCAAAGCAACCAATTTTTGGAACTCTGTCCAATACATTCAAAATTAAATAGCTTCTTCCCTGAACACTTATTCCCACCTAGTCATTTCTCATGTGGAGCTGAATAAAAAACACAGCAGGAAGACATTGTATCCAGCATTCTTGTTCTGAACTTCAGTAACAAGAAGCAGTAAGGTCTCTATCTGTTCATAATCAATAACCATCCACCTGCGCAGAAATGGTAGGTGGGAAACCATATATAAGGTCATTAATAAAGTCTCTTATCTATCATTCAAAGTCCTTCATAGTCTGGCTCCAATCTACTTTTCCAGGCAAAGAGGAAAGGACAGAAGAAAGTAACACACATTTATATAGCACCCAAATGACAGGCACTTTGCTAAGTGCTTTTATAAATATTATCTTATTTGGTCAGTCAAAATGTAACACTTCTACTTCCCAAATCCTGTCCTGCCCTCTATTACCTCTTGGCATTTGTACACAGTCCTGTACCTGGAATGCATTCCATTCTCTAAACTTCTCTATCTTCCCTTTGAAATACCTCTTCTCTTTTAAGGTCCAACTCTTCCATGATACCTCCCAGAATTCACTTAACACAGATTGATTGATAACAACTACAGGTAAACTATGGACTAGTGGATAAAGAGCTGACACCAAAGCCAAAAAGATCTAAGCTCAAGTCTGGTCTGTGACATCTACTATGAGTTAGTCACTAGCCTTTACAGTGATCTAGGTAACTCTCTAAGACTACAAGTTTCAGAGAAGGTCTTGGCCCAAATTGGTTGAGGGAAGTCTCTCACCTTGGAGTTTCTATATCAGTGAAGTTGAAGGTCCATTCCCTATGAGAGGCAGTTAGGCGGTGCAGTAGACAGAGCACCAGGACTGGAGTCAAGAAAGCCTGAGTTCAAATTCAGCCTCTGTTACTCACTAGCTGTGTGACCTGGGCAAGTCACTTAAATTATGTTTGCCTCAGTTTCCTCAACTGTAAAATGAGGATAATAACAGTATCTTGCAGGGCTATTGTAAGGATCAAATGATATGATATTTATAAAGTACTTAGCATAGTGCCTGGCATATAATAGGCACTATATAAATGTTTATTCCCTTCCCTTCCTCCTGGTCCCTCCATCCCTGCAGATAGACAGTTATAGAGGCAGGGTGGCATAGGTGATGGACAACTGGCTTGTGAGATAGGAAGATCTTGGTTCAAGTCCTCCACTCTAACACATAACTTGAACTCTTAATATTTCCCAGTCATTCTTTTATTCTATTCTTTTTTCTTTTTTTTTTAGGCGAAATTGAGGTTAAGTGACTTGCCCAGGGTCACACAGCTAGTATGTGTCAAGTGTTTGGTCTGAGGCCAGATTTGAACTCAGGTCCTCCTGACTTCAGGGCTGGTGCTCTATCCCCTGTGCCACCTAGCTGCCCCCCTAGTCATTCTTTTATAACTGTAAGATACAGAACAAATGCTGATGTGTATTGACAGAGAAAATGTTCATATTGAGTTCCCCACGACACCAAAATCACTTTGCACTTAGTAGATGATAATCAATGTTCACTGAATTTGATTGAAGGTAAAGAGTTTCTCTGAAAGTGGAAGTATTAGCTAATAACCTTTTAGCTGTTAACTGGGCCCATATACATGTGACTATGGGGACTGAGTTACATTCACACCAAATAACGAATGATGCTGGTACTTTGAAGTTTACAAATATTATATCATTTTATCCTTGCAACAACTGTGGGACTTAATAATAGGTCTTCTCATTATCTCCATTTTACAGGTAAGGAAACTGAGGCAACTGGAGGCTCAGTGACTAGCCTTCAGCTACACAATTAGGAAGCGTCTGAGTCAGGATTTGAACTCTATCCACTGTGTCACCTAGATGTCCCTGCCTTGCTGTAGTTTCTACAAATAAATGTGCAATGTGAATTAACTATGAAGGTGATGGAGTGTAGCATGGAGGAGCTGAAGTTAAGAAGAGAAAAAGACCATCTATGGTCACTGTGCTAAGTACAGGGAGTACAGAGCAGAACAAAGCAGTTCCTGCCTCCAAGAGCTGACACACTATAGAGGAAGCAGCGGATACACATATAAGTAAATGCCAAATATATGCAAAGTAACCCCAAGATAATTTTCTTTCTTTTTTCTTTTCTTTTTTTTTTTTTGATAGATGTGGAGGCACTAGAAGCTGAAAGAATCAGGAAAGGCTTCATGTAGGAGGGAATACTCAAGCTGAGCTTTGCAGGAAACTAGGGATTTTAAGAGGCAAAGGTGAAGAGTATATTGGGAGATAGGCTGCCTATGCAAATACTCAGGGATAGAAAATTAAATTTCATGTACGAGGAAGAGTAAATTGGACAATTTGGTCAGAATAAAGAGTATGTGAGGGAGCTGATATGTGATAAGCTTAGAAAGGGAGTCTGGAGCCACATCATAAAAGGCTTTAAAAGCTGAACCTCAGCATGCCTCTGAGGTGTATCATCATAACATCACCTATTTCCCCCATTCTTAGAACTATAGGATCATAAAACCGATAAGATTTAGAACTGCAAGGTACCTGAGCAATCATCTAGGAAACCATATCCCTAATTTCTGATATGAGAAAATATAGGGCCACAGATATGAAATTATTTTCCTCAAGTCACCCGAGTAGCAGAAGCAAATAGGTGGTGTAGTGAATAGAATGCTAGACGTGGAGTCAGAAGACCTGAGTTTGAATCCCTTTTCTGCTGTGTGATCCTGGGTAAGACATCAAATATTGGCTAGCCTCAGTTTCCCCATCTGTAAAATAGGGATAGCAATAACATCTACCTCCCATGGTTGTTGTAAGTATAAAAAAGATAATAAATGTGGAGCTCTTTGCAAATGTTAATGAGCTGTAAAAATATTAGCTATTATTATTATGAATTGTTAGTATTAAAGGCAAGATTTGAACCAAAGTCTACAAATTTTCCAATTTAAGTGTTCTTTCCATATGCTACCTCCAGAATGTTCATGATGGGTCAGTTGGTTGAGTCATATCTGACTCTGTGACCACATTGGGGATTTTCTTGGCAAAAATACTGGAGTAGTTTACCATTTCCTTCTCTATCTTATGTTAGAGATGAGGAAACTGAGGCCATCAGGATTTAATGTCTTGCCCAGGGTCACTCAGCTAGTAAGTGTCTAAAGCCAGATTTGAACTCATGAATATGAGTCTTCCTGACTATAGGACCAGTACACTAGCCACTGTGCCATCTAGCTGCCCCTCAGAAACTGAGTGGCAAATAGTTTTTTGAGCAATGTCAGATTTTGTAATTTGAGGTCATGAACAAAATTCCTAGAGCTCAAATCCAGTTTAGTGGGATGTTCTCGAAGTCCCCTACCACCCACTGAGATGTTATTCACTCATGCATACTATTCTGAGTTCCTTACCCCAAGTTGACAGTCTCTCTCTAGCAAAACCCAGCAATGATTTTTCATTATTAGCACCTCAAGGCTGAAAACAATAGATACATCTGCAGAAATAGGAATTATTTTTAGTAGTGTCAAAATAGAGAGTTGTTCACTATTCATTTAATTTATATTGCTTTAGGTTGTTGCTATCTTTGTAACACCTCAATAAAGAAAAGTGGCTAATATTCAATTGGGAGGACGTCAAAGTGCCTGATTACAATTGCTCTGTGGTCTTTAAGTTTCTTTAAAATCAATATCAAGGAGACTGTTTCCTTTAACTTCTCATGAACCTAGAAATCAATTTTGCCAGATAATCTTAGAGCAGAAAGAGTTCTGAATGACTGCTAATGTCAGATACAAGAGAGTTGTGCTTTCTCTTCCTACCCCATCTCTATAGCCACTTTATCAAATTGTTTCTCTTACTGAAAAAAAAAAAACCTTCACACATTTATATTCTTACCTGTTGCTAAGTGTTGAACTCCTAGGCAGACTGGTGTATTACAATGGGGAGCAATGAATTTTCTTTTTCTCTAAACTCCACCACCTGGTAATGAAAAGTACTGAGTTAAATCATGAGAAGGGGGAAGTCCTGTCCATTGTCTGTCAGCACGACAGAGAGAGTCCCTTCTTTTGTCATCCTACCCACTCTATAGAACCTTATATAGTAATGTTCCATAATAAAATACATACCACAGTCAGGTAAGGTAACAGGGTATAGTGAAAGAGTGATGGCTCTGTAGTTAAAGTTCCGGAGTTGAAATCCTGCCTCTGAGAACTTCTTGCAGGTGTGACTTTGGACAATTCCTGTCATCTCCTTTGGCTTATTTCCTTATCTAGTAAACGAAGGGATTGGCCCACATTGTTGCTGAGGTCCCTTTCTCCTAGAGATCAATGTCCTCTATTTTCCTATAACTTCATTCATCCATTTCTCAACAGATGGGCATCTACTTTGGACCCACTTTTTTGCTACCACAAAGATTGCTGCTATGAATACTTTATTATATACAGAATCTTTCCATTCATCTCATTGTAATATTTGCTTAGAGGTTGAATTGCCAGGTCAAAGGGTTTGGGTAGTTTAATGTTAGGTGACCTCCTCCACCTACTCGAATGCCTCATTGTTGCACGAAGGGGATGCTAGGTTCTCAATGGCTATACTAGTTGACTGTAAATTTTGACAAGTTCTATCATGCTGGAAAGACTGTTTCAGCACAAGGCTAGAAAGGCTTCATGATGGTTCTGACAACGAATTTTTGTCTGCTACCGAAGGACCAACCTAGGTAAGGTAAGAATTTCATTTTTTTTTACTATAGACATTATCAAAAGACTAACTAGCAAGTCAAAGAATGGTTGAGAGCTGCATCAGTGGAATTCACCCCATTGCATATGTGACAATAACAAAGCTTTTCAAAATATTGAAGAAATCCAAACTGCTTAGTCCCATGGCATGAAGGGTCATGAGTGAATGGCTCAATCTATTGCCTGTCAAGGCTGAGCTTCTGGCCACCTTTAAGTTTAATATAGAATCCCTAATTGACCAACAATCCAATATAGTGTCTATGACTTTCATAATGGACAAAAGATACTGCCTACCATTTTTCATCACTCCCAAGATGGGCACAAAATCAGGATGCATACATGCATATGTGAAAAAAAATTTACTTTCATTAACTACATATATTATTTTAAAGCTTAAATGATGTAATTTTCTTATATCACAATTCTTTCCCAGTTTGCTGTGCCTCCAATAAATCCTCCTTTATATCATAAAAAAATAGTTAAGTCTGCCAGTATAATCAATATTTTACACCTATAGTTTTCCACCTCTCCTCTGAAAGGAGCAAGATGTGCTTTATCATCTGTTCTCTGAGGCTGTAAAATATATATATTTTATCTCAAGTCCATAACTTGGGAATTGGTGAAACAGAGCCCCAAAAGCAACAGATGAGTCTAACTGATGTGATAGAAAACTTCTAGGAGAAGAAAGAAACTACGAACAAGTTACAGAGGAAAAGGCCCAATCACCTCCTCCTCAGCCACCTTCCTGCAAGTACCAGAAGCCAAAGACTGGAGGATTTAAGCCTTTCACCTCCACAACTCCTATCCTAGAACTCCCCCTTCATTGATCAGTAAGTGTCTCATGTGGCTCACTCTGTGAAGACTATCTAGATGCAGTTCCACTACATCTAGGCCCTCAGAGTAAAGCTTCACTTACCAATCACCTTGCCAATATCATCAGTACTCTCAATCTCCCTTGCCCCAAACTTTCAAACTATGGGAGCATAATCAAATCAGTACTGGTATTGCTTCTAGAAATGGTATGCCAGTCTACTCCCCTATAGCTCCAGCACCATTCCTACAATTTTCTGAAACAAAATATCTCTTCCTGGATGCTATTCCCATGCAAACATTGTTGCTCTCATTGGAATGTAACTGCTTTAAGAGCAGGGATTGTCTTCCCTTTCATATATTATCTAACACATAGCACAGTGTTTGACACACGCATGCTTAATAACAGCTCTCTCATCATTTGTTATGGGACCTGCAACCAGCATTTATCCATCACAGGTACCATTTGCTTTGAAGTCGACGGCCTATCAAGTTTCCTGATCAATGAGCACAAGCATGATGCTCTCCATTTTCCTTGCTACTCTAGACAAGCACAGGTCAATGAGTTCTAAATAGATTAGGTGACTTTAAGTTCCCTTTCAGACTTTGACTATGTGCAGTGCCAAGAGCTCAAAATTTAAAGTCAACTGACCTGTGTTCAAATCTCAGTTTTCCCAAATACTAACTGTATGACTTTAGACCAATCACAACCATCTTGGACTTCAGTTTCCTCACCTACATAATAGGGAGGTGGGGTTGGGCTACATGGCCTATAAAAATCCCTTTATGGGGCAACTAGGTGGCACAGTGGATAGATCACTGGGCTTGGAATCAGGATGACTCATTTTCATGAGTCCAAATCTGGCCTCAGACCCTTACTGGCTGTGTAACCCTGGGTACCTGGATAAGTCACTTAACCCTATTTGCCTCAGTTTCTCATCTGTAAAAATGAGCTAGAAAATTAAGTGACAAACCATTCCAGTATCTTTGCTAAGAAACCACAAAACAGGGTCATGAGGAGTTGGACACAACTGAAACAACACAGAACAAAGTTCTCTTTAGCTCTATGTCCACAATGCTCTGATCATTGGCATCCTATGCCCTTAAAATGAAGCAGCACAGTATAATTAGAAGATTACTGGATCGAGAGGCAGAGGACTGGATTTGAATTCCAGCTCTGCTATTTAATAAGTTGCGTCTTATTCTTAGAGCTCAGGAAAATGAGTCTTCACTAGCCACTGTGCTGTCTAGCTGCCCCCTAAATGAGCAATGTAAGGTTTTGTAATTTGAGGCTGTGAACAAAATTCCTAGAACTCAAACCCAGTTTAGTGGGATGTCCTCAAAGTCTGTAAAATGAGAGGCTGGCTTTCTGAAAAATAATTTGGAACTTTCCAAGAAAAGTAGATTAGATTAGATGAAACATTTATTAAGGACATACTACATGCCAGGTACTAATTTTCTAAGATCTAGAAATACAAAAAGAAGCCAAAAGAAAGACTGCCCTCAATAATCTTGCCTTTTTGAAGGGGGGGAGGGATGCAACACATAAAAGTAGCTGAACAGGTGGAGCACTGTGTAATATTTAATATGTAATTTGGCTTGGGTAAATTAGAATTCAAACCATATACAGATTTTTTTACTCATAAAGTATTTAGATTGTCGAAAGCTTAATGGAGATTTGTAAATACACTTAAACCATCCTACCACTAATAATAAGCAGTGCTTTATGAAAGACAAAACATAAATTCATTTATCAAAGGAATATCTCTTGGGAAAGCCAGCCTACCTAATACAAAAAAAAAATGAAAGACAAGATTATAGAATTGTATATGTAATTATTTAGACTCCAATTGGCCACGTTGGTGGAGAAGCTGTTTCAATGTCCTACAGAAATATATTTTTCAGTTGCAAAGTTTTATTTCAATCTATTACTTAGTACCTTCCTCTTGTTTATTTTACTCCTCACACATGGGAAAAAAGGAGTAATGGATGACTATCTAGAAGCAAAAGGCAGAGAAAGACTACAGAACAATGAATTAAAAAGTTACATACATGGTATGCTTTAAATGACAACAGGAAGCTCCCCTCTTCACCCTCCTCCCAAAAAAAAAAGAGTTTGTTTTTTTCTCTCCTGCCAGTGGGCCAGAAAATATGCCACTAGAAATTCATTCCTTTGGGGCAAGGATGTTGCTTACTTGCTTCTTTCATTTCCTGACTTTCTAAAACATTTATATGTATATACTTGTGCAAGGTACCATACAAAGCACCAGGGGTAATGAGAGATTTGAAGATAATTAGAGCTTGTTTTTTGCCCTGTGATAGTATATAATCTAGTAGTAGAAAATAAAACATGAACATAAATGCCTATGGAATAGGGCACTGATGCAACCCGACAAATGAACTTTGAAGGATGCACAGATATCATATAACCAGTTCCAGGACCCTGTAGTGATCATGATAGCGCTGGAACTGGGGTACATTTGAAAGGTAGTAAACCCAGGCCTGTCCATCATGATTTGACTCATGGCTAAATTCTGGTGAGGAGAGACAAAGACACAATGGGAAAGGCCTCATGTCTTCTCCTTACAAGGCTAACTCGTGCCCTGGGAATACAGGACTCCACTCTGATTCATGGTATTTACCTTCCTGCCTTTAGGTGATGGAGATGATGAGCCTCATCATGAACACGACGAGCCTCAAAAGTTCAAGAGACTTAGCCACCCAAGGTCTGGAAGTCAAGTTCATGACAGGTTTCATAGCAGGCCAATTAAGCACTGAGGCCTTCTGGATAACAAACCGACCTTCAGAACCCAGCTTAGCAACAGCTGAGATGAAGAATCATCCATCAATGATGTTCTATTTTAATGTGAATGAATGGACCAACGGTAAGTAGAAAGCATGTTTTCTCAGTCTACTTTCTTCCAAAGACTGAGATAATATAAGAAGAGTGTGCCCCCAGGTATTGAGAGCAGGGGGAAAATGTTTGTATTTCTGCTTTTGCTGTATCTTCATAGTGACTATCTCTTTGTAAAATCTAATCAGTGTGAATCGGGTAGAAAGAACTGGAATGTTAATTACTGGTCGTTTATGGTGGGAAGACCACACCAGGATGTGGGTTCATTATGACAGTATTAAAAGAGAGTCACCACAATCTCTCAGGTGTACTTCCGGAGAGGACAGTTGCAATTAGCCTTACTCTTGGAGGGAGGCCAGAGCTAATCAATATGCCTATTCACTCAATATTTATGCTGTTTATAGTTTATGTGTACTTGTCTCACCCATTAGAATGTAAGCTCATTGTGAGGAGAGAATTTCATTTTTTTGTACTTGTACCTATAGCACATATTAAACTGCCTGTCACATATTAGGTACTTAATAAATATTTATCGATTGTATAAACTACAGAATAAGTATTAAGTGCATTGAGAGAAAATAATCAGGGACAGAGTTTGTAGGAAGTGGAGATCTCTTCTGACTGGGGATGAGAATCATGGAAGGCTTCATGACACCTATGAAAACAGTGTCTTCCTATGCTAGACCTTCAAGAACGAGGAGAATTTCAACAGGAAAAATGAGTGGAGGTCACTCTAGGCATAAGGAATATTAGTGATCAAAGAAAGAGTCAGGACAACATGGAACATGGTCAGATACACTTGAATCTTTAAGAATTATGCAACAGAGAGAGCACTATGTCTTAAGTTGGATTACCTGAGTTCAAATCTAGACCCTCCTGCCTGGAATCCAAACTCTATAAAGACAATTTTACTCTATGGATATGCCAGATAGCTTATATGGTTTATTTGTATCATCTAAAGCATATAGCCAGAAAGCATTTATTAATCAATCAATAAACATTTGTTAAGTACCTGCTATGTGCCAGGCATTGTGTGAAATGCTGGGGGATACAAAAAGAGGCAAAAGATAGGTCTTAACTTCGAGAAGCTTATAGTCTAATGGGAGAAAGAATGTGCAAATAAATATGTGTAAAACAAGGTGTATGCAAGATAAAATAGGAAATACTTAATAATGAAAAGGTACATGAATTAAGAGGGGCTGGGGAAGGCTTCCTGTAGAAAGTAGGATTATACATGGGACCAAAGGAAATCAGGGAAGTCAGTGATCAGAGTGGAAAAGGGTAAGTATTCCAGGCATAGGCGACAGCCAGGGGGAATGCCCAGAGCTGAGAGGTAGAGAGTCTTTTCCATGGAACAGCCAGCAGGCCAGTACCATCAGATCAAAAAGTACATGTCAAGGATCATGGTATAAGAATACTGGAAAGGTAGGAAGGGACTAGTTTATGAAGGGCTTCGAATGCCAAACAGGGCATTTTGTATTTGCTCCTGGATGCAATAGGGAGCCACTGGTGTTTAATGAGTTGGTGGTAGGGGTGGGGCTAGGGGTGGGGGTGGAGGTGGTGGTGGTGGTATGTGTGTGCATGTGTGTTTGTGTGTGTAATGTGATTGGACCTGTACTTGAGAAAAATCACTTCAGTGGCTGAATGAAAAATGGATTGGAGTAGGGAGAGAATTGAGGCAGGCAGATACATTGACAGGCTATTGTACTACTCGAAGCATAAGGTGATGAAGGCATGCACTCTAATTGTGGCAGTCTCAGAGGAGAAAAAAGGTGTATTTGAAAGATGCTGCAGAGATGAAACTGATAGGCTTGGCAACAGACTAGATATGGGGAGTAAGAGACAAGATGGCTCCTAGGTTGCAAGCCTAAGAGACTAGGAAAATGGCACTGTCTTTTACAGTGATACAGAAGGTAGGCAAGGGGAAAGTTTAGGAGGGAAGATGATCAGTTCTGTTTTGAAAATATTGAGTTTAAGATACCTACTGGTTGTCCAGTTTGAGATGTCTGAAAGATATTTGGACAAACAAGATTAGAGGACAGCAGAGATTGGGGCAGGATAGGTAGATTTGAGAATCATCAGTGTAGAGATGGTAATTAAATCCAGGGGAGCTGATGAGATCACCAAGTGAAGTACTATCACAGAGAAGAGAAGAGAACCAAGGACAGCACTTTGAAAGACATTTACAGTTAGAGGTGATTTGGAGGAAGATCTAGCAAAGGATACTGAGAAGGAGCAGTCAGATTTGTAGGAATAGAACCAGGAGAGAGTGGTGCCCCAAAAAATAGAAAGAAGAGAGTATCAAAGAGGAAAAAGCGATCAACAGTGTCAAAGGCTGACAAGAGAAGTCAAAGATAACTGGGCTTGAGAAAAGGCCTTTGGATTTGGCAACAAAGAAACATTAGTAACTTTAGAGAATGAAGTTTCAGTGTAATGATAAGGTCAAAGTCAGAGCCCTTGGGTGCAGCCTTTTGACTAACTCCAAGTTTTACAGAACGAATCCTTTTATTAATAGGATTTGTTAGAAGTTTGAATTCAGTCAATGGGCCACACTTGAGGACCTAGGGGGCCACATGTGTCCTTGAGGCCACAGGTTCCCCACCCCTGGGTCAGAATGTGAGGGGTTACAAAGAGAGTGAGAAGAGATAAGTCAGAAGTGCTTGCTATAGGTGGTCTTTTGAGAAAGTAAATGAGTTAGCTTTGGTAAGGAGTAAGGCCACTTTATCACACAAAACACGGATGAAGGATGAAAGAAAAAGTGGCAGAAGTTGTCTGAGTGATATGAGATGAGGAAGAGGGGAGAAGAGGAAGTTCACAGTGAATGGGCTCATTTTTTTCTGTAAAATATGAGGCAAAGTCCTTAGCTGAGAGAGTGGGGGAAGGAGGAGCCATGGATGGTTTGAGGAGGAATGAAAAGGTTTAGAAGAGCTGCCAAGGAGAGTAGGATAGTGAGTTGTCAAGGAAGATAGTAGGTAAGAAGATATAGTTAAATAAGAAGGCATAATTGCCTAGCAGCAATGAGGATTCAGTTGATGGAATATAACATGAATTTCCAGTGGACCAGTCAGAAGAGTTGTATGATTTTCTCTGCCTTTGTTCAGCAATATGGGTGGAGGAGCAAAGGCTAAAAATGGTAGGAGTAATTCAGAGCTGATGCTTGGCTGGGCATAACCTATGGTATGATAAGAGGACTAAGGATTCAAAAGAGAATGCAGAGTTGAAAAGGTTTACCAAGGAGTCAACATAGGGAGAAAGACGAGAGAGAGGCTGGTACAACGGAGATGGACTGAGGGAGAGCCAAAGGGTCAAAGGTTTGTAGGTCACAGTAAGGATGAAGAATAAGGTTATACAAAGGAAGCAATGAAGGGGTAAAAAGCCAATAGATTATAGTCATATACGTATGTTGGTAATGACATTAAGGGTATAAACTTCTTTGTGTATGTCTGAGGTTGGGTACAGGAGTGGTGAGTGGGTTAAAGAACTGAGTGGTTAGGGTATTTGAAAGAAATCAATATGTATGTTGAAGGTCCCTAGTATGAAGGCAGGAGTTGGGGAAAAGAGATAAATTGCAAGACAGATATTGAGCTTATTGAGGAAGCAAGGGCAGCGACCTGAGGGTGTGTAGACAATAGCTACAGACTTTTGATTAGGTGGTAGATATGATTATCATAAACCTCAAAGGAAGGGAGTTTACTGAGTGAGGGAAGAAGGACTGGAACCTGGAAGTGGCAATAGGGATGAAGGAGCGTTCCAATTCCCCTTCTCCACCAGCGAATTGAGGAAAATGAGTGAAGGTGCAGTCAATACTGGAAAGGGTGGCCAGGGAAGCTGTGTTGTCAGAAGGAAGCCAGATTTCAGTAAAAAACTAACAGATGGAAAGAATGGGAGAGGAAAAGATTTAAGATGAAGGAAAGTTTGTTGCCTATGGGAGTAGGAGATTCCAGCAGGCATTCCAGGGGGCACAGTTGAAGACCTGGGTGGAGTGGGGTTGGAGGTTTGAGGGTGATGGGAATGAGGAATTGGGTAGTAAATGGGGTGTGGAATGCATTTAAGATGATGATCTACAGGAGTTGAGTCACTGGGATATGAAGGGTGTGAGCAGGTGTGAGAATGTTCATTGCTCCTCTATCCTCAAAAGACAGGCTCAGCATGAGACAACAGGCACTATGCTCAGTTCTAGGGATATAACTATAAGTAAGTAAGATAGTCTGTGCTTTCAAGGAGTTTACATTATCATGAGGAAATAGAACACATAAATGGGAATTGGCTTGATCCTAGACAATTTAAGGTGAAAACTCGTTCATCAGAGCAAGGAGAACCACGTAAAACCAAAGGGAGTGGAGTTAGGGGAAAAGGAGTGAGATTCAGAAATCTGAATGTATCCAGCCCAGATGGCTGGGAACTGGCATGGAATCTGAGTTCAGGCCAGACAAGGTGAGAACTGACCTATCAGAACCAAGGGACATAGGTGAAGTCCAATGTATGGCATTGGACAAGTCAGGTCCCCTTTGTGGACCTCGGTTTTATTATCTGTAAAATAAGAAGAGTGGACTGAATGATCTGTATGGTCCTTTCCAGCACTGACTCTTCTGAGCCTATGTTCTTATGAACTCCTAGTTCAATAGAAAATACCTCCTGACAGGTGTAACACCTTTGGTGAGGAGGATAACAGATTAGAACACAAAAGGCATCTGGCAAGAGGAGCTGAAAGGGAAGGTGAATACAAGAAACAAATGTTACCTCCCCTCTACCTCTTAGAATCACCTTCCAGTGTGTCTTCACCCCACCACTCCCTCAAAAAAATTACCTTGCATTGATCTGGTATGTATACTTATACGTCTCCCCACTCCAATAGAATGTAGACTCCTTTAGGGCAAAACTAGTTTCATTTTTTGTCTTTGTATCTCCTTGCACATAACAGGCATTTAATAAATGTTTGCTGATTGATTTCCTTCTTCCTACTTCTTCCCAGAAGAGCTATAGCAGCCAGACATGTGTGGTGGAAATCACTCCATGTTAACACTGCTCCATTCCTTCTGAGAATCTGAATACAATTGTGTCTTTTGATTGTACTAGTCTAGGGACAAATAATCAGCCTTACATGTAATTGGAAGTGAGAGGCAGTGCATTGCAATGGGACTGGAATCTGGAGTCAGAAAACCTATTCCTTGTCTTAGAAGACAGGCAATGTGACATCAAGTAAATCCCTTAATCTCAATAAAATAATGTTCAAACTTAATAATCATTTGGTCCTATTGTTGCCTTTTACAAATTTTTTTTAAAAAAAGAAACTTGAGAGTCAGAAAGATGTGACTTGTCCAACACCTCACAGCTAGCTAAAGCTGGGCCAGGAATCCATGTCTCCTAACTCTAAGTCCAAAGATCTTTCCCCCATGGCAAGTTTCTCTCTAGGTTCCTTCTTCTATAAATTTAGGGGGTTGGACCAGATAATGATGCCTCACATTTATACAGTGTTGTATGACTTACAGGATGATCTCTAAGATCTCTTTCAACTCTAAAATTCTATGATTCTGTGATTTTACCCTTCTGCCAAATATTTTCTAGAACTTGGAGATGGGTCTCAGTTCATGTTGAGTGGAGAAAAAAAGCCAGCCTATGGAGTTAGATAATTAAGTGGGGTGAAGGAATGAACCAATTTTCCTTCTCAATAAGGGGGAAAAAATTCTTCTCCCTTACTGGTACTTTAGCTGTCATGTACATTCCACTGGTTCAAAGCATTGTGCTTCTAATTTAGAGATGCAGATTAGCTAACTCCCATTTCACTAGTGTTATAAACAAATCACATCTGTGTCACTTCCTCCCTGGCAGCAAGATTCAGCAAAGTTTGTAATCAAAGTTGCCTTAATGTATGCAGAACTCCAGGGCTTATTTGGAAGCCATAGTTCTAGTGAATTTCACTAATCTGAGAGATTTTCATTCAAGTCAGCTTGGGTTAGTTTTGTGTGGTGAAAAGTGATGTATATGAAATGTGTGTATAACGAAGAGCTGGAGACAGAGGATGAAAGGGGAGAGAAGGAGGGAGTGAGGAAGACAGGAAGGAAGGAAGGAAGGAAGGAAGGAAGGAAGGAAGGAAGGAAGGAAGGAAGGAAGGAAGGAAGGAGGGAAGGACGGAGGGAAGGAAGGAAGGAAGGAAGGAAGGACGGAGGAAGGAAGGAAGGAAGGAAGGAAGGAAGGAAGGAAGGAAGGAAGGAAGGAAGGGAGGAGGGAGGAAGGAAGGAAGGAAGGAAGGAAGGAAGGAAGAGGAAGGAAGGAAGGAAGGAAGGAAGGAAGGAAGGAAGGAAGGAAGGAAGAGGAAGGAGGGAGGGAAGGAGGAGGAAGGAAGAGGAAGGAAGGAAGGGAAGGAAGGAAGGAGGGAGGGGGAAGGAGGGAAGGAAGGAAGGAGGGAGGGAGGGAGGGAAGGAAGGAAGGAGGGAGGGAGGGAGGGAAGGAGGGAAGGGGGAAGGAAGGAAGGAAGGGAAGGAAGGAGGGAGGAGGGAGGGAAGGAGGGAAGGAAAGGAAGGAAGGAAGGAAGGAGGGAGGGAGGGAAGGAGGAAGGAAGGAAGGAAGGAAGGAAGAAGAAGGAGGAGGAGGAAAGGAGGGAAGGAAGGAAGGAAGGAAGGAAGGAAGGAAGGAAGGAGGGAGGGAGGAAGGAGGGAAGGAAGGAAGGAAGGAAGGAAGGAAGGAAGGAGGGAAGGAAGGAGGGAAGGAAGGAAGGAGGAAGGAGGGAAGGAGGGAAGGAAGGAAGGAGGGAAGGAGGGAAGGAAGGAAGGAGGGAAGGAGGGAAGGAGGGAAGGAAGGAAGGAGGGAAGGAGGGAAGGAAGGAAGGAAGGAAGGAAGGAGGGAAGGAAGGAAGGAAGGAAGGAAGGAAGGAAGGAAGGAAGGAAGGAAGGAAGGAAGGAGGGAAGGAAGAGATATATAGCAATTGCATATACTTATATCCTGCAAACCTAAATCAGGCAGCAACTTAAACCAATTTGACATCACCACGAATCTCTCAAATTAGTAAAGACTCCTGTTTGTAATTCCTACTTAAGGCATCTCTTCATCTCCATTGAACCTACCCTTCTCAATATAAGTTTAAGTGATTGTAATAAACTACCCTTCAGCATGTGTTTCTGCTTCAAAACAAGATGGTTTCCATTACCACCAACCACCTGTTGTTTTAATAAGTCATTTTTTTCACTGATTCTTTCATATGTCTCCCTCTTCATCTCTCTTAATCCCTATGGTCCTCTTGGTCTCTCACTTTAATCTCCTCATTTCTCTTTGTGCCTTTGCCTTTTTCCTCTAAATATAATGTGTTGGTGAATAAATGTCTGGCTGATGAATAAACTGAGATTAAGTTGTGTCTGTTTAAAAGACACCATAGTCAGGATCACGCTTTTGCCCAGAATCCTTCATTGCCTGTTTTATCTGTGTGCATGCAAACGCCAGCATGTTTAAATGGCTTTAATTATAAAATAATTCACTGAGGGAGATACTGAAAGTTTGTCTCCCTAGTGCTTTCCTCATTACTCTTTTCTCTGTGGGAAAAAATGCACTCTAAGAATGATCATAAAATGTCCTGGCATTTTGCCTTCTTAGTATGGGATCAGAAA
This sequence comes from Phascolarctos cinereus, assembly GCF_003287225.1. NCBI lineage: Eukaryota > Metazoa > Chordata > Mammalia > Diprotodontia > Phascolarctidae > Phascolarctos > Phascolarctos cinereus. Next base: position 75,556,464 of record NW_027555847.1, on the reverse strand, counting down.
AGTACAGATTTAGAGCTGAAAGGGATATTAAAGATCATCTAGTCCAATCCTTCCATTGTGCATTGAAGAAACCGAGGCTTTGAGAGATGACGTGACTTGGCCGAGGTGACCCAGGGAGTAAGCAGAAGATCAGGTCCAAAGGATCTTCCTGACGAGCCAAGAGACAATTAATGAGGGAACCCACGCTGCCCTAGAATAATATTTCATTGATTTTCTTTTTAACTTCTTCTTAGCTTCTGTCTATTGCTGAAAACTATTCAGACAATGTGAAAGTCATTTACAGGGAACTGACTTTCTAGTCAGTAGGAATTCAAAAGCTCCTGAATGCCACAAAACACCCAATTACTCTGACAACTGTTACAGAAATGGATATATTTACTAAGAAACAACAACAATCTTTGAATAAAACTTCTGCAACACCTCACATGCATACTTACAATTAACCAAATGTTTGCTAGAGAGACAGCCTGGCATAGTGTTCTATTGGCAGTGCCTCCCTTCCATCTATTTGAATGTTTCCATTGCACTCATTAGGCAATGCATAACTATATACCAATACTCAGCATTCTCAGCCTTTATAATCTATGTAGTCAACCATTCATGTAATTAAAAAACATTTATTAAGAATTCATAGGATGCTAAACATTGTATTGATTGCTGGAAATATAGAGAAAGGCAAGAATAGCCCCTGCCTTCAAGGAGTCTGTGTTCTAATGGCAGCTAGGTTGTGCAGCAAATGGTGAACCTAGCTAAGATAGGAAGACGGGAGTTCAAATCTCACTTCAGACACTTATTAGCTATGACACCCTGGGCAAGACTCATCCTCAGTCTCAGTTTCCTTACCTATAAAATAGGGGTAAAAGCATCACGTATCTTGCAGAGTTGTTGTGAAGATTAAATGAGATCACTCTTGCATATTGCTTTTTTTCAAATTTTAATTGCTGTGTAAATGCTAACTAGTAGCAGTTATAGTCATAGTAGCAATAGTTATCATTATGATTGTAGTTGTCACAGTACAGCCAGATCTCACTTGATATAAGTGAATAGTTCTCAAGACCTCCCTGCTGCAGCTGGGTTCCTGCTGAATTCAGTACCTGGGACCTCAAGGAGGTTAAGGCTTAATAAGAAGTTTCCTAGCTGAGGGCTTTGAGCTAGTGTGATGATATCTTTAATTTTTCATTTAACATAAATTCCCTAAATAGGCTTCAATGCCTAGAGTGGAGGACCCCTGTAATGGCCACTTCCACCTCTAACACCCCTGCTGCTGCCTGTAGGGGAGCAGCAGATAGAGCTAGAACCACCTTGGTGGTATGTGGAGGATGGAGTAGAGTGAAGACATACTAAAGATAAGGAAATCAATTAGAAGGCTATTGCAAGTCTAGGAGAGAGGAAATAATGGCCTGAACTAAGATTGTGGCTATATAAGTCATAAAGTTACATGTATAAGAGATGTCAGAGGCTGAAACAGTAAGAATTGACAACTCTTTGGATGTATATTCAGTGGGTTTTGCCAAGCATAGTACAAGGGAGGTAAAGGTAGCATGGAATATTCAAAAGACAATATGATTGAAAATCAGAAAAGACCTGGATTAATACCAGCTGTTAAGTAGTTTGCCATTTCCTGACTCTACTGCACCATTGAGTTGCCCTGTGCTCAGGGCTTGGTAAAGAAGGTCCAGGAAGCAGGAGTCTCCAGAGCCTAGAGAGGAATGCAGAACTAGCTCCAGTGCTCTTCTTAAAATTGAGGTTCTGGGGGGAGCTAGGTGGCACAGTGGATAGAGCACAGGCCCTGAAGTCAGGTCAAGCACCTGAGTTCAAATCTGGCCTCAGACCAAACATTTGACACTTACTAGCTGTGTGACCCTGGCCAAGTCAATTAACCCCAATTGCCTAAAAAGGAAAAAAAAATACAAAAAAAACCCCCACAAAAACAAAAACAGAGGTTCTGAAAGGAACCAGCCAATCAGAGAAAAAAGATGAAAGGGTAAAGTAAACTTCCAGGCTGAGGAGGCAACTGTGGAATAGAGGGAAAATCTTAAGTGTCGAGACTGGAGGCCAGAGAGAAAAAAAAAAACTCTCCCATCTTGTATATCTAGACTTAATGCTGGGGAAAATTATAACAAGAGAGTATCAGCTGAAGGTTTGATAGATAAATGTATTAATAAACCCGGGCCACTGAAATAATCCCCTCCATGAGCACTTCCAGAGTACAAAAGGAAAAATAAAATTATTTTAAAATAAATATTTAATAAAACAATATGAATAGCTCCATTTAAGCTTTATGAAGTGCTTTCTCTAAAAACAGTATTAATGCAAGTATTATTATTCCCATTTTACAGATGAAGAAACTGAGGCTCAGAAAGGTTGAATGAATTTCCCATGATCACACATCCAATAAGTTTGAGAACTCGACTGAAACACAGGATTTTTGATTTCACATCCAATGCTTTTTCCACCATATCGCTGCAAGATTATTAGTTTTAGGGAAAATGTATGTAGAGTACAATAAAATTGCCTTTTATGTGGCATGCATACATTTTATAGCACACTAGGGTCCCATATACCATCCATGTGTGGATTTTACAATACTAGAGTACTATTTTATTATTTTCAATGATTGCAGAAAGTTAAAGTTGTATTATTTTGGATTCTTTGACAAATTGCCGGGCATACAGTTATGATCTACATGATACCAATTCTTTTGTTAAGAATACAATGTCCATTTACATCATTGTTTTATTGGAAAAATAGGAGCCATTTTATGGCATAGTTCCCAAAAACACAATGAAGCAAGAAGAGATAACTGACATGTATTTTAAAGTGTTTTAATTTAAAGCTTTTCTCCCTGCTATTCATCACTTACATGGGGTGCACTAACTGGGGAAGTTTTCATGACTGTACTGCATCATTTGAGGTAAAAAACAGTGAGCTCCAAAGTTCAGCACAAATGTCATGTCTTACATGGGGCCTTTCTTCATCATTTCCCAAACCCAAGGGCCAATTCCCTCTAAATTGTGTCATTTATTTTGTATATACTCATACAGACACACGAAATGATCTCTCTAAAATGTGAGGTCATAAACTCTAAAATTCCACTTAAAAAGAGAGCTCAGCTCAGACATCTCATTTCTTATGTCTGTGCCACTATGAGACTTCTCTGACTTTCTTCTCCCACCCATCCTTTATAGCTTCCTTTTGTGTGTTTTCTATCCCTGTTAGATTGTAAGCTTCTTGAGGGCAAGGATTGTCTTTCTTCTTTCCTATTTGTATGCCCAGAGCTTAGCACAACGTCTGGCATATAGTAGGTGCCTAATACATGTTTATTTACTTTTGGCTAATGTCTCTTTCATTAGAATGCAAGCTTCTTGAGAGCATGGAATGTTTCATTTCTTAAGATTCATGGAATGTCACTGTAGCCTCAGCACCTAGGACAGTGCCTTGACACCAAACACATGTAGTTGCTTAATAAATGCTGTCTGAATTTTTGAAAACTGGAAAACTTAGTCAATCTTTTGATTGCATTGGTCATACTTCTATTTTTTATTTTTTATTTAAATAGTATTTAATTTTTCCTCAATTATATAACAAGAAAATTTTTCAGCGTTCATTTTTACAAGATCTTGAGTTCCAAATTTTTCTCCCTCCCTCCCCTCTTCTAAAAATGGTACGCAGTTTGATATAGTTTATACATGTGCTATCATGTAAAACATATTTCCATATTTGTCACAGTTGTGAAAGAAGAAACAAATCAAAAGGAAATAAAACCATGTTCTCATGAACATGAATATGCTTCAATCTGCATTCTGAGCCCATCAGTTCTTTATCTGGATATGAATAGCATTTTCGTTCATGAGTCCTTTGTACTTGTCTTGTATTGTTGTGTTGCTGAGAAGATCTGAGTCATTCATAGTTGATCATCACATGATATTGCTGATATTATGTAAAATGTTTTCCTGGTTCTGATCATTTCTCTTCCTATCAGTTTGTACAAGCCTTTCCAGGTTTTTCTGAAATCTGCCTGTTGGTCATTTCTTATTGCACAATATTATTCCATTACATTCATATACCACAGATTGTTCATGCATTCCCCAATTGATAGGTGTCCCCTCCATTTCCAATATTTTGCCACCACAAAAAGGGCTGCTGTAAATATTTTTGCACATGTAGGTCCTTTTCCCCTTTTTATGATGTCTTTGGGATGCAGACCTAGTAGTGGTATTGCTGGATCAAAGGGTATACACAGTTTAGTCGCCTTTTGGGCATAGTTCTAAATTGCTCTCCAGAGTGGTTGTATCAGTTCATGTCTCCACCTTCAGTTCATTAGTGTCCCAATTTCCCCACATCCTCTCCAACATTTATCATTTTCCTTTTTTGTCATATTAGCCAAGATAATTGGTATGAGGTGATGGTAGTTCAGAGTTGTTTTAATTTGCATTTCTCTAATCAAAAGTGATTGACAGCACTTCTTCATATGCCTATAGATATTTTTGATTTCTTTATCTGAAAACTGCTTGTTCATATCTTTTGACCATTTATTAATTGGGGAATGGCTTGTACTCTCATAAATTTAACTCACCTCCCTATATATTTGAGAAATGAGGACTTTATCAGAGACACTTGCTGTAAAGATTGTTTCCCAGCTTTCTGCTTTCCTTCTAATCTTGGTTAAATCCCCTATTGAATCCTTTATATTTTCTTTTCCCTTTTTACCTCTTTATGCTTCTGCTGGGTCTTGTTATTGGAGGTCAAATTTTTAGTTCTGGTTTCTCCTTATGAGAGCTTGAAATCCTTCTATTTCATTGAATGATCATTTTTTTCTCGAAGTATTATGCTTGATTTTTGCCAGGTAAGTGATCCTTGGTTGTAGTCCTAGCTCCTTTGCCCTCCAAAATATCATGTTCCATGACCTCCAATCCTTGCATGTTGTAGCTACCAAGTTTTATGTGATCCTGACTGAGACTCTCCAATGTTTGAATTGTTTCTTTCTGGACACTTGTGGCATTTTTTCCTGATCTGAAATTTAGCTATAGTACTCCTCGGAGTTTCTATTTTAGGATCTCTTTCCTGAGATGATCAGTGAATTCTTTCAATGTCTATTTTGCCCTGTGGTTCCAGGATATCAGGGCAGCTTTCCTTGATTGTTTATTTGTTTGTTTGTTTGTTTATTTATTTATTTATTTAAAGCAACTGGGGTTAAGTGACTTGTCCAGGTAAGTGTCAAGTGTTTGGTCTGAGGCCACATTTGAACTCAGGTCCTCCTGACTTCAGGGCCAGTGCTCTATCCATTGCATCACCTAGCTGCCCCACCTTGATAATTTCTTGAAAGATGCTGTCCAGTTCTTCCTTTTGATTATGGCTTTCAGGTAGTCCAACGATTCTGATATTGTCTCTCCTGGATCTATTTCTCAGGTGAGTTATTTTTCCCATGAGGTATTTTACATTTCTTCATTCTGTTGAATTTGATTGATTCATGATGTCTCATAGAGTCATTAGCTTCCACTTGCCCAATTCTAACTTTTAAGGTATTGTTTTCTTCATTTCGCTTTTGTACTTTCTTTTCCGTTTGGCCAATTCTACTTTTTAAGCAGTTTTCCAGGCTGTTGACTCTTTTCATAATTCTCTTGCATCATTCTCATTTCTTTTCCCAATTTTTCTTCTATCTCTCTTATGTGATTTTTAAGCTCCTTTTTGAGATCTTCCATGAGAACTTTCTCAGTTTGAGACCATTTTCCATTTTTCTTTGGGGTTTTGCCCATAAGTGCATTGACATTGTTGTCCTCTTCTGAGTTTGTGCCTTGGTCTTCCCTGTCACCCTAATAACTTTCTATCGTCAGATTCTTTTTTTTGTCGGTGTTTTCACTCATATTTTTTTTTCCTTTCTTTTACATTTGAACTCTGCTCCCAGGGTGACTGGGGCACTGTCTCCACCTTCTTGTGCTAGTGGCTGCAGGCTCTTGCTGTTTACTTGGTTCTGTACTGATGTTGCCCTGAGGCCCCTGGGGGAACCTCATGTCTGGTGCTGTGCTGAGAGATGAGGTGGGGATTGACTGGTGCTGCTGAAGTCTGTGAGCATCTGGCACCTTATCTGGTGCTGAGCTGGGGTCCTAGTGGTACTGTCTGGCATGTTGTGAGGCCCTCACCTCTGTCTGTGTTTCCCAGTGGCTACACTGAAGCACATGGCGGTCAGGACTCTGGAAGCTGCCTGTTTGCCCAGGATTATTCTGAAGCTGAAGCGGGTTGGTGGTTGCCTGTTTGCTTAGACATCCATAGGATAAGCATCTACCTGTTTCCCTGGGCTACACTGAAGGACATGGTGATTCTCAGAGCTGGCACCAGCCATTCCCTTGACTATGGTAAGGCACATGGGGGGTCCTAGTGTTGGCATTTGCCTGCTCCACCACACTGGGGCTCAAGACCTCCCGCTGGTTTGCTGAGGGGGGATTTGCTGCTGGCTTGCTGGGACACTTCCTGTCCTGGGTTATGCTGTCCTTTCACCTGAATGAGATACATTTTTGTTGCTGATCCTCTAAGATCCATGGGCTAATAGATTGTTTTGCCCCACCTTTTTGCTGGTTCTACTGTTCCAGGATTTGTTTGGGCCTTCTTTTTTATGGTTGTTTGGAGGAGAATATAGGAGAGGTTCAACAGTTTACTACTTACTCTGCCATCTTGGCTCCAGGAAGTCCACTAACAATTCTAATCCAATGAAAACATCTGGATGATTGATCTTGCTTTTTTAAATCTAAATGAAGTGAGTGACAGGTAGAAAGACAGATAGATACACAGATATTTGGGAAGACCAAGAGAATCATATGGTGACATAGGAATAAAATGAACATGTAGATGCAAGAAAATGGAAGTAAAATATCCAAATGAAGAGCAAGGACTTTAAGTTTTACTATATTTAAGTGCAAAAAGGTTTATAAAGGAGCAACCAACCAAAAGAAGGGAAGCTATAGAATAGATAGAAAAATAGGCACCTTAAAACAACCTAATTTCAATTTGAAAAAATAAAAATTTTGTCTGGAAGCCTGGGGGAGATGTTAAATTGAGATCATTCTTGTGTGTTGGTGTGTGTGTGTGTGTGTGTGTGTGTGTGTGTGTGTGTGTATACACACATATGTATACTCTCATTCTCTCTCTCTATATCTCTCTCTATATATATATGTATAGATATGTATAGATATATATATATATATATAGATATATATGTATAGATATACATATACACACACATATAATTTCAGGTTATCCCATTCTAGCTATTCATTTCAAATTTGCTTTTTTAATAGTATAAAGTGGACATGTAGGGAGGACATCTGTTACACAGCTACTTACATATTTTTCTTCCAACAGCACAAATGATCCATATTGACTTCTTCCCAGAATGATTTTTAGTAGGTGGCTGTATCGTCTAGAGATAATTCAGTTTGCAGACAGGCTTCCTCCTCTCCAAACATCAGTCTGCATGGAGCTTCGTCTTCCAAAAACAAAGGTTTTATTTTGTTATGACATGAATAACAGATGTTGCTGTTAATGAGATATCCTAGGGACATAAAGAGTTTCCACTCGGTTGTAATCACCGGCAGAGGACAGAAGCTGACATTTTCAGAGTTATGTGTTCCTAGCCTGGATATGTTTATAGTCCAGCAGAACATTCCGATTATGTGAGCATATTATTGAATAATCAATCACCTGACTTCTATAATCTGTCTGTTTTTGAAGTGTGAATTTAATGTGGCTTATAGTGGGAAATAATTCCTATATGCAATTTTAGGGCTTTGCTTGTTTTTAATGCTATGTTTTTCTGTCATTGTACTAGGTGTTCACACAGTAGTCCCATTAATGTTAATGGGAACTGCCAAGTTAAAGCCCATTGAAGCAAATTAGAATGCCCTGAAGTCCTTGGCCATGACTGAGATACAATGAAGATCATTAGTCTCATTCTCAAAAGGACTTTATGTTGTTATAAATAGAGATACCAAGACTGGTTATCTGCAGCACAAAGTTAATAGGGCAGTAATTATCTGGTTAATTTAGGCTTAGTTAGTTAATCCAGATCAAACATTTATTTATAATATCCACAGGAACTAAGGAAGCAACATGATAAAGTGGATAAGTGGGCTTTAAGAATCAGGAAGACCTGAGTTATACAATTATAGCTTGAGTGACAGATCATATAACCTCTCTGTGCCTCCGTTTTATCTGTAGAATGAGGGGGTTGGGCTAGATGACCCCTAAAGTTTCTTCTGGCTCTAAACCTATGATCCTACTACTGCCTACACCATTAAAATTCCAACTATCCCTTTCTTTTCTTCTGTGAAGTATTAATGACCACATAAGAACCTCTCACAATTCAGTAGGTCATGGCTTTAAATATTCCCTGGCATTTCCCACTCCATTCTGGGTGATTCAGGGGATGGGCTGAAAAAGCCTTAGTCATAGGGTCAAATTGGCTACACTGTTAAGAAGAACAGATAGAGAGAGAGGAGGGTAAGGAAGGCAGGTAGTTGTTTCACCAATCAGATAATGGTTATTCAAATTTTTTTTTCAGTTATATTGTCATATGCAAACACAGATTTCATATAGGTAGCCACTGATAAAAACTGACAAGCCATAGGGTTCAGCATTTTGATTTTGAGGAATGATATAAAGATGGCATTTTCAAATAATTACATTTTTAGAGGTAGAAAGGACCATAGAGTTCAGCTAGTCTTCTCTCATTTTACAGAGGAGAAAAAAGAGTCCCAACGGGCTTAAAAAAGAACCAAATTTACACAAATAGCTACTGGCAAAACTAAGACTATAACCCTGGTATCCTTTCCCAGAAGTGTTCTTCATACTACAGTGAACCACTTGTAAAACTTGTAACTAATTGCACATTTCCTAAAATCTTTATTTTGTAAAGACTTTATGAACACTATGTATTCGAGTATATACTTAGGAACACTATCTCCCACCTTTGCATACAATGTCCCCCATGCCTAGAAACCTCTTCTTTCTCACCTTCACCTCTTAGAATCTCTACCTTCCTTCAAAGCTAAGATTTTGTGCCACCTCTAAGGCAAGCCTTTCCTGATGCTTGTATCTTAGCCTATTCTCCCTCCTTTTCTTCTTCCAATGATCATGTATTTATTTATTTGTTTACATGTTGTATTTCCTCAATAGAATATAATTTTCTTGGGCTCAATGACTACTTATGTTAACTTTGCATCCTTAGAACCTAGCCTACTACCTTACACATAGCAGGATCTTGATAATGTTTGCTGAATGGAGTTAAATCCAATTTCAAGCACTGTATGGACAAGTCAAAGTGGTAATTGGTTCTATCATATCTATTTAACACTAACCACTTAGAGGCTTAGGTAAATTTGGGGAGAGGGGCACACTTGTTTGTGTAGTTTAATATGTTTTAAACAAAATGACCACCTTTTAGTGTGTCTGCAATTTTTAATCATTACTTGTAAGAAAGGGTGATAGGATTATAACTTTGTCTATGTCCCACCTCATCACTTAATGATACTGAACCCCAAAGATGTTATGTTACATGCCCAAATATGCCTGGGCTCTAAATGGCAGAATTGGGATTTGAGCCCAAATTCTGTAACTCCATTCCTGTTTTTTTCCACTGTTCTTTACCTTAATAAAATGTCAGCCATTAATCCTCACATCATTAATGTGACACTGTTCCATAGTCAGAAAAGCAGTGGTTACTGCCATGCTTTGAGGCTTACCTTGATTTTGGTACAAACCAAATAAGAACCCCAATGGCAAAAGAAGGCAATGGTTTATCAAGGTCCTTGCACTTTACCTAGCATTTTTATTATGTGTGTGGACAACTTTAATGTCATGTGATACTTTAGCATAGTGGAAAGGGTGCTTAATTTTTCCACTAATTACAGACATGGGACCTGAGTTCAAATTTCAGTTCTGTTCCTTTCCTTCTACCTATGTGATGCTGGCCAACAAAAAAACCAATTCTCTGGGCTTTGGTTTCTCTCATCTGTAAAGTGAGAAAGTTGGACTATTATCTCAGAGGTCCCTTCCAGTTATGGATCCAGGATACTAGTTGTTAAAAGGCTATATGGTATAAGGGGTAAATTGCTGGACTTCACACCAGAAAGATGGAGACATCAAGTTCTATCTCTGACCCCATATATCTGCATAACCATGAGCAGATCACTCAACTCCTCCAAGACCCAGATTCATCACTTGTCAAATGGGGATCATAATACCTATAGAGCTTCCCTCTCAGGCTTCAATTAGAGCATCTTTATAAAGAACTTTGTAAACTTTCAAGAGGCATACAAACATCAGTTATTATTTTATATGATGGTTACTGACTGTCCACTCTTCCCCATTCTCAACCAAGCAGATGAAGAGCTGTCTGTTTAGATTTGACGTATCTAGATCACACAGAGTCTTTGCAACTACACATTTTTGATGAATTGCTAGATCAGAAAAAAAAATTCTAGGAAGTACTTGGTCAGCATCTCTATTACAGATATAAATAAAATTCTTGCATGGAGAGCAGCATAAAAAAAAAGATAGTGCTGCATCTTGTTCTGACAATCTTTTTTTCGAATGACCCAAGAGCAGAGTTAAGAAGGAACTATGGCCAGGTAGGGCATAGTGGGTTAGGCAAAGACTCACCAGAGTCTTTCAAAATGCTCAAAAATGCTGAGGCAATGTTCAAAGTGTTTCACTACATAGAGGAATTCTTCCTCCCAAGATCCATGGAGGGGCAGATCAGCAGGAGTGCCCTATTTCAGAAGCTAGCAAGCAGAGGCAGAGAGAGGTTGCATGCTTTCCCTCTAGTCTTCACCCAGGGAAAGGGTGGAAGGGCTATAATTAGCGTTTGGAGGTTTAACTCACCACCCAACACTTAGCACACAGGCGACAAGATGCCCTCCTTCTATCCCAGCAGTGCCCAAGGACAATTATTTCCCATCCTCGAATCTGCTCTGAAGCTGCCTTCTAATAACACGAGTTTGGAGAGAATAATGAATGATGCCCTTTACCCATACTATTGTTCCAGTTCCTTAAACAGAATGAAAATACCTGAAACCCTAAGTGTGGAATTGCAGTGCAGAGAAAGGATTGTCAAGCCTGGACTAGGGCACAGAGGGAAGAGAAACTGGAAGGAATCCAGACGCAAACGAAGCCATTTCAGGCAGAGGAGTATGAAGACAGATGGAACAAACCGGACAACAGACAATATAAAGTCAGATTAAAGGGACAATAGCAAAGGAGGGAGGATGGGAAGGATGCCCAAGAGCCAGGGAGACAGATGGAGTGCTGGAGGCAAGAAGGTATAGTCCAAAGAATGAAAACATCTTTTCACAGAGACAAAGGAAGAAATGCCATAGACAAGATGCATTAGTCATTATAGATATTTAGATAGCAAGTATCTTTTGTGTGCTGGGGAAATTTTTCAAGAATTTAATTAAAGAAAAAACCCTCAGTAATCTAAAAAGGACACTACGGCCAGAAGTCTATGATCTTGGGTGATTAGATAAACACAGGGCAAATCTAGCAGTACTCAAGTAAGCAGTGGAGGTAGGAACCGGGTCTCATCCTTCTTTGCATCCCCCATATCAGGGAGTCTGTAGTAGGTGCTCAGTAAACCACTGTGGATTTGATTTGCAGTGGGCCATGACATTCCACGTGCCTATGTTCACTATTCTCTGACAAGTGTAAGAAGATTCTTGCTCTAAAGAAGTCTCATTAAGGGGGGATTATTTCTAGAGTACAATTTCCTTTTATTTTCTTCTTTTCTTTTTGGTTTTTCTCTCCTCTTTCTTTACCTTCCTCTTCCTTGTAGTACAAATATTCTTTCGTCTCTTCCCTGCCACCTTTCTTCCTGGCCCCGAAGTTCTGAACTATGATCTATAATCAAATCTACTTTGTAATTGTTCCTAAAAGAAGTGCATCAACATTCTCTCCCCTGGCTCCATTTACCATCCTTGTAAATTTCTGTACTAACTCTACCACCCAAGACACGTACACATGCACACGCACACACACACACACACACACACACACACACACACATGCACAGGCACACATGTTTCCCTGTAGATATCATTTCACCCTTTAGAATGTAAACCTCCTGAGGGCAAAGACTGTCTTTGCTGTTATCTTTTCTTAACCCAAGAGTTTGGCACATAGTAAGTTTCATGAACGGTCTTTTCCTTCTTAAAAACTGACTTCTTGACTGTGTGGTGACACATTAGCCCTAGATCTTCCATAATTAAAAAGCAAATCTGATCAACTAATTGTGCGTTCATTATGAGAGTTGCTAAAGGCATAAAACCCAGGCAGTTAAAGGAAATTAGATCATGGAGCAAGGAATTTAATCATTTAAAATAATGTCCATTTTCCAGATCCTTTCTTAGGAGAACATTTGATTTATTTAGGGAAAATAAAAGCAAATAGACAAATCCCAAGGAAAGGAAGCAGTATGAACAACTGCAAGGATCTCAAGCAAATGCTGTCAGTATCATGGGAGTCATGCACAAGCTAAAACAAATTTCTCTTCATTTGAACTCTTGGCCTCACATTGAAAAATTCACATTAGGCTTTCCTCTGACAGAGACTGACACAGCATATTCCAGCAGCAGAAGAGTAACGCAAAGATAGAAGCAGCATATATAGAGAACTTGGCCTTAGAGTCAGAAAGGCCTGGGTTCAAGCCCTGCCTATGCCACAAATAGATTGTGTGACTGTGGACAAGTCACAGACTCTCAAAGTAGGTGCATTTAGTTTTCCATTTAGGAACTTTCACAGTCATCTTTACCAGCACAACCAAATGTGTGAGCAAATGTTCTAAGTTGTCCCTGTGTTATCCCCCTTGTATTTCAGAGGACCAAGAATGAAATTAAGCAAACTGTGGAAGGAAGCCCAGTGGAAGAAGGAACCACGATGTGGATGATCTTTGAAAACAGCAGCAGCTCTTGGTTATCTGAATTTGGATTATCCTTGCCATCTAGCACACATCTGGGGCATTTCTTTTAGCTAGTAATGGGTAGGCATTCAGGGCATCCAAAAACATTTAATATTAGAGCAAGCTCAGCACAATTCAGAAGAGAATCTGCTACCACAACATATTATGTAACATATTCTAAATACAAATGGAGAGGATGTGCAAGATTGTAGGCATTTTTATATTATTCATGCCACTGCTCCCTTCATTGGCACAGCTCACTGAGAAAAGAATATATAAAATAGTCCATATGTGTAAATTGAAGGGAAAGCTTGATAGCATGATATGCATATGCTAAGAGATTCAGGAAGGCTAAGGTCTTGTGCCAGATAAGTCAAACCACCACCACCCATCTGAGCAGCCTCTCCTCTCAGATCCAAACAGAAACAGCCCAGGATCCTGAACCCAAAAGCCTTGGGAAAATCATTCTTCCAGCAAAGCCCTTGCAGTCAACATCTTGGGGAGGAAACCCTGTAGAAATGTAGCCTGCAATTGCTCCTACGTGGGCTGCAGCCATAGTTACTGATGTCCCAGAAAAGAAAGTCCTTGCTACCAAAGTCCTTGGTGCTGTCAAACGGTTTAACATCAAGAACTGATATGATTTTATCAGTGGGAAAGACTTATAAAAATGAGAAAAGAGAGATATTGCCATCTGCTTTGCTGCTGCACCCTGAGGACTATGGGATCTTCCCATCTGACCTGTAACTGAAACCCGCCATATGTATTGTCAACCTTGAAAGGAGAGACAGTCTTTGTTCAGGCATTTCAGTCATGTTCAACTCTATGACTGCATTTGGGTTTTCTTGGCAAAGATACTGGGGTGGTTTGCCATTTCCTTCTCTGGCTCATTTTACAGATAAGGAAATGAAGCAAACAGGATTAAATGACTTGCACTGGGTCACATACCTAGTAAATGTCTGAGGCCAAATGTGAACTCACAAACATAAGTCTTCCTGACTTCAGGCCTTGCACTCTATCCACTGTGCCTCCTAGCTGCCCCTTGGGACAGTCTTTTCCATTTGTTTCCCTGTGCTTTGCACATAGTAGGGGCTTAATAAATGCCTGTCTCTTCTCCCTCATTCATTGATCCATTCCCATGCCTACTAGTGTCAGGATCCCTATAGGCCTCTGTGCAGGCATCAGAGGATGAGATCACTGTCATGAAAGAGACAAGGTACATGGGGCTTGGGTATCTAGGATGTTCAAACTCTCCTTAGGAGTTCTCATTCATCTTTTGGAACAGAACAGATACCCTACAGGAAAAGGCCAAAGAAAGTACCTAGTCAGAGACTAATGAGGTACCTTAAAGTCAAAGGAAGTGACCAATCAGGAAGAAGCTAAGTTGTCAGGCCTGAACTGCAAAGAGTTAATAAGAAGGCAGAAATGTCCTAGTATACTGTCATGGAAATTTCCAGAGCCCTATGATTACAGGTCTAGGAGAACTCTGCTGCATTAGTCCCTTTATCCAAGTCCCTGTATCATTCTGTAGACTCCCTGGACATAACCTCATACCTTTAGACTGTAAAGAGCCCATCCTATCTGAAATACTCATGCTTTAACCTCACAGGATCAAAATTTAGAGCTAGAAGAGATCTCAAAAATCATTTGTTTCTATGTTCCCATTTTGCAGATGAGGAAGTTGGGGCTCAGAAAAGTTAAGTGACTTGTTAAAGGTTCCATGGCTAGTAAATAAAGGATCAAGGATCTGAATTAAGCTCTCTTGACTCTAAAACCTGGGCTCTTTTCATCAGACATGTTGCCACCAAATTGCCACTATGTATGTAAACATTGCCCAGCTTACCCACATGCAGCAGAGGGTTATAAAACTGAGTTAACTTTTCTTAAAGATCCCTTCTTCAGGGAAAAATTCCAAAGATAATACGATAAAAACAAATATAAAAACTCTGTTATTAATACAAATCTGTGCTGGTTAGATGTGATTAAGTGTTTTTCTTTTTTAGGAAAGAGAATTAGATGGTATATCAGTAAAGGAGAATAGTGTAAAAATAAAAGGCAACACAATAACTTTAAAATGTATACAATTTAGATCTGTCCATCTAGAAGGATGGGGTGGGGGGGTGGCAGGAGGTATCCTAGGGCCTGTCTGAAAATCAAAGAATTCTTGCAGATTCCGGAGCATTGTCAAGCACATTAAGTGACCTAAATAAACTAATGTGGCTAACCCCAAAGGGAAAACAAAGCTTGGGATCATCTTTCACTTTCCAGATGGTCTCCTTCATGGTTCTGGACATAAGATTTAGGAAGGAATGGCAAAATTGGCACCATGCAGCTGATACAAACCAAGCTAATAACTGAACTGCGGAAACCCTGGCCTCTGAAGAGAACTATGTGGGCAAAAACTCAGATCTGCTGACTCTCAGCCCTGCCTTAGACTGTCTGCAGAGAGAAGTGACAGTAAATCCCAAGTGAAAGAGGCATTTGTCACTTTAATCAGCCTGACTCTTACCACACTGAAGACTAATGACACAAGGCAAGATACAGAGCTCCCTCAAGAACCTGGTTCCTCGAGGAAATACTGCACTGTTAGCAGCGTGCCTGCAGTGCTCAACAGCTCTGTGCAAACGCTAGGAGATCTCAGTTACAAGAGAGGGCTGAAAGTTCAAAATGCCCTCTCCGCATCCCCCCACCCCCAAACATGCCCAGGCCAACTCTGCAAAACATACAGAAAGTAAGTGCTGCCACCTGCTTCAGGGTTCTTGCTAACCATTTCCTCGCTGGCATTCTTTTTGAGGGTTTGTCTGTTCACACACACACACACACACACACACACACACACACACACACAGTTTCCCAGGATTAAAGGGGCGCAGGGGGGAAAGTTGATATCTCACCTGGCATTGTCTCCCTTCTCATTACACACATGCCCTTGGAACATATTTCCCCTGTCTGCAAGTACAAAGTCCAAGGAAAAGATTTAAGACACCAAGGGGGTAAAACCATTTCTCCACCAAATTAGTGGCTTCCGGGGATGTTCTTTGAGCTCCCGCTGAGTTCCCATTAAAGTTAATGGGAGTTGGGCACACGCTGCCCATGCCCCGCATTGTAGAGACAATAAACCGGGGCGGGGAGAGGGTTGGAAATAAATGTGCATCCCCCGGAGTGCAGCAGGAATTGATGGGAATGATTAGTCCCAAAGGGACTCAGCCGCCTAGGACTCATTGCCGGGCGCGGGGGGATCAGCGAGGCCAGGGAATGAACTCTGGTCTCTTCTCACAACTTGCATTGATTGTATCTCCTGCAGAGCCGGCGTCAGGGCGGCTCAGATGAGTCCCCCTAATTAGAAGCCGCTGTGGAAAGGCTCCCTTTGGAGGTTACCAGTCCTCCTCCTTCAACAGCCAGGACTCTGTTGAGCCTAGTAGGTGCGGGTGATTGATGTCTCTGTCGGCTGTGGGAGTGATCGTTCAGAAGGGCAATGGGCAGGCTGGCTAGGAAGCAGACAAGAGGGGAGAATACAGGTGGACAGGTGAGGGTAATGGGAGGAGGAAGAGGAGGGGAGGAAGGAAATGGGAGAAGAGAAAGGGGAGAGGAATAGAAGGGGCAGGATCAAAGTAGAAGAGAGAGGGGAGAGGAGGGAAGGGAGGGGACAGGAGGAGAGGAGAGGAGAAGAGGCAAAGTTGGGGAAGGACAATGAGAAAGGAGAGGAGAAGAAAATAAAAGAGGAGAAAGGAGGTAAATGGGAAAGGAAAATGGGAGAGGAGAATGAAAACAGGAAAATAGGAAAGGAAAGGATGGGGGGGTCAGGAAAATGGGAAAGAAGGGAGGAGATGAGAAGAGTGGAAAAGAGGAAAACTAAAGAGGACGGCAGAAGAGAGAATGAGAGACAGAGGCAGAGGAGGTGAGAAGAGAGGAGAGGAACATCCTTGCTAATAACCTATGCAAAAAGATTAGTTTAAAATATTAGTGTCTGCTGTTATTTCAAATCCAATTTTGGACACTCTATTCAATGTGAATGTCTGAGTCTTCAGACCTGCTGATATATATTGGGATTTAGAGAACTCAGCTACATTAACCCTTCTACCCAAGGTATTGTACCCAAGTTATAGACTCCACGGCTATCACCTTATACTTTTAAACTCTGCTTATTCATCTTTTCCTACACCCGAGTTTCATGGTAATCATCCCATCCTACCTCAGTATACTCATGTCTTCATTAGATTCACAAGATATAAGTCTACCCTATGGTCCTCTATATAGCCTCTGTTCTCCAAGATTTCACCAAGTGCCTTTTCCCAAACATTTACTCCATACTTCAGTCTAACCTGGGGTTCAAGCCTGGGCATTTGCATATGATTTTCCATTTTCAGGAGAGAATAGTTATACTTTACACTGCATGCCATGATTGCTCATCACTCTATACTTACATCAAGGATAGAACTGAGAGAATTTGGGGAAAAAAGAAGACAGTGTTCTGGCTGCCAGCTTTGAGAAAGAACACATGTAGATCCAAGCTTTCTTTGGGGAGAGGCCCATGGAAGAAGAAAAACTGACATGCAGAGGAGCTGGCACCTTAAGCATATCCCTGGTCTCCAGCTTGCCACATTAGGGACTTCAAGGTGTCCCCTTTGGTGAAATGGAATCTCTCTCTCAGTTGAGTTGAAATACCTTCCTCACAATAAGAGAGCTCATTTATTCAGGGTATTGCATGGTATATTATAATCTGTATAACTTCTCTGATTTCTGTTTTCTGTCAGTTTGGCCAAGTTGGTTTATTCATTTTTCAATATTTCTGATGAAATTTGAGGAACTAGAAATTGTCTAGGATGCAGGATGGAGCAACCCTTCCCTATTAAAAGATAAGGAACAGGAGAGCATCTTGAAACTAAAAATCATTTCCCTCAGACTAGCACTTTTTTGGAGGGTGGGGGTGAAAAGGGTACATTGATGTAATTATAGTCTGGTATCCCTTCTCTGAAGAAAGTAGAGTGGGGCTGGTCTCATGAACCCAATCCCCTGCTTCCTTCTGACAGGAATCAAGTCTACTTCAGAGAGCTCTGGACAAGACTCCAGAGATATCTATTCACACTTCCCTGCAAGCACTATTTATATAAACCATAAAGCAGTCACATAACCTACATGAGAAATACACACACTATGACAGTAAAAAAAAAAAGTCATGTACTTTATTATTTGGACCCATTATTGTGCATCTAATTGGAATCAACCATTCTAGGCCTCCTTGCCCTAGCAATAGGGCAAGTGCAACATCACTCCTAGCTCTAAGGCTTTCTTCATCCAGAAGGGCCAGCACATTTCAGCGATGTGATAGCACTATGCAGGCCAAAATTAAGGCAGAAATGGGGCCTATCCAAAGCATCACTGGGGCATATGAGGGGGGTGAATATTGCAAATGCACAGTTGGACAGCACCAGAAGGCAAATTAAGCATTTGAATTTTTTCCAACTTTCAGGAGAGGTAAACACAGCAGTAGTAGCCTTCTAAATACTTAAAACTCTACCCAATAGCATAACTTCATGAGAGATTAGCTTACCTGCTTGGTGGCAGAAGGCCAGATCTAGCTAAAGAGACACTCACTTCTGAAACCGAATAAAGGACATTACTTTCAGGATAGCCACCTACTCTTATATAGGATTTTACCCTCTCACCTCATGTCAGTGCACCAATGAAGGGCAGAACACCCAGTGAGAGAAAGAGAGGGAGGAAGGAAGGAAGGAAGGAAGGAAGGAAGGAAGGAAGGAAGGAAGGAAGGAAGGAAGGAAGGAAGGAAGGAAGGAAGGAAGGAAGGAAGGAAGTCATGCCCAACTCTTCATGACCCCATTGGGGTTTTCCTGGCAGAGACTGCAGTGACTTGCCATTTCCTTCTCCAGCTAATTTTACAGATGAAATTTTACAGATGAAAAAACTGAGGCAAACAGGGTTAAGTGACTTGCCCAGGGTCACACAGCTGAGGCCAGGACTTCCTGATTCCAGACCCAGTGCTTTATCCACTGTGCCACCTAACTGCCACTTTTGGACAGCTGTAATTAATGGGAAAATTTTCCATACATTGAACCTAAATCTTATCTAGAATATCTATCTACTGTTCTGGGACTAAGTAGAATAAGCCTTTTGTTGTTGTTGTTGTTTTGTTTTGTTTTAGGCAATTGGGGTTAAGTGACTTGCCCAGAGTCACACAGCTAGTGTCAAGTGTTTGGTCTGAGGTCGGATTTGAACTCAGGTCCTCCTGACTTCAGGGCCGGTACTCTATCCACTGCGCCACCTAGCTACCCCCTTAGAATAAGTCAACTTCTTTTCCATATGTTCAGTCTTTCAAAGATTTGAAGACTTGTGAACATTTTCCCACAAAGTTTTCCCTTTTCCAGGCTAAAAATCCCTAGACAATATATCCTACTATAGCATGTATCTAATCTCCTCGAAACCCAGTCTCCCTCCCCTGGACACTTTATAGTCACTTTCCAGTTTGTCGCCATCCTTCCTAAAATGTGGCACCCAGAATACAGCATAATGCTATAGACGTGATCCTGCAAAGACAGAGCGGAGTGAGATTATCTTTTCCTTTGTTCTGCACACTGTGCCGCTCTTAATTTATCTCATTAGCTCAAAATCTCAGTAGTTGTTTGTTTGGGGGTAAGGTACAATGGGACATTCTGTAATCATAATGAGATAACAGTCTACTAAAATCCCCAGATCTCTTCGCAAAATCTACTGCCTCTTGACTTCACCTCTGAACTCCTGTAGTTCATTTTAATCAGAACAAGTTTAGGATTTTACATTTATCCCTATTGGGGTTCAGTTTATTTGATTCACCCATTGTTCATAATTCTTTGTTGTTGTTGATGTGTTTTTCTCCACAATACCCACCATATCACCTTGAGCAGTCAAGTGTTTAATAAATGTTTATTGAGTTGAATCTATCATTTGATGTGAGCTAATCCTACTAGCCTCGTGCCATTTGCAATTCTGATAAGCCTGTCATCTCTCCTTCATTTAACTCAATGACAAAAAGCATTGAATAGCATAGAGTCAAGGAGAGATCTCTGGGATACTCCACTGGAAAGCTACTGCCAAGTTGATATTGATCCCATAATGACTACTCTGAAGTCCAATCATACAAACATTTCTAGAATGACTTGTGTGATCATTTAACATATATCTCTTCTTGAAAACAAAAGCATAAAATAATTCTGATGCTGGATAATTGAGTTTCCATTTGTGATCTCTAATGATCCCCCTAAAAAGAATACCACAAGATGTTGAGTAATGATACCAAATGCTACCATTACATAATCAACTTAAAAGACTATAATTCAGGCATAAGAGTGGGCACTGTATGGAATAATTTTTAATTTTCTCAAATAACACACCATGTTATTGGATCCTTCGCCTTGAGCAAGGAGGCTAGAGCAATCCACAATAAAACTAGGATGACTGTGGTTACAAGGACCATTACTAAATAGTAATAGATCGAAATTATATCCATATAATTCTGAAGGCAAAAATAAATAAATAAATGATGGAATAAGTTGATAGCAAGACACATGTTTAGCCTCAGTCCTGTGAGGCCCCTGCACCAGTTCACTGCTTTCTACTTAAAATGTAATAAATACAAATTTATGCAACTTACACAGCATCGGCTTTCCCTGATTCCCAGGGAATCTTAAAACACTATTGAGTCATTAGCATTGAAATACATGTTGACACGTTGACTCTGACTACTCCAGCTGAGCAAGAACAGCCACAGGGACTAAGTATCAGCATAGGCAGTATCATATTCTCAATATTCTCACTTTAGTTCTTACTGGTTTCCAATTAACTTCCCTTTGTATTGAGCCTTTTCCCCAGATCATATTTAATCTCATATCCCTTAAAGATATCAGAAGGGGAGAAGGCTAAGTAAAAACTAAGGCCAGGCCTTCCCTTTTCAATTCATAGATGCCACTAATAAACACATTGTCACCATGAACAGGGTCTTCCCCTGAATGAATTTGGTCTCTGTGGCCAAGCAAGAAGCTGTCATCAAAGGTGGAGTTTCACCTCAAAGTTAACATGGGGTATCCTCAATAATATAGACTGAAATTTTGGGTTTCAAAACAAAAGCTTTTAAATAAGCCCCTCCAGCTTTGGCAGTACCTCAAACTCAACATATAGCCAACTCAACTTATCCTCCTCTTACCTGCCCAATCGCAATTTTTTCTGTCTTCTCCACCTTTGCTGGTGATACTTACAGTTTTCCTATTCATACTGGTTTAGAAACCCCATAATCCTTTACTCCTCTTTCTCCCTCATATCACACATATAATCAGCCCAAAGTCCTATTGATCTACCTCCATGATATCTTTCCATTCCTTTTTACATATTCTATCTCATTGCAACCTGTCCTACTAACTCATTCATTAAGCTAGTTAAATGTTCCTGCTTCTAGTCTCCCTCCTCTCTGATCGTTCTCCACATTTTTGCCAAAGTAATTTTAATTTGTGGCTCTAATCGTTTCACTCACCCATTAAAAACATCTTCAGTTGTTCACCATTGCCATTCATGTAAAGGGTTGAAGTGACAACCTGCTGGACTGGGAAGCCCCTAAGGGGCTCTAGCACTGGCCTCATAGGGACCAGTTTCAGTCCTGACAGACAGGGCCTGACTTTGAAAGGAAGGGGTCAGGTTCTTTCTCATTGTTCTTTGGTATATGTTCAAACCAATCCACCATGCTATAAGTTCCATATCCTATCACTAAAGGCCCTTTATAACCTGCTTCCAATCTATCTTTCCAACTTTATACTACCTAACATTATGTACTCTATATTCTAGCCAAACTAAATTGCTCATTATCTTTAATTTGCATTTTGATGTTTTACCTCTTCACATTTTGGTTCACTCCATCCTAAAAAGATTTGAAAAGCTGTCTCCACCTTCCTCCTCCATTTCTCCAACAGGCCCAACTCAAAAATTCTCAATTCCACTGAATCTTCCCTCATCTTCCAGCTTAAAGGGATTTATCCCTCTTTGAATTTCTCATAAAACATTGGTTGAATCTGCCATGGTGGATTGGGAGAGAGAGGATGGGTAATTGCAAAGATTATAGAATTATAAATCTTGAGCTAGAAGGATCCTCACAGATCACATAATCTAACCTTAGTCTAACCTAGTCTCTCACTGACAGCTGGGGTATTTAAGGCTTATAAAGATAACATGTCTTGCCCTACATCACAAAGGTGTTATTTATCCAAGGCAGTATTTGAACTCAGATCCTCTGACAGAAGACCAGTATGATATAATAGTTCAAGCAATCTTACCAAGAAAAGGAGAACAATGAAAACACAGGAAAAAAACGCAGAAAATTACAAGATCAAAACCAGAAAGGAAAAAAAAAAAACTGTGGGAGACTAGATGTGCTAAGCTCTGAAAAAAAAAGAAATAAGAGAAACTGTGTAAGAGGTATGAGAGTAGAACAGGAATACCTTTTCAAGGAAAGGATTATTGTAAGTATGTAGTGTGAATACATTCCTAAGGATTTATATGGTGAAGATTCTTATGATGAATTCCCTATTTTACTTCTGGAATTCAGTTTTCTCATCTACAAGATAAGCTGGACTGAGTCATACCTAAAGTCCATTTGGTTTCAAAATCTTATAACTCTATGAATCTAGAGGAAAGGTAATCCCTGAAAGAAGAGAGTTTGATGTGAATATGAGGTAAGTAGAGAAACTATATTTATTTTGGAGAATGTGTTAAAAGAGAAGATGTAGGACTAGTTGGTGAGCTTCACAGTGATCTCACTGAGCTGCTGACCAAGGAAGAAAATCAAGATTGACCTCATTTCTTTTTTACAAAAATGGACCAGTGCTTGCAGCAGATATTATCGTTTAAATAAGGAGATGTTATGACATAGTAACAATATCAACCAAAACAATAGCCAGATTCTTTTTCGTTTACATCACGTGAACTAGAACTGTAGCAAAGAAGGCGATAGAGTTAACTACTTGCCAGGTATACTTCATTTAAGGTCAAGAAGGGATTATAAAGAGGGGAACCAAGATAGTAGAGCACAGGCAGCATCCCAGTTGAATTCTTCCAACAGTCCCTTTCAAATAACTTTAAAATAACTGCTTAAATCAAATTTTAGAATGGCAAAGCAACAAAAGGTCAGGGTGAGATAGTTTTCCAACCTAAGACAATTTGTGAGGCTAGCAGTAGATGTCTGTGACACTAGGGTCAGGCACAGCACAGAGCACAAGCAGTAGCAGCACCAGCAGAGGGTCTTGAAGGCAGCCACAACAGCAGCAGCAGCAGCAGCAGCAGCACAAGCAGCAACTTTGGAAGCTCTCGGACCAGAGAGGGTAAGGGGGTTGACCAATTGGTCAAAAAGAGCTTACAGGGGAATCTGCTGGCACTAGGTATATCTGGTGCCGATTAGAAAGTCTATTGCCTATAAATAGTTCTGGGTCACAGTTCCAGAATGGAGAGGAATGCTTCTGGTTGGGACCAGGGGCCCAGATCAGAGCTGCAAGGCAGAAAGGAGTGCTAGGACTTGTAGATGCAGAGAAACAGGGAACCAAGGCCAAGAGGAGTACTGGGAGATAGGAGACTCTTCTGAGTAAAACCAGAGTGCATACCAGGTGATCAGTGGCCATACCTCTCCCATGATGACACTATATTAGAAGGACTAGAAAACTGGCAGACTGCCAAAACTACCTCTGAACACAGCAGCGCAGTAAAAGCCTGAATCTTGGAACAGTGCCTCCAGACCTCTGAGTGAGCAGAGCCCAACTTTAACATAAAGTTCAAAGTCAAGAAATAGACTGAAAAATGAGCAAACAAACAAAATAAAACTTGGCCATAAAAAGCTACTAGGCAGGGAAGATCAAGGCACAAAGTTAAAAGAAGACAATGTGAAAACAGCTACCAAAAAACAAAACTCAAAAAACTGTTAATTGGACACAAGTCCAGCAATAATTTCTGGAAGAGTTAAAGAAGGAAGTAAGAGTGGTACAGAAAACATTGGAAAAACAAATGAGAGTGAAGAAAGTGATAAGAAAATTAACAGCTTAATAAAAGAGACACAAAAAGTACTGAAGAAAATAACACTTTAAAAAACAGAATTGACCAATGATAAAAGGGGCAAAAAAAAATTTACTGAAGAACTCCTTAAAAAGTAGAATAGGCCAAATGGAAAAGGAGATGCAAAAATTCATTTAAGAAAAGAACTGCTTAAAAAATCAGATTTGACCAAATAGAAAAAGATGTACAAAAGCTCACTGGAGAAAACAATTCCTTAAAAATTACAACTTGGCAAATGGAAGCTAATGACTCCATTAGACATCAATAAACAATAAAGCAAATTAAAAGAAGGAAAAAATAGAAGAAATATCTCATCAGAAAAACTACTGACCTAGAAAATATATCCAGGAGAGATAATTTAAGAATTGTTGAACTACCTGAAAGCCATGATTAACAAAAGAACCTAGGCATCATGTTTCAAGATATTATCAAGGAAGACTGCCCTGATATCCTAGAACCAGAAATTGAAATAATCTAATGAATGAATGTTGATGTAAAAATCCTAAATGAAATATTAGCTAGGTGACTACAACAATATATTAGAAAAATTATACATTGTGACCAAGTGGGACTTATACCAAGAATGCAGGGATGGTTTAATGTAAGGAAAACTATTACCATAATTGATTATATCAATAACAAAAGTAACAAAAATCATATAATTATATCAATAGGTACAGAAAAGGCTTTTGATAAAATACAATACTTGAAAGCATAGTTATGAAGGAATTTTTCCTTAAAATTATAAGAGCCATCTACCTAAACCATTACCTGGCATGGTTTGTAATGGAGATGTCCTAGAAGCTTTCCCAATAAGACTAGAAATGAAACAAGGATGCCCATTGTCACCAGTATTAATCAATTTTGTATTAGAAATGCTATTGGTGGAACTGTGAACTGATCCCACCACTTTGGAGAGCAATCTGGAATTAGGCTGAAAGTGTTATAGAACTCTAGATACCGTTTGACCCAGCAATACCACTGTTAGATATATTTCCAAAGGTGATTAGAGAAAAAGGAAAAGAACTTACATGTTCTAAAATATTTGTAGCACCTCTCTTTGTGGTGGAAAAGAACTGGAAATTGTGAGGATGTCCATCACTTGAGGAACGGCCAAACAAGTTGTGGCATATTATTATGTTGGAATACTACTGTTCCATAAGAAATGACAAGCTGGTGGATTGTACAAAAACATGGAAAAACTTGAACAAATTAATGAAGAGGGATATGAGCAGAACCAAGAGAACACTGTACACAGTAACAGCAATATTGTTCTAAGAATAACTGAATGACTATTTCATTTTGAGTATTACAAAAACTCAAATCAACTACAAAGGACCTCTGAAGGAAGATACTATCTAAATTCAGAGAAAGAGCTGATAAATAGAAGTATGTAAAGTATGTATAGTATGGGTACACACACACACACACACACACACACACACACACACAGAGTTGTGTCTAATGGTAGTCTTCTCTTGGGTGAGTTGGAATGGAGTAGGGAGGGATGGAGAAAAAAGAATAAAAAGTACAGAGCAGAGAACAAAAGAAAACTTAGAAGGAAGCACAGCAACGTAGAATAGCTTCGAAAATGAGGTGGGGGGGGAGCCAAGATGGCGGAGTGAAAGCAGTGACTTGCTTGAGCTCTCTCCCAAATCCCTCCAAATACCTATAAGAAAATTGCTCTAAACAAATTCTAAAGCAGCGGAAGCCGCAAAAAGACAGAGTGAAACAAATTTCCAGTCCAAGACAACCTGGATGGTTGATCAGAAAGGCATATCGTGCTGGGCTGGGGGAGAAGCGCAGTTCAGAGTGGGCACACAGGCTGCAGGGAGCCAGGAGCAGGCCTCAGAGGACTGAATCGTGGGGAGCTGTGGCAGTTCCCAGACTTCTCAACCCACAAAGACCAAAAACTACTTAGAAGGTCAGTGGGAAAAGTCTGTTTCTGAGGTGAGAGAAGCTCGGGGTCTCAGCCCCATTCCCCGAAGAGCTTGGCCCCAGGGTGGTGGCTGCCTCCTGAGCTTCTGATCCACAGACTGAGGGGGAATCTGGGGGCTGATGACAGGGGGATTGCAGGGGTCTCTTTGCCAGTGCTGAGGCAGGAATCTCTTGCTATGTCCATGCTTGGATCTGGGTCCCAGTTCTGGGTTGTGGTCCTGGGGTGAGGAGGAGCACTGGCGTGGTGAAGCTTGTAGTAGCTGGGGAGAGGAAATTCTCCTCACAGTGCCAAGACAGAAAAGATTGCTTGTGGTCGGTCCCTCACAGATCAGAGCACAGGCCAGGAAAAGAGTAAACACCTCGCCCCTTATCATACCACCTTGGAAGAACTGAAAATTTACGGGTCCCTGAAAGTATTTCTGAAAACAACTATACAAACCCCCAAAGCTTGGAACAGTACATTCTCCACATTGTAAGCAGACTCTTACCTTAACAAAGAGTTTAAAACTCAAGTAGTTGGCTGGGATCATGTGTAAACCTCACAAAAAGAGTCAGAATATATCATCTTACTTTGGTGACAAAGAAGATCAAAACATACAACCAGAAGAAGACAACAAAGTCAAAGCTCCTACATCCAAAGCCTCCAAGAAAAATATGAATCCGTCCCAGGCCTTGGAAGAGCTCAAAAGGGATTTTGAGAAGCAAGTAAGAGAAGTAGAGGAAAAACTGGGAAGAGAAATGAGAGAGATGCAAGAAAATCATGAAAAACAAGTCAACAGCTTGCTAAAGGAGACACAAAAAAATACTGAAGAAAATAACACCTTAAAAAATAGCCTAACCCAAATGGCAAAAGAGGTCCAAAAAGCCAATGAGGAGAAGAATGCCCTAAAAAGCAAAATTGGCCAAATGGAAAAGGAAGTCCAAAAACTTACTGAAGAAAATACTTCCTTAAAAATTAGAATAGAGCAATTAGAAGCTAGTGACTTTATGAGAAATCAAGACACTGTAAAACAAATCCAAAAGAATGAAAAATTAGAAAACAATGTGAAATATCTCATTGGAAAAACAACTGACCTGGAAAATAGATCCAGAGAGAGAATTTAAAAATTATTGGACTATCTGAAAGCCATGATCAAAAAAAGAGCCTAGACATCATCTTTCAAGAAATTATCAAGGAAAACTGCCCTGATATTTTAGAACCAGAGGGCAAAATAGAAATTGAAAGAATCCACTGATCTCTCCTGAAAGAGATCCCCAAAGGAAAACTCCTAGGAATATTGTAGCCAAATTCCAGAGTTCCCAGGTCAAGGAGAAAATATTGCAAGCAGCCAGAAAGAAACAATTCAAGTATTGTGGAAACACAATCAGGATAACACAAGATTTAGCAGCTTCTACATTAAAGGACCACAGGGCATGGAATATAATATTCCAGAGGGCAAAGGAGATAGGATTACAACCAAGAATCACCTACCCAGCAAAACTGAGTATAATCCTTCAGGGGAAAAAATGGTCATTCAGTGAAATAGAGGACTTTCAAGCATTCTTGATGAAAAGACCAGAGCTGAATAGAAAATTTGACTTTCAAATACAGGACTCAAGTGGAACATGAAGAAGTAAACAGGAAAGAGAAATCATAAGAGACTTATTAAGGTTCAACTGTTTACATTCCTGCATCAAAATAAAATATTTACAACTCATGAGACCTTTGTCAGTATTAGGATAGTTGGAGGGAAAAAATCATATACATACATATATATTATATATATATATATATATATATATATATATATATATATATATACATATATAGTGTATATATATGTGTGTATATATGTACATATGTATGTATGTATATATACATGGATAGATAGATAGATAGATAGATAGATAGATAGATAGATAGATAGATAGATGGATGGATAGATAAAGGGCACAGGTTGAGTTGAAGATGAAGGAGTCATATCTGGAGAATAAAATTAAGGGATGAGAGGATTATACTAGGAGAAGGAGAAAGGGAGAGGTAGAATGGTGTAAATTATCTCACACAAAACAGACAAGAAAAGGCTCTTACATTGGAGGAGAAATGGGTGAAGGTGAGAGGGAATGAGGGAATCATATTCTCATAGGATTTGGCTTAAGGAGGGAATAACATACACACTTAATTGGGTATGGAAATCTGTCTTACCCTACAGGAAAATAGGGGGGGAAAGGGATAAGAGAGCAGGGAGATGATAGAGAGGAGGGCAGACTGGGAAAGGGGGTAATCAGAAGCAAACACTTCTGAGGAGGGATACGGTCAACAGAAAGAATAGAATAAATGGGGGGGGGCAGGATAGGATTAAGGAAGACAGAGTTAGTTTTTCACACCATGACTACTATGAAAGTATTTTGCATAACTGCACATGTATAACCTATATTGAGTTGCTTGCCTTTTCAATGAGGGTGGGTGGGGAGGAAGGAAGGGAGAAGATTTGGAACCCAAAGTTTTAAAAACCCATGTTTAAAAAAATATATTTTCACATGCAACTGGGAAATAAGAAATACAGAAAATGGGATACAGAAACCTATCCTACCATACAGGAAAAGAGAAGGGGAATGGGATAAGAAAAGGGGGGATAGATAGAAGGAAGGGCACAGTAGGGGAAGGGGTATTCAGAATGCATGCCATCGTGGGGTAGGGGGAGGGGCGAGATGGGGTGAAAATTTGAATCTCAAAATCTCGTGGAAGTAAATGTGGAAAACTAAAAATAAATGCATTTTAAAAAAAGATAATCACCAGTCACCTCCTGAAAGAGATCCCAAAATGAAAATTCCAAGGAACATAACAAAATTAAAGAGCTCCCATGTCAAGGAGACAATATTGCAAGTAGCCAAAAAGAAACAGTTCAAATATTGTGAAGCCACAGTTGGGATTACACAAAATTTTGCAGCTTCCACATTAAAAGAGAAGAAGGCTTGGAATATAATATTGCAAAAGTTAAAGGAACTAGTATTACAAATAAAAATAACATACCCATAAAAACTGAGTATAGGAGAGAAAATGGATATTAGATTTTCTAACATTCCTAATGAAAAGACCAGGGCTGAATAGACAATTTTACATGCAAACACAAGACTCAAGAGAAGCACAGGTAGACATGAAAGAGTAATCATAAAGGACTCAATAAACTGTTTATATTCTGATATGGGAAGATGATATATGTAACTCCTAAGAACTTTATTATTTTTAGGGCAGTTAGAGGGCACATACATTGATAGAGGGTATGAGTGTCAGTCAATCATGTTGGGGAAGAAGAAGAAGAAGAAGAAGAAGAAGAAGAAGAAGAAGAAGAAGAAGAAGAAGAAGAAGAAGAAGAAGAAGAAGAAGAAGAAGAAGAAGAAGAAGAAGAAGAAGAAGAAGAAGAGGAGGAGGAGGAGGAGGAGGAGGAGGAGGAGGAGGAGGAGGAGGAGGAAGAAGAAGGAGAAGAAGATGATGATGAAGATGAAGAAGAAGAAGATGATGATGATGATGATGATGATGATGAAGATGAAGAAGTAGGAGGAGGAGAGTCAAAAAAGAGGAATGCCTTGGGAGAAGGGGGAAAGGAGAGGTAGAATAGGGAAATTTTTTCCCAATAAAAAGAAGTAAATAATGAAGAGTGTTTATAATGGAGATGAAAATGCTGTCCTGGAAGAAGCAAGCAATGATTAAACATTATTCTCATCAGAATTGGGTCAAAGAGGGAAGAATAGTTAAAAACATTCAGTTGGGTATATAATATATTTACCCTGATTCCCACTGGCCAGAGTGGAGGGTAATGAAAAAAAAAGGGGGGTAAGCAGAAGAAAAATGGGATAATAGAAATACCAGTCAGTAACAGTGAACATGACTAAGATGAGTTCACCCATAAAATGGAAGCGCATAGAAGAATGGATTAGAAACCACAGTCCAATAATATGTTGTTTACAAAAGATACCGGAGACAGAAAGATACACACAGAGTTATGCTCCACACATGGTGGGACAGAATACCTTATGCTTCAACTAAAATAAAAAAGGCAGGGGTAGAAATCATGATCTCAGACAAAATAAAAGCAATAATAGACCTAATTAAAAGAGATAGTCAGGGAAATTATATTTTGCCAGAAGATATCATAGACAATGAAGTAATAACAAAAATTTTCATAGCAAGTTTCTCTTAAAAGGCTTCATTTCTCAAATATATAGGGAAGTGAGTCTTATAAAAATAAGAGCTATTCCCCAATTGATAACTGGTCAATGATATGGACAGGAAATTTCTGAAAAAGATATCAAACCTCTCTATAGTCAACATTTTAAAAAAAGGTTCTAAATCACTAATGATTAGAGAAATGCAAATCAAAACAACCCTGAGGTAACACTGCACACCTATCAGAAATGACAAATGCTGGAGGGAATGTGGGAAACTAGATACACTAATAAATCACTGGTGGACTTGTGAACTGGTCCAACCATTCTGGAGAACAATTTGGAACTATGCCCAAAGGGCTATGAAACTCTGCATATCCTTTGACCCATCAATAACATTACTAGGTCTATATCCCAAACAATCAAAGGAAAAGGAAAATGATCTATATTTACAAAAATACTTATAGCAGCTTTTTGTGATGGAAAAGAATTGGAAATTGAGGGAATGTTTATCAGTTGGGGAAGGGCTGAACAAACCGTAGGATATGACTATCATGCTATAAGAAATTATGCTATACTATTATGCTATAAGAAATGATGATGGAGGTGATTTCAGGGGGAAAACATGGCAAGAACTATATAAACTGATTCAAAGGAAAGTGAGAAGAACCAGGAGATCCCTGTGCACAGTAATAGTAATGTAATGATGAACAACTGTGAAAGACTTGGCTACTGTGATCAGTACAATGATTCAAGACAATTCCAAAGGATTCATGATAAAAAAAAATACTATTCACTTCCAGTGAGACAATTGCTGAACTCTGAGTGTATATCAGACCAATCTGTGACTTAGATCTTACATTCTACTTAGCCAAACCCCTACTGCTAATACCAGGGAGTCACAAATCCCTGGAGATGAGAGAATCCAAGGGAGGCTAACCTCACTGAGTCAGCTGGACATTCAAAAGCACAATAAAAGAACCAAGCCCATCCAGAAACTATTGCACTATCTACAAGGCAGTGAGGAGTTCTAGGTGGAAGAGGAACCAAGCTCTCATTTGGATAATGAGTCCAGGTATAATTGATCTGACCCTTAAGGCCCAATGAGTGCTCCCTCAGGTAGTCAAACAGTCTAGGTTGCTATTGTTAGATAGGGGAAAAAGGAATCCACGGCTACAGCCAGGAGCAAGAGCATGGAACTGAAACCCTCTGACTCAGTCTTTCTGACCTATCCATAAGTAGACACTAACCTGTGCTCCTGACATGTCTTCTCTGCTACAGCTCCCGCAAATATGGGCCACATTCATGGACGGAGGTGTGCAGCTAACTTGAGCCCAGGTTACTCCCTGCCTGCCAGACCATTTTCAACATGCCTGAGCTGAAGCCCTGACTAAAGCTTCTCTGGCCCCACTGACTCAGCCTCACTGCCTAGGCTGAGAGAACAGTATTAACTTTCCAGAACCTGTGAGTCTTGGCAGAAGCATATGGAAGATGATCAGATTCCCGTTAGAAAAGGAAAATATTCATGTGGATAGTAGACAGATAGACAGACTGCTAGATAGATGGATAGATAGATATGCATGTGTGTATATGTGTGTACATATATGTATATATATTACATGTATGATAGGATATAAATAGATATGCACATAAAATAGGATATATAAACATATAAAATAAGATATGGATATATAGATATATTATAGGAAGAGAAAGAAAGTAATTTTCTTTTTTAGGGGACCAGAGAGAGATGGGACATGTTAAAACTGATATGGGGGAGGGAAGTAGAGAAAGAGAAAAGTTTCCAATAAGGTAGTAATGACAAAGGCTTTATTTTTAATTATTTTGTCAGTCAACAAGCATTTTTTTCTCTCCCTTCTAGTCTCTCTCCCTACACTGAAAAATAAAAAATAAATAAAAACAAAACCTATGCAGGATACATGCAAAATCAAACAAAACAAATTCCCAGATTGTCCATGTACAAAAGTATATGTTTCATTCTGCATCTGGAGTCCACTGCCTCTATTCCTATCTATAACTATGGTTAATGAAAAAAACTAAGACAGGTGGGTGGTGCAGTGAATAGAGTGTAGGGCCTGAAGTCAGTTAGACTCCTCTTCCTGATTTTAAATCTGGCCATAGATATTTACTAGCTACGGGCAAGTCACTGCCTCAGTTCCTCATCTGTAAAATGAGTTGGAGATTGATATGGCAAACCACTCCAGTCTTTTTGCCATGAAAACCCCAAATGGGGTCACAGAGAATCAGGCATGATTGAAAAATGACTGAATAAAATCAAGAGACTAGATAATAAATTAGAGGTGGAAAAAGGGAACAGAAATAATAAAAATACTTGGAAGTCTATATGGACAGAGTCAAGGTGACAGAGAGCAAAAGTGAAAGAAAGACAAATATGATCTAAAATCATCTTAGAATGTGTGAAAGGGGAGAGGGATAGAAGTGACAAATTTAAGAGACTGAAAAAAAATAGAAACATTAAGAGGATGAAAATAGAGGGCTTGTAAATAATGAAGGACTTCTTCCCACAACAGTTTTTAGAGCAAAAAACCTGTAATTGCCATGGGGACAGTGCTGTATTCTCAACTTGTCTGCAACATTACCACGGTGGTTCATCCTCTCCTATTGGATAATCACACCTACTTTGACTTCAGACATACCACACTCACCTGGTTTTCCTCCCTGCATCTTTAAGCAGTCTAACATGACTCCTTCACCAGCTCCATATCTTCTGGCAGATCTCTTAGGGACTTTAAGGTCTGTGATTGACTTTTGTGGCAATTTAAAAATTCTGAGACCATAGTTTCTGGTTAATTTATTCATTTTATTAATAAGGTCAGAATGTTATTGATAAAAGGATGGTCATTCGGCTGTCTCTCTTAGACCAAATCCCCCTCATGGCCATAATTTCACACTCTGTATGCCATTCAAAGAGTAGGTGTTCCCCAGGGGTGACAATCAACTCTGATTGGTTAACACAATGGGAAGTGGGCTATATTAAAATGAGGGTCTTGGGGCAACTTAGGTAACCCAAAGAGATACCAATTTCTATGTTACCTATCTTGATTAAAGGGAGAATCAACATTTTCCCAGACCTCTGAGCAAACACAATGAGCAGGAATACACCCATTAGCCCAAACTTAGAATTTCTTTTACTGTCTGATTAGCTCTTGGCCTGGGTAAATCTTTAAGAGAGATTTCCCACACTGGTTGGTTTCTGGATGAGGAAGTAGAAAGGGGGAAAAAACTTAGTCCTAATACAATAATTAATTATTAACTATAAGAGAGAAATATTCATTTCTCACACTCTCTTCTTTTCTCTCTCCATTTTCCCCATTGCCAATCTCATTCATTCTCATGGTTTCAACTACCACTCACAAGTACATGACTTCCAAATCTAAATCCCTAACTCTGACTTGTCTTCTGAGCTTCAGACCCACACCTCGAATTTCCTAGAGAATATCTACCCCTGGATGTTCCAGTGGTGTTTCAGAATCAACAAAACCAAGTTGATTATTAATTTGTTAGAGGCAGCTAGGTGGCACAGTAGAAAAAATGCTGGACTTGGATTCTGGAAGATCTGTGTTTAAATCTTGCTCAGACATTTATCAGATGCATGACCTTTGCCCAGTTGCTTAACTCTTGTCTGCCTCGGTCCTCATGTGTAAAATGAGTATATTAATAGCACCTACCTCCAAGGGTTGTTCTGGGAATAAAACAAGATATTTCTAAAGTGCTTTGCAAATCTTGAAGTACTATATAAATGCAAGTCATTATTAGTGGTGGTGGTAGTAGTAGTAGTAGTAGTAGTAGTAGTAGTAGTAGTAGTAGCAGTAGTAGTAGTTGTTGTTGTTGTTTCTGCCAGTGGCACCACCATTCAATCTGTCTCCTGCATTTGAAATTTCAGGATTATTTTTGACTCAAGATGAAGTAAGTAGGTATTAGTTACCAAGTTCTACTCATTTTACCTGTAAGTTGATTCAGAGCCAAGGAGGCTTATGGCCAGGTTCACATGAAGTAAAGGTAGTATTTTAGAACTAAGAATGGAGGTGAAGAGAGATCTTTTGACATAGCTTCAGCTAGGTTTATGTCCTTGCCATACTTATCTTCCCCTCTGTTGTTCATTTATATAGGGGAACTAAGGAATCTGAGGGCTAGGGAAAAAACTATAGTTCCACAGCCACACCTGACTACTGTGGGGTTCTTTGGCAGAAATCCATAAAATGAGGTTGGAACATAGTATCACCAAGAAGGCATTGTGTAGAAGTGGGGAGGGAGAAAGAGAATTTAGAACTCAAAAGTTTTAAAAATGAATGTTAAAAATTGTTTTTACATGTAACTGGGAGAAAATACAATAAAAAGAGAAAATGAAAAAAATATTTATTGGTTGGTTGCTCAACAAAAATTATACAATTTTTTATTCACAGGCCTTCTGCTTTCCTTCCTCTATTCCTTTCTTTATGTCTTTGTTGCCTTTACCTGAAACACGTTCCTTCCATTTCTTGTCCCATTGGATTCCTCCTCATCCTTGAATGTCCAACCAAATCCCATTTCTCTCAGAATGCCCTTCCTGATCTCCATATCCCTCTCTATTGGTAGTGGCCTTTTATAGCAGATACAATTGAACACATTTCTTTTACATATCTCTAAGGTATTTAAATAGGTAGAAATAGAATGATTTGGTTGTGTGTCTCTTTTCCCTCAAGAGTATTATAAACTCCGTGGGGGCAGAAGCTTATGAGCAGTTTATATAGTAGGCACCTCCTAATAATAACAATTAGTAATGGTTAGTAAGAGTTAAGTTACTAATTCCTATAATTCAGGTACTAATGTAGTATCGTACTTAAGAGACAATGAATGCTTATTGACTAAATCCATGTCTTGTTTTAACTTAGTTATCTCCCCAACAACATCTACCACTGTGCTACTCTAGTTACGCTATTAGGCATAGCAAACAACAATGAGGGAACATAAGACTTCAGACCTGGAGTGAATCTTACAGATCATATAGAAGGAAAAATTAGCATCTCTTCACTTTGTAAATAAGGAAACTGAGGCCCAGAAAGGCTTAAATGACATGCTCAAGTCATCCAACTATTAATTGGCAGGGACAAATTTGAACTCAAGTCTTCTGATTCCAAAACCAATTCTCTTTCCACTACACCAAAATTACTGAATTAAATTGGACTAAGAAAAACTACGGAATGCATGAATTAGCAATAAACAGCATTGCCTGAGAAGTGTGGAGCAGATTAATTTGTTGTTTCTTAGTCAGCTTATCTTGATCCAAAGCTTTTGAAGACAGCCAAAGTCAGCTTTAGGTTCAGTCTTCAATAGCATGTGGGATAAGGGAGATTGATATGGTACTAAAGAGAACTAAGATGGAAAAAGCAGCTGGATTGAATCTAGTGTATACAAAGGAGATTCATGCTGGAAGGGATAAAGATGGGATGGGGAGGGATGAGGGACCGATATGTAAGATATCTGAAGGAGAAAGAGACACCAAGGGCATAAGGGAGGAGCAAATCTCAGACATCATAAATGTTGAAAAAGGTAAACAGGAGGACATCAATAGCAATAGACTGATACAATTCTCTTCATCTATGCAAAAGCTTTATGATAAAGCATGCCTGGTGGAGACATTTGTAAGGCAAAACACCACCTTAGAGGTTCTTTTATAATAAAATGTCTTATATTGGTTCATCAAAATCATACAGGATATCTTGGAATATACAACAATGAAAATAACAATGAAAATGGTCATCTCATAATAAGTATCAGCTGAGAAATAAAATTGGTATTTGTCAAGGTATGCATCATTGTCATGGGGAACGTCCAACAGGAATTCAGATCTGAAAATGATTCCCTGGAGATGATGAGATCTTCTAATTGCCCCTTTCTGTAGATAACATTGTGCTGACTGCATCAAGCACCAAGATGTTACTGGGGGAAAAAAGATTTATAATCACTCAAAAGAGTTTAGCTTGTCCATTCACATGGGACCAAGTGGATAAAGAATGCTTATTGCCCAGATTTCAATATGCATTTGGATGAATACTCCATATAGGCTGTCCAAGAGAATGTATATCTGGGACAGATAATACAGATGGATAGTAAACTAGGCCCAGAGTTATAAAGGAGAGTGAGCATTGGGAAAATTACAAAGCATTTTTACTGATGCCAAGCTTCCTGGGAAAGCAAAGATCCATCTTTTTATTGGTACTTTCATTTTACTGGTATCGTTATATGGCAGCAAAACATGCAACACCACTGCCTCTGATGCATTAAAGATGAATATCACACAGAGGACAATGCAGGGAGGCAAACACATGGTGGGCATGAGTAGACTGCTGCAACATATAATCAATAAATTCCAAAGAATAACAAGAGTAAAGAATGTCATCAAGAAGCTATATGATAACAGAAGAGGATAGGTTGACCACAAAGCAAGCGCAAAGAGTGACAGGTGGACTGCAAGTGTTCTACTTAATCCCATGGAGTTTTGGGAGAAAGCAAGGAAAGCCTCCAGAAGGATTCATGGACTCCCTGTGACAACCTTTTGGGAAAATATGAACAAGAATTGCCAATATGGGCTGGTATGATTGGGCTAAAATCAGCATCATATAATAGTACCATGAATTGATGAGACCATAGATTCATTGGAAAAGTTGAGTGTGGAATTAAGGTGGAGTGACAAGCACAGTACAACAGTGATATTTTTCATTGGAGGCAACTGGTATTAATAAATATGAATTATAAGATTCATGTAGAAATCCTACTACAAAAGTCAGTGAAAATAATAAAGGCCATGATAGACAAGTTATTAAATTATAGCATAAAGAGGTGGAAAATAGCAGAAGGAACATGCCAAAACAGGATGGCAAAAATTTGAATTATGCTTAGATCAAGACTATGAGAGTTTTTTAATTGATTGTCACAGAAAGATGTGATATGTAGTGTGCCAGATGTGTCAGTATCAGAATTCAAGGATTTTTTTTTATTTCATAGGTATGATAACTTCTTCCATCAAAGTAGGATGAAACCCATCTATAACTTAGTAGATAAGTGAAAGTTGTCTGAAGCAATAAGATTCAGTGATTTGTTCAGTTCCTTGGCTAGAAAGAGGTAAAATGCAATTTGTGAACCCAGCTCTTCCTTTCTCCAAGTCCAGAACTCTATGCCACACTAGACTCCCATGTTGTACCGTAGAAGTCCCTAAAATAGGCAAAGATACTAAATGCATGCATGAAAAGCATCAGTACTCTGTAGATGAATAGGAAAATAAAATTTTTACAATAAAGGAAGTGAAGGCAAGCCACTTATGTAGCTCCTTCACCTATGTATAGTCTATAAATGCTTCTCTTAAGAAAATATGGCTTAAATCTAGAAGTACATTCTGTGTGAAACTAAAGAGTCACGTCATCAGGCATCTTAAGACTGTACTTTTTTGTTGAGTTTTAGCAACTGTATCACACAATTGACTCATAACAAGCTCGTGGTCACCTTAAGCACTGAAATCTGCTACATGACCTCTCATCAGACAGCATCTTCTCCATACTTTACCATTTGTAGGATGTATCAATGAACTCTGTGACAAATATTTTCCCCAAAAACATGAATAATAGTATTATTTTCCTCCCCATATTCAGAAATCTCTCCTTTAGAATAAAAAGCTGGCTCATGGTGCTAAATGGAAGCCAAGTTAATGGAAGATAATTAAGAATAAGATGAATAATTTTCTCTAGAAATGAGACAGGGTGGACCAGGGGATTGGGAAAAACAAGAGAGGACCAAGTGGAGTGACGTTCCATGCTGTCATAAATGTGAGTGATGAATGAAATGACCTTGTTTGTAATATAGAAATATATTCGGAGATTTGTGATTGCACGCATTGACAATTTGCATGCTCTGTGTAACTTCTGGTTATGTGCTTTCCACTATAGCACCATCTTGTGGATACTTAGTTGAATTGTAATTTGGAGGAAAAGAGATTTTGGAATGGTTAGGAACTGGGAAGAAATCCAGGTATACATGGATATTTGTGAGACAAATGAATCCTTGCAGTTTGAAAGCACTATAATGGAATAACTTAATGAGATTCAGAGCTCATTTAAAATGCGCTCAGATTAGTACATTAAGTTGGCAAACTTTTTTCACAATATGGCTAAATAAAAATGTACAGTCTGGTTGTTTTATTCAGGCATCCCCTTGAATTATAGAGTACACATAAGTTAACAGAAATATCAGCAATAGAAAGAATCCTTGGAATGCAAAGATCTAAGGCCTAGTTTTCATCACCTACTTCTGTAACCTTAGGCAAGTTATTTAATTTCTATGAGCCTCAGTTTACTGAACTACAAAATGTGTATAATAATATTTGCATTGTTCACCTCATAGGGTTGTTCTGTGGATAAAATGAGACAGTGCATATGAAGGGACTTAAACTTTAAAGCATTATATATCAGAGAGTTGAAGATCAAAACACTTTAAAGTGCTATATAAATTAATCTTTATCATTAATAACAATGTGTCCCACTTTCCCATAGATTTTTAAGATGATATAGATGCATATAAATATTATTCCAACAAGATATCATAGGGAGGCAACATGGTACAGTGGTAGCAACATTAAACATGGAGTCCTAGCACCTGAGTTCTGGTAATGGCTAATCTACTAAAAAGTTGTCTTACTTTGCATAAGCAGTTAACTTCTCTTGACCTCAGGGTCTTCATCTGTCAGATGAAAGGGTTGGACAAATTATTTGTAAAAAAACAAACAAACAAAAAAAAACTGCTTTAGTGCTAAAATCCTACAGTTCTCTAATCCTACTCCATATAATAAAATTACTGGAGTAGCATTCAGTCTTAGCTTAATTTTTTATAATCTTCATTCAAAGAAACAATTGGTGGCATGACGGATACCATTCTTGACTAGGAATTAGGAAGATAAGTCCTTTTTCAGATAGTTGCAAGCTATGTGACCCTGGCCAAGCCATTTAATATTTCTGAGCTTCTGTCTCCTCAGGTACAAAATGGGGATAATAATAGTGCCAACTTCACAGGTTGTTATAAGAATTACATGATAGAATATATATAAAACTGTTTGTTAACCTTAAAGTACTTTGTAAATGTTAGCTATTATTTAAGCCACGTATCAATAATCTATGCAAAACATGGCAGTGAAAGGTAATAAATGTAGATTGTACCCAGAGAGAAAGGGTGACCAAGATGATGATGATGAGACTAAAAATGAGTCATAGGAGGAATAGTTGAAAGAAATGAAGTGGGGATGTTTAGACTGAATCAATCAAATGATAAGCATTTACTATTACACCCTTATTATGTGCCAAGCACTATGTCAAGCACTGAGGATACAAGTTAAAAACACAAACAGTCCCTGAGCTCAAAAAGTCTGCATTCTAATGGGGATAGATCATTGTATCACAGATAAATAGTTTAAGGAAGGTTGCTTTAAAGGGGAAGATATTAGCAGCTAGGGGACAGGGAAAGACCTCTTGCAGCAGGAAGAAGTCTTTCAGCTCAGTCCTAAAGCAAACCAAGAAATCTACAGGACGGGCATCAGGAAATAACAGAAAGGGTTTGAGCAAAAAGTCCCATTTTCTAAAAATTGCAGGGTTATTTTGTGGAAGAGAAGGCGACCATTCTCCATTACTTCAGAGGTTGTACCTAAGAATAGTGGCCAAAAGTAGAAAGGGTACATATAAATATAAATTATATATATACATACACACATCTATGTGTATACATACACATACATACACAAATATAGACACATATATACATATATCTATGCATATACACATATACATACAGAGAGAGAGAGAGAGAGAGAGAGAGAGAGAGAGAGAAAGTCAGTCAACAAAGCAGTGGTCTTAGAGTGAAAAAGAAATTCATCAAGGTGCTGCCACTAGCTATGCAACCATGGGCAAGACATTTCACTTCTCAGTATAGCAGCCAACCCCTACCTGATGAAATCAGAAGTTCAGACAACAGTAATGAAGAGGAGGAAGAAGAGGAGGTGGTGGAACAAAGGAGGAGAAGAAGAAGAAGAAGAAGAAGAAGAAGAAGAAGAAGAGAAGAAAGAAGAAGAAGAAGAAGAAGAAGAAGAAGAAGAAGAAAGAAGAAGAAGAAGAGAAGAAGAGAAGGAGGAGGAAGAAGAAAAGAGAGAAGAAGAAAAAAGAAAAAGGAGAAGAAAGAAAAGAAAAGAAAAGAAAGAAAGAAAGAAAGAAAGAAAGAAAGAAAGAAAGAAAGAAAGAAAGAAAGAAAGAAGGCCTTTCTGCATTATAACATGAAGCTATATGAGCAGTGCATATAATTTCATCCTCATAATGAATAAACGTTCTGACATCATTTTTGTCTTTTTGTAAATGAAGAGCCTGATACACAGAAGAATCAGTTAATTTCCCTTTCATGTCAGTATATTAATGGATACTGTAAGAGAAAGTCACTGAAAAATTGGGCACCAAAAACTTACAAAAAGCATAATTTCAATTTCATGGACATTTAGACTTAGGGGACTAAAAATTGCAAGGGTTAATGCAGCCAATTGGAGAAGTCAGAGATTTTGGTTTTAGTCCCAGATGTGTCATCTACTCACTGGCATAACCCTTTAACTCTCTAGGCCATGGAAAAAGTCTTAACTTGGCACTAGAAAGATTTTTTTGGAGGACAGATTTTTGTAATCATCTATACAATTAATCTTTATCACGATAATATACTCTTAGACATATAAAAAGTTAGATCGTAATCAAGAAACTCACATGAAAATGGCTTTTAAATATTCCCTTAGAATTCTAGCATGGACTAATGGAGACACACTATACAATGCACCATCATTTCTTTTAGAACTGAAAAGCAATCAGAAATAAAATTCAATTTGTCAGGGATGGATCACTGGCACTACTTGGTGTACCCTGAAAAGAAGCTGAGCTAGATACATGTGTCATTAAGAAGATGACTGTTTAACAAGGCCATACTTGCTGTGATTGGCCATTCACTAGAAAAGCTCTGATGAAGGAAGCAACCACATGGAAGCTAGTAAAAATAGTACTGAAAATTCCAATTAAAGAAAACATAGAAAGTGAAAGAGATCTTACCATTTGGGTCATTAGCCAAATGGAATATCTTATTTGTGCTGGTCCATTAGACCTTGAGAAATTCTCACAGTGGACTAATGTGTAGAATAAAATTATCACTTCCCAAATGATCAAGCCATCTGGGAAAGCTATGTATTCTCTCATTCATACTTTTCTTCTAGCTGATGGGGGAGTAACTCTATTTAGCAACACTGAGTATCTGTGAACCAAATACTATTGAATGGTATTTTCATATTGGGATGTCAGATAAAAGGAGTATGTGTGTGACTGTGTGTGTGCATATTTTCAGATACACCTCTTCCTTTAGTCCTTAGGGGTCTTTTCAAATTCTCCATGCTGTTAAATTCTTCAAAGAGCTTTTAGTGACTCTTCTTTTCAAGTGTGTAGGAAATACAAATATAGAAAATCTGAAATAGAACAAGGAGAAATTAGACCATTTTTTTCCTTATTCAAGCAAGAGCTGCAATCATCTGTCCTTTAGTTGTATGCATATAGGAATCAATTTTAACTTTTCTCTCTCCCTGTCTTAGTGATGTGTTTGGCACACAGGTCTTAATTATTTCATCTGTACTTTTGGTCTGCCCTGTGTCAACCCAAACCTTTTGTTTAAATTGTGAACTTGTGGCATTTCTTGTGGTTTGATTGTCTAATTTATAACACTGAATTAAGGATGTTCATTTTCATGGAATAAATGTAGGCCTGAAAAACATTAGAAATGTATGATTCCACTGAAGTGCACAATCTCCCCAGCAATGTCAATCTTGACCATTTTGTGCCTTAGGGGACAATATCATGAATTTCTTTGGATAAAGAAAAAAATATTACAGAAGCAAAGAAGGAAGGAAGGAAGGAAGGAAGGAAGGAAGGAAGGAAGGAAGGAAGGAAGGAAGGAAGGAAGGAAGGAAGGAAGGAAGGAGGGAGAGAAAAAAAGGAAAGAAACATTTGTTAAGTGCCTATTATGTGCTAAACAGTTCCAAATATCTCATTTGATCTTCAGAAAAACCTTGAGAGGTAGGTACTATCATTGTTTCCATCTTACAGTTGAGGAAACTGAGGCAAACAAAAGATTAGTGCTTTGCCCAAGGTCACACAGCTAATAAGTATCTGATGCTGGATTTGAACACAGGTCTTGCTAATTAGGCCCAGGCCTCTATCCATTGTGCTACCTAAGCAAATTTGGTGACAAAGCCTCTCCAAACTTAGGTAGGCTGCTCCTTTAACCTGTTACAGGACCTCTACAGGAAACATTTCCCTCTTGCATTCCATTGGCATAACATTTGAGTGTCACCTCCACACTATGAAAAGACACTGGAGAAAGACTTTAGTGGAGGGAACCATAGGTTTTTATTTCCTAAAATGGATTTGGATAACAGAATTGCTCAGTGACGGAGATGAGGCCTGGGTCTGTGCTTTCATTGCTGTAGGAAACTCCCAAGTTAGGGAGTTCAACAGCAACACTGAGTTTCTGTTGAACTCTTATTTTCATATTGGGTTGTCAGAAACAAAGGAGCTTCACGAGTGTGTTTTCAGATTTACCACTTTCTTGAGTCCCTGGGTATCTTTTTAAAATTTGGCCAGTGCAGGGTGCCTGTCAACTGCTCTGTAACGTAAAGTCTTAAAGGCCTGAGAGATTCATTTACTTTCCCAGGATCACACAGCCAGTATGTTACAGAGGCAGGGCCTGAACCAAAGTCTTCATGATTCCAAGGCCAGTTCTCTAAAATAATTGCATTTTTTTTTCCTGGTCAAGTATTACCTAACTACAAACTATAAAGGAAAACATTAAAACCAGCTCTAGAGCCTTAGCTATCACCCTACAGAGGAAAGCAACAGTTAGTAAGAAATACTAATGTGATTGTATACTTCCTTGTGCTTTTCATACATGGAGATGAGTTCACGGAAATAAATGGTGACATCAGAGCATGACCTCTCATTGTAGTTTTAATAATAAAGATGGATTTTTTGACTACT
The DNA here is from genome assembly GCF_003287225.1 of Phascolarctos cinereus. NCBI lineage: Eukaryota > Metazoa > Chordata > Mammalia > Diprotodontia > Phascolarctidae > Phascolarctos > Phascolarctos cinereus. The sequence continues at coordinate 75,513,255 of NW_027555847.1, read as the reverse complement.
GATTGCTAGGTGATAGAGTGAGGAGCAAGTATAAAAATACCAGAATTATTTTTGATGTAAAAGAAATATAGTTCTAAGAGCTTTTTTTTTTCCTCTCAGGCCCAGAATCACTACATGCCAAGAGGAGAGGACTTTTTCCCTTCTCCCAGGACCCAGATTGCAACACCACAAATATTGAATTACCAGACAGATAGCAAAGAAAGAGAATTGTGAACTTCAAATTTGACATTAAATTCAAGTCAAAAAGTATTTGTTCAGCATTGTGCAGACTCTAAAGATAAAAACAAAACTAAGTAGTCTCTGGCCTCAAGAGATTACATTCTACTGGAAGAAAACAACTATTATGCTGCTAATTAAATATAAAATATGTACAAAGTATTTGGGGTGAGGGGAGTGATAGCAGCTGGGGGCAGGGAATTGGGAAAAGGCTTCCAGGAACAAGCAATCAGATTGTAAAGCACTCTATAGACATTATATCATTTAAGACCACCTGGTATGTGGGTATAGGTATTACTACCAAACTGATGAATCAAGAAAGGATGAAGTTAAGTTCCTTGTTCATAGTCACACAGTTAAATAATTGTTAGAGACAGGAACATAACAATTTTAAGGATGGGATTTCCAAACTTTATGTGGTAGCATCCCACCTTTTAGGGAAAAAAAAGTGATCCCAACCACTTCCTAGGAAACAAATGATGCAAATGATTTTAGCTTATATTTTATTCAAATAAAATTAAGAATGTAATAAAATTTTATAACATGCAAAAGCTTCTACATGCAATAAGAAGCAGCAAATGCAAATATATTGATGAAATATTTTATATTTTTCATATTTATGACCTCTGGAGTAATAACAAATAATATTATAAAGTAATGGATAAATTGAATTTTTTGTAAGGTTTCTCAAAATGCAGTAGCATTGAGGGCATTGCTAATCAGAATTGTTTTTCAAACAATAATTAAGATCAATATGTTCATCTTCACAATAGCTAAGGCAAAAAAAAAAGGTTTTGCAAATCCCATGTTATAAATCATAATAAAATGAGTACTGTTTTGTTTGACAAACCAGAGAATGCTTTATTCACACAGAGCCAAATCATAATTAGATTTTCAGCTTCAAACACTTGTTTCAATGAACTATCACAAGCCAAGTCTATTAAGTATTCTTGTTCATATGAATTAAACCCAATGTATCAAATCTGACAACGGAAAGTGGATTCCTTAGTCATCCATATTTAGAAATATCAAGGACTTTAAAATCAGATGAGAAATGTTTTTGTAGAAACAAGTAATCAATAGGCTGTTACTTTGTTCTATCTAATTTTCAGAACAAGTATTTTTTAGAATTAAGAAAAATACCAAAATATTAATGTTCTTTAAGTGTTTTTATTTTATTTTTAAAACTCTATTGAAGTTTATACTAGTGTGACAAACTAAAATAGAAATATGGACCACTGAACCATATATAAAGTTCCCTGTGGGCTGCATACTCACTTAGAAAACCACATTTTTATGTATTTATGTTTTTATTAATATATCAATACATTTAAATCAAATAGGAACTACATTTTAGTCTGGTTTGGGCCACACTCAGGAGTGTTATGGGATATAGGCCCCATCTGATTTAGAAACATAGTTGTTGGGGTTTTTTTCGAATATCCACTAAAAACAAAAACAAAATTTCAGAAGGAAATTTCTGTTATAAAATAATTCACTTTTTAAGAAAAGAAGATTTTCTTCTTCTAGCTCAAAACCCCCTTTTAAGTATTCAGCATGATAAAGCCAGAATGATTCACAATTACACAGAAGCACCTGGTGCTCTGGCCCGTATCATCTGTTTGGGTGGAATAAAGAAATCAAGGTTCATCCAGACAAATGATTTATTTAGCAACACAGGCAGTTGCAAAAACAGATCTGGTCCAAGGCTCTTAGTAGCCAAAGACCCAGGACCTTGGTCTTTACACAGTTAAAATTCAATTCGGAGGGAGAGAAAAACTGGATATAGGGAGTAAGATAGCTGGTTTCTTGTTGATGTAGGGGATCTGCAGACATTGAGGTGAGAGGGAGAGGGATAGTTTTGTGACATTCCTTAAGTCAGGTGACAGTTGGAAGGGGAAGTAATCTTATGACTTCTCCAAAATCAGGTGACTTACATGAAGTTGAGACTTAATTTCACAAAATGGTGGATTAAGGGAGAAATGATGTTACTCCAGCATCACATAATTTTGCTAAGAGAGCTCTTGTTTTAATGTTCTGTCATCTTTTAAATAAAGTTCATCACATTTATTAAAAAAAAATTTTTTTTAAAACTATAGGTAACTCTTCACTCATGTTTTTTATCATGAATATTTCCTAAATGCATCCAATTTGCTTGAGGGTTTGCATTTTAACTAGTTCTTACAGACATGCAATTTGTCCCTACTTCAGTTGAACTCTTTCAGTAGTCCAAAATGATCTTCACATGTTATGTAGTTTTCATTTTAAAATTCATCAGTTATAGAGTGGTGGATCAGTGAAATAGAGTAGGTATGCGATCCACAATAGTAAATGACCATAGTAATCTAGTGACAGATCCATGCTTTGGGGGGAAAAAACTCGTTATTTGATAAAAACTGCCAGGAAAAAATGGAAAATAGTATGGCAGAAACTAGGCAGAGACAATCATCTCACACTGTGTACCAAGATAAGGTCAAAATGGGTACATAATTTAGACATAAAGGGTGATACCACAAGCAAATTGGGAGAGCATGGAATGGATTGCCTGTCAGATCTATGGATAAGGGAAGAATATAGAATCAAACAAGAGATAGAGAGCATAACAAAATGTAAAAAGGATAATTTTGATTATATAAAATTAAAAAGGTTTTGCACAAACAAAACCAATATAGCCAAAATTAAGAGGAAAGCAGAAAACTGAAGGAAAAAATTTATAAATATCTCAAATAAAGGCCTCATTTCTCAAATATATGAAGAACTGAGTCAAATGTATGAGAATATTAGTCATTCCCCAATTGATAAATGTCCAAAAGATAATAGGCAGTTTTCAGATGAAGAAATCAAAGCATTTCATTAAAAATGCTGTAAATCACTGTTGATTAGGGAAATGCAAATTTTAAAACTCTGAAGCGCCACCTCATATCTATCAGATTGTCTAACATGATAGAAAATGTTAGAGGGAATGTGGTAAAACTGGGACACTAAAACACTATTGGTGGAGTTGTGAACTGATCCAACCATTCTGGAGAGCAATTTGGAACTATGCCCAAAGGGCTATAAAACTATGCATACCCTTTGATCCAGCAATATCACCACTAAGTCTGTGTCCCAAAGAGATAAAAGGGGATGGGAGGGAGGGCTGGGGAAGAACCTATTTGTACAAAAATATTTATAGCATCTCTTCTTGTGGTGGCTAAGAATTGGAAATTGAGGGGATATCCATCAATTGTGGAATGACCAATCAAGTTGCGGTATATGACTGTAATGGTGCTATTGAGAAATGGCAAACAGCATGATTTCAGAAAAACTTGTTAAGACTTAAATGAGCTGAAACAGAATGAAGTGAAAAGAACCATGGGAACATTGTACACAGTAACAGCAATATTGTATGATGAACAACTGTTAATGACTTAGCTATTTTCAGCAATACGATGATCTAAAACAATCATAAGACAATCACAATCACTCAGGATCAAAAATGCTGTCTGCCTCCAGAGAAAGAACTGATGGCATCTGAGTGCAGACCAAAGCATACTATTTTTCACTTTCTTTCCTTTTTTTTTGTTTCAGTTTTCTTCCACAAAATGACTAATATGGAAATGTTTTACATGATTATGCATGGATAACCTACATGAGATTGCTTGCCATTTCAGAGAGGGGGGACAGGAAGGAGGGAAGCATAGAATTTGGAACTCAAAACTAAAAAAAAACAACAACAACAATGAACATTAAAAATTGTTTTACATGTAATTAGGGGAAATAACATATTTTTGAAATGTATCAATTATAATGAAATTTCTTGATGTGGCTTCACTTATAACTACAGCTGCAGGTAACAGCAACCCATTTCCTGTAGAAGACATTTTTTTTATACTTAGTAGTTCCATGAACAGAATTATAAAAGGCAACCAATCCTTTTAATACTACGTGCACTTTTTTTTAGTTCATTTTTACTTATTAAAAGTATCTAATTTTTTTCTGGAAAAAAATATTCTCTCATCTTGCCACTGTATTTTTTGTGTACATTTTCCAGATGCCATTACATTTTGTTAGGTTTCATGTGTTCTATAGCTAAAGGATTTGAACAAAGCAAATGCAGCAGCCTTTTCTCCATCAATAACGATGCCAGTTAATCCCAATGATAAATATAATCAATAGTATTTTCTGGATTCAGGTTTACTACTCCGTGTTTATGTATTTTTGCTACTTAAATTGTTTTGATCAACTTTGTCGTAGTTTGAGCTGTTCAAGTGGATTTTTCCTTCAAATTGGTTATATATTTACCCACCAAAATGTTGATCATTTCTTTTCTTAAAAATTAAAGACAAAAATTTAAGAAGGTGATTTTTGATAGCTACCCTCCCTTGTCTAGTTATTTCATTTTTTTTAATTGTAGGATCTACAGTAGTTTTCTTTTTTTGGTGGAAGAGAGGGAAACAAGAATCAAAGGGTTGAAGATATAAAGCAGGAAGGGACCTTAGAGATAGATCATCAAGTACAGTTCCCTCATTTTTTTAGATGAAGACAGAGGCCCGGTAGTGAGAGAGAAGGTGACTTACCAAGACAACACAAATGTAAGTGGTTGAGCCAAAGTTTGAATCCAGACACTCTGACTCCAAATTCATTGCCTTTTTTCCCATAGCACCACACTGCCTCAAGTTTATATTACACTTTTAAAAATTAATGGCATTCAGAAACTTAAGTACTATTGTGATCATTAACTTCTACACCAAAATTTCTCAACTTCAAATTAACATACTTCATGTTCAAATGCAACAAGGAGCATGATGACAGAACTCATCTGTGTCATGGGTCTAAGGCTACACTGAAGTGATGGTAATGGTGGGAGATTATGACCATACCAAGTTTTGCCACAAGCCAAATTTGACCTTGTTTTCACATACTATCTTAAATAATCACTGTAGTGCATTCACTGTCAACTTGAATGAATTTTCCAGGTTTGTCTCACTTTGGCTGACTTTAATCTGAACTTCATTTGTATTGGAAAAGGTGGATTATTTATGAATTTACTGGAAAACATGTACAATAATTATTACCATTGCTTTGTTTCCCACCCCACCCACTTCCAAGATCTTATGTCCCCCTCTTCAGCCAAATGTAACACATTTTTTAGAAAATTCTGGATTAAGGTAAGCATATTATTGGCAGGGATTGTACCTATAATTTCATTACTTTGGGAAGCTCTCCACCAATGCAAGCCAATACCTTTCCTATCATTTATAGTCTTGAGAGTTGTCTAGTGGTTAAATGCCTTAACTAATTAGGGTCACATAATCCATATATGTCAGAGGTAAGACATGAACTCAGTTTTTCCTGGATCCAAGGCTATCTACCTGCCCATTATGTGATGCTGCCTTATTAAATTATTTCTTCTTAAATATCATTAAAGTTTTCCATTGCTGTCTACTTTTTCTAATTTTCTTGTTTTCATTTTAAACACAAAAAAAATGTTGTCACAAAAAATGTTTCTGATACTCACATAAATGTATGTAATAACAAGATTCCCTTGAACTGCTGTAGGGACTGTCCCCTTTGAGGTCTCTTAGGCCCAGGACGATACTAAAGCTTGGCAGGCTGAACTCCACCAAGTAAACATACAATTTTCTTGAGAAGGAGAACTAGAGGTACATGAAAGAGGAAAAGCAAACAAATGAACTTTGTGGGAAATTTCTAGCTCAGGAACAAAAAGAAACCCATCACAGATGATTTCTATAAACTGAGAATATGACCCTTGATAGATCATTAAAGATGCAAGACACACAAGCGTTCCTCTGAAAACAGTGGGACTGTATTATCTTGGGATATCTGTCCTAGACCCAGCTAGGCCTACGGTGTAGACATTAAAGAAGAGATGAGGAGACAAAAGGAGGGTGCTGCTAGCTGCTTCTTTGTCTTTCTGAAAGGTAGATACGTGGAAGAGAGAAGTTAGAGAGAGAACTCAGAAGACCTATGCCTTTAGTTCATACCCACTACTTGCAGATTGTTCAGATTATGAGTAATTAATTATACATCTATCCAAAAACACCTGCCTTTCAGCAGCCCCTGAGGCTTATTGAATCATTTAGGCCGTATCTCTCTATCTTGTCCATGAGGATATTATAATTCTGTTAAATGTGTTGCTGATGTGCGGGTATTCTGTATCTACTGTGTTCTTCTGATACAGCTTCCTAATAACTCAGTGAAACAGGAAAGAGCATTAGTCTGGCAAGACTTTTAAATGAACTCACACTTACTTTTAGTGACTATAATTTCCCTTTCTAAATGTTTACCAATGATAATAATTAATAATAGTTTAACAATAATTCATTATCAATTTTTTTTGGCTAGACAATGGGGTTAAGTGACTTGCCTAGAGTCACACAGCTAGTAAGTGTTATGTATCTGAGGCCAGATTTGAACTCAGGTCCTCCTGAATCCAGAGCCAGTGCTCTATCCACTACACCACCTAGCTGCCCCAAATTTCATTTGCCCTTTTTTTTGGGGGGGGGTGAGGCAATTGGGGTTAAGTGACTTGCCCAAAGTCACACAGCTAGTAAGTGTTATATATCTGATGCCTGATTTGAACTCAGGTCCTCCTGACTCCAGGGCCAGTGCTCTATGCACTGCGCCACCTAGCTGCCCCCTCATTATCAATTTTTACAAAAAGACCATGAAATCATTGACTTCAAGCGAATGGAATTCAACTTTCCCTTTTCAAAAACTGAGTTATTTGTTCAGCTCTAGGCTTCTAGTGCCACTTATATTCTTTACAGTTGTCCAAAGAATACACATAGTTGCTGAATGATCCCGTTATGACTCTGGGTCATAATCCATTAAGCCAAAGGCACTCAAACTATAATCTGGACAACTGTAATAGCTTTTTAAGTGACCTACATATCTCCACTGTCCCTGATCTCTAAGCCACCTTTTGTACCATTGCCAACATAATCTTCCTAAAGTATCTGTCTGATTTTATCACTGCCCTCCCCCAAAAAGAAACTTTAATCGTTTTCCATTATGTACCAAATAAAATACAAATTCCTTATCCTGTCATTAAGACACTCATTTATCTGACATCATGTTCTTATTCTTATTTCATGGTACTTTCAGACACTGTAGCTAAATTGAACAATACTTTATCTTGTACTGACCTCCAAGGCTTTCAAGAATATAATGGAAAGAACACTGACTTTAAAATAAGAAGACCTTGATCTATACTATGTTCTGCTGCTTGTTATTCTGTGGTCGTAATCAAGTCACTTCCCTTCTCTAGACCTCAGTTTTTCTCTCTGCAAAAGGAGAGAGTTCTCTAAGGCCCCTATCAGTTCTACATCCACGACCCTAAGAATGACTTGAAAGGCAAGGTGAACGAGTAAACTTGGCAGTCTAGAAAGTTCCATGTCTCTTCTATCACTAATTGAGACAAATTGTTGACAGTAGGTCAGGAAGAGCATTGTCACAGTAAAATAGTACGCTCAAGAATGGTTTTTTGCCTCTGATTTTCTAGGCAACTCAAATTAGACCCCAGACTAAAAGAGAATCTAGTTATAAGAAGATAGCAGACTGTAATGAAGATATTCTCTTGGGAACTATGGTGGTTTCACACCTGGCAGGCATTCCAGAAAACACCTGCTGTCAGAATCTGAGGAAGCTAAAGGACATACTGTTGTCTATAGCCAAAATTAAATCACTATTCAATATTATGCCCCATAGGTATTGATAATTTAGAATCTAGTCTATCACTTAAAATTTGTTCACATTGTGCTTAAATTATGTGTTATAAAGACTAAAAAATAGCTTCCAGTATGAAACATTGATGATAAATATGTAAAAACCCAAGTATATCTACTTTATTATGTACTCCCTAATGGACGTATGAGTAGCAAATGAGGCAAACTACATGGAAATGTGCAAATCCGTGTGTCTATGCATATAACATATTGGTCCAAACATAGGCTGCATTTTATTTCCAAATCTGACTTTATTAAAATCTGAGTGCAACTTAGAAGTGTTGTATTTTCAGTGTATATCTATGTAACTTCCTTTCAAAGAGATCCTCTATAATTAGACCATTAGAGGTTTATGCATAATTAATGAATGAATTACACAGTTGATCAATGCTTCAACACTCCAATGGATCCATAATATCATTGATGTAACAACATCCTCTACTAGTGTCAATGATAACTTTACCCACATCTCATATTGTGTAATTCTTGTCTATCTCCTTTTATGAATCCTCCATAAGTGACCTTCCTAATGCATTGGAGATGATGCTGTGGATCTTTTAGCCAAGAATGCCAATGCAACAGTCTATCCATTTGTTATCCACTAATATTACTACATGAGCAGCTCAATTCTTTTGTTGATGATGAATTTTTGGAACATACATTCATTGCATTTCTTTCAGTCATTAGTAGTATGCCACAGCCTACTTGGACTCATTGTTTTCAATGCCCTTGGCACCACCCACAATTTTGATTCTCAGAAGCTTGTTGTGTTTTCTAATTTATGGCCCTAAGTCATTATTGAAAGAACAGTGGCACTAAAAAGATGGGCTTTTGTTTTAGGAAACATAATTGGATCATTGAAAGAACTGTACAGTTTCCCAAATATAATCCTGTTCGTTCCCTCTCAACTGACTGTCCAACTGCAATTTCTATACAACCAAGTTATATGTATGACACAAATAATTTATTCAATGTCTGCCCACCCAAAGGTATGTCATGGTTTTGGCAATAGGCTTTCTTCATACATTTGATTTTACCGATTATTAAACTGATGTATTTTAAGTAATTGTGGATCTTTTTGAATAGGTGAGTAGTATCCTGAGATTTGATACAATCAGCAAATTCCACACACAAACAGAAGCAGCTCAAGAACCTCACCAATAGAAAACCTTTCTACCATTTGGACTTTGATTCTTGATACTGGAGAATATCTTTAGTGAGCATATACCACTCTATTTAATACATCACTTGGTATTAGTAATCAAAGCATAACTGAATAAAGTAATCCACATTGTTACATCTATCAAGGAATTCTATGTGATATTAACATATGCATAGATAATACCTTATTGGAGAAGGAATTTTAAGCCTATGTATTTTGCTCTACCAAAATTTTTTTTTAATAATTGTCTTAAATATTCTATGATCATCTCTTTGCCCACTTTTTCACTAATGTCACCAAGCATTAAGATATATATTGACTTAGTTTGGAGGATCTTCACTGAACTTACCTACTTCCTCATCTTTTGTAACAAACATTGGTGCATAAACTGAAATTATCACAATGGTGGTCTTTTTGTTCTTGTTATTCCTCACACAAATGACTCTATCTTATTCATTTAACTAACCTTCCCCCTTGCCTGGAACTTGCCATTATTAATGACATTCCTGGAATGTTTTCCCTCTTCTCCTCCACCTGGCTTTCCTGGATTCCTTACAGGATGAGCTTAAATCTCACAGTCAATAAGAAAACTTTCTTGAACTCCTTAATCCTAGTACCTTCCTTCTGAGATTATTTCCAAGTTATCTTGTATATATCTTGTTTGTACAAAGTTGTTTGCATGTTGTCTCTCCAATTAGATTGTGAAATCCTTGAGGCCAGGGACTATCTTTGTCCTTTTTTGTATCCCCAACACTTAGCACAATGCCTAGCATATAGTAAGTGCTTAATAAATGTTTATTGATAATAGCTTCCCTTTGTTTTTTCCCTATTTTGATTATTCCTAGGAAAAACAACCAAATGTCACATTAAATACCACTTTCTATTACCAACTCTGCCAACTCTTTCATTTGGTTCTCTCTCTCTCTCTCTCTCCCTCCCTTCATCTCTCTCTCTCTCTACACACACACACACACACACACACACACACACACACACACACACACACACACACCCCACATAAATCTATTACTCATCCTTCCATTTAGCTGACAACTTCTTTAATTTTTTAGACTTATTATAAAAAGACTATCAAAACTGATATGGTTAATTACCTTTAGAGCATCAAGTCATTGGTTGTTGGATACTAATATACTGAGAATACAGCCTCCAAAGATTGCAGAATCACTCAAAAAATTAATCTAACCATCCGGAAATTCAAGTGAATGAAGAATACCTGTCGTATATGATATTTATTTTGGTGGACAGCACATACATCTGGTCCATATTTCAGACAGACATTGTAAATTGAAAAAAGATGAACCCAGAGTTGAACAGGATGAGGACAGCAGACTCTATTGTTTTCGATAAATTTTGTAAACCTCTGAAGAACTTCAATGTTTTCTCTGAATCAAAGGTCCATTTAAAAAAATCGGTAGTCTTTTAGGCTTTGAGATGGGAAATACCATTATCACCTGTCTTCAAAGAATTCAAATTGAAGACTATCCAAATGGCAATAGAGAGGTGCATAGTGGAAATGATCAGTCTATAACATACTACAAATGAAAAAAGAGAAATGGTATAAAAAATGTAATTAGAGAGATGGAACAGAAAAAAATGGACTGGTCACATACAGAGAGCAAAGGTTAATTGATAAAGATAGCTGGTATGCTCCATGAAAAAAGAAGAAACCTAAACACACACACACACACACACACACACAAACACACACATCATAATGGATCAATCCCATTATGGAAAGGATGACTAGAGATTAAAGTACCATAGGATTATAGATCCAGAGGAAAAAGGGACCTCTAAGGCTATGTATGCAACCCATAATTTACAGGGAAAAAAAGTCAGATCCAGAGAAGATAAGACTACCAAAGTTCAGACAGGAACTACATATTAGAGGTAGTATTTGAACCCAGGTGTCTTCTTAGTCTAAAGCCAGGGGATTTTCCAATGCACATGGTCTCCTCAATTTGTGATCTTCATCATTTTAGTAAGTAGCTACATTGATGAAAGCATAAATTCATCACAGTATTGACATATTGAAATAACAATTAAATGAATATTTAGAGATCATCTAAAATTATGTGATTCTTAGTATCTTTTGTTTCTTTCTATCACTTCACAATAGTCACTGCTGAATGAGAAAGAAACAACATAGGACTAAGGACCATTTTTTAGTTATTTTTCTGTTTCACGTATTCCCAAAACCAAGTAATTCATTACCTGTCCTTAGCTATGGTACTTGGACAATATAAACAGTCTGTCACTGGGATCACATCAAAACATTTTTGGCATGGTCAAACCTGCCAAAGCTTATGCTCTGGGTCACTTCCAAACCTCAATGAGCTACCAAAGCAATACTTTTGAGGAGGCTCTAGAATTTTATGGTTCATATGGCATTCATGCAAACTTTATACAAGCCACTTTTTTCTTTCAGTTCTTCGCATTCTTATATTAGATGACTCTACTCACAATCTTCCAGCAAACTCCTCTGTAAGGCTTCATAATTATGTTCATATTCTGACTAAGTGTTGCCCTTTGCTACTGTAGTTCTCTATATAGCAAGATCACCAGGATGGTTTCTGGGCTCTTTAGTCCTCCTTGTTGTGGTGTTTATTTTACACAATTAAACCTGTTGAAAATGGTTATAGCCCTGCTAAATATCTTGTCCTTTCTCCATGTCCAAGTTTTTCAGCAAAGAGTAACTTGTTTGAATAGGTCAAGGAAGAGCTTAGAAATTATAAGCAGTATTGCTCCTTATTTTTATCTTTTCTTTTAATTTGATTTTGTTACTGCCTTTGCTCTAACATGTCAATTATTTGACTATTCATAAACAGCATTTCACAAATGATTCCTCCAGGTTGTCCAGTCATTTCTTGCAAGATATAATCAATATCATTTTTGTGATGTTGTTCAGTATTGCCTACAATTCAATGTTTCTAGATAAATTTATTTCTAGACAATCTAAAAAAACCAATATGTCATGCTCTATAAGTTGTTATATAAACCAGAGTACATACAACATAGGTAATACAAGAATTAAGTACGATCAGTCACTAGGTTTCCCTTCTCTCTTGACTGTACTCAATTATGATTTTTTCCTCATAGCCTCTTATCTTCTACTCTTCTACATTTCAGAAAACCCTGATATCTTAAACCTGTTCCAAGCTGTTCCCCTTTTTATTCCTCATTTTTCATTTTGGTCCAGCAGAAGTCCAAAGCCAGACTACTATCTTCAGTAGCCATAGTGACAGCAATTAGGAGGAAGGGGATGGGAGAGAGAAGAGTGAACTGACAACTTCTCCAATACTCCACGAACTATTGCCATTCTTGCAACCTCAGCACATTCCCAGCAATATCATTTATTCATTCATTTACAAAAAGCCTATACTAACCTCAATTCCTGTGAGAAAATGTCTATTCATTTACTTGCATGTAATTCACACTTAATAAGTATTTGTGGAATTGAATGAAAACCCTTTCTTAGTTTTGATTTTGCTCAGAAGCATAGGTAAGGCTTAACTTTAATAGTTTGTTTATCCAAAGACATATCATTAGCATCCATGTGGCCTTTGGCTTTCCCTGCAGGAGCAAAATGAAAAAAAGAGAGAGAGAGAAAGGGAGAAGAGAGTGTTTTTAGCTCTTGTTTCCATTAGAGAACATAAAATCAGAGTGTGTGCTTAGTTCAGGAGCTGTTAGGTAGAGTGAAATTTGTGAGATTGTGATCTAAAGTGGTAACAGAAAAAGAAGAACCTTAGAAAGAAGCACAGGTAGTAACAATGGAAGTAGAGTGTATATAGGGGAGAGAAGATGACAATTCTAGGGCTTTCCAAAAAAAAGACAAGACTACTCAGGAATCTAGACAAAGGGGGAAGAGCACCCCTAGGTATGTTCCTTTGTCAGGAAGCCCCAACTCTTCATTTCTTCATCACTCCCAGTCTCTACTCTGCTAGAGTTCCAACCAGAACACAGGAAAAGAAAACCAATAGCCTAGAAGGTAGGAGGAGAGAGGAAGGAGAACCTAGACTAGACAAAATTCCTGTTATCCTTTAGGGTTATTATCTGAAATTTATGTTAAGAATATACTAAAAGTCAATTGAGAGGATGCCCATCAATTGGGGAATGGCTGAGCAAGTTGTGGTATATGAATGTAATGGAATACTATTGTGCTGTAAGAAATGATGAACAGGCTGACTTCAGAAAAACCTGGAAAGACTTATATGGTCTGATGCTGAGTGAAGTGAGCAGAACCAAGAGGACTTTGTACACAATAACAGCCACATTATGCAATGACTAAGATTGTTAAACTGAACCTTTCTCAGCATTATGAGGGTCTAAGACATTTCCAGAGGCCTCGGGATGGATAATGCTGTTCACATTCAAAGAAAGAACTATGGAAGTCGAATCGCTATCACTTATTTTTACCTTCTGTTGAGTTTTGTTTCATCTTTCTGATGGTTCCTTCTATTGGTTTTAATTTTTACTTACACCTTCACTAATGTGAAAATATGTTTAATGGGTATGTAAATGTAAAGACTATATCAGATTGTGTGCCGTCTTGGGGAGGGTGGGGGGGAGGAAAAGGGAGAAAAATTTTCAACTCAAAAGCATATGGAAAAAATAAAAAATTTAAATTAAAAAAAAGAATACACTAAAAGTCATATGGAATGCTACACCTTTTGATATGATCATAAGATTTTTGAATGTTCTTTTTTTACTTGATGTATCATATTGTTTTATAATGTTAAGCCAGCCTCATATACCAAGTATAAATCCCATTAGTCTACATGAAGGCTTCTGCTTTGACGTATATTAATTAGAGAAATTAATCTTTGGCTTTCTTTTCTACTGTTATATTCATCATGTTTTAATATGAACACCATATTAGAAAGTGACAAAAGTTGGTGTGACTCTGAATGGATCCAGCCATTCTGGGATATAGCTTGGAATTATGTCCCAAAAGTTACTACAATACATATACCCTTTTTTCCAAGAATATTACTATCATGAAATCAAAGAAAGATGAAAACAACCCATATGTACAAAATATTTATAGCTGCTCTTTTTATAGTAATCCAGACCTGAAAACTAAGGGAGTAGTTCCCCATCCATTTGGGAATGGTTAAACAAATACAACATAGCATTATTTTGTCATGAGACATGATGAAATGGAAAATTTCAAGAGATATTGGGCAGACATCTATGAATTGAGGCAAAATAAAGTGAGCAGAATTAGAACAATTTCTACAATGACATTACAGAGGAGGAAAAAATTTGAAAGACTAGAACTCTGATTAATGCAATAATAAGCTATGAATCTAGAGTAGATAAAACATGCCACCCACATCCTACCAGAAAGGTGATGGACTTAAAATGCAAAAGGAGACCATGCATTCTTGGATATGGCCAAAGTAGAGACTTGTTTAACTGGATTGTATATATATATATATATATATATATATATATATATATATATATATATATATATATTTGGTATGAGGATTTTATTTTTATTTTATATTTTTCAAAGTGGGAGAGAAAGCTAATACATGCTTTTAAAATAAATACAGGCATGCATACATAAAATAGATTTATGTAAAAATAAAACCAACATCATGTTTCCAATTAAAAAGGAAAAGATAGAAAGAGACATTAACAACTTCTGCAAATTCAAGGAACTTGGGACAGGACAGATAAATAGGAGTGGAGATGAGGAGAGCCAGTGGGATGAGACCAGCACTAAAACTATGTCATCAAAATTATTGACAGCAACAAAGTTTTGAGTTAAAAGGAAGAGGCAAAAATTAAGAAAAAATTAATGAACAGAGGAAATTGTAAACCTAAAAATTTTAATATTAGATGTGAATGGATTGAACAACCCTAAAAAAGAAATACAGTGGCAAGAATGTTTAAGAAAGTAAAACCCAACAATTAGATGGGACTCATTATTTAGTTTCTACTTAAATTAACATATTTTGTTTGTGCTGCCAGTGTTATTATTTTTATTGTGTTACTGTCTATAAGGATATGTGGATTATTTCACCTTTCAGCCAAATGAGAAGCTTATTTAAAAATAAGGACATATAGAATGAAAAATGAAAAGTTAAAACAAAATTTAATACATCCAGATGATTCCAAAAATTCAGAATTTGAAATCATTTTATTAGATGAGGTAAAAATAAATATTTATAATGCCAAGAAAAAAATGCTAAAAATTTCATTATATTTGGAAGTATCACAGAAAATAAAACAGAATCATTATTTAAAATATATGCTGCAAATACCATAGTATTTAAATTCATAAAGGGAACACCAACTAAATTGTACAGAAGTTATAGATAATAGTACAATATTTGCAGAAGAATTTAATATTTCTTTTGCAGACTTGGATTCCAACAGAAACATGAAATACAGAACTTAACAGACTATTGAAAATGTTAGATTTTAAAGAAATGCATTTTCTGAATAGAAACATGAAAGAAAAATATCTCATCATCACATGGTACCTTTATAAAGATCATGTACAGAGGACTCATAAATAAATTCAAAAAGACTGCTAATCAACATATTCCTTCCAGACAATAACAAAACAAAATAGTGATATTAGGAGGATAAGCAAAATATTTAAATCTAAATAGAATCAAAGTAATGACATCCTAAATAATAAGTGGGTCAAAGATCAAGCCATAAAAATAATCAACTATGTAACTGAAAATGACAAAACAACATATCAAAATTTCTGGGATAAATCTTCAGCAGTCCTCACAGCCAAAATTATATCTCTGAAAATACACATTGAGAAAACAAAAAAAAAGAGAAAATTTATTAAGTATTTAACTTCAAAAGAATGGCAAAAATTATATTTACAAACAAGCATAAAAGAAAATATCTTGAAAATTAAACAAAATGGGAAGCAAAAAGATCATGTAAATGATTACAATGAATACCTTTTTAAAAACAAAAATGAAAATTTTAAGTTATAATAATATGGAGCAAAATCCAAAAAATTATTCACCATGCCCAAGTTGGATAAATCCAAAGGATTCAAAGAAGGTTCAACATTAGGGGGATAGTAGCATATATCACAATATCAAAAACAAAATCAACCAAAATTACTTTGGTTAAATTAATACGTAAATTAAAAACCTTTGATAACATGCATAACTCATTTACGCTAAAAATAAAAAGCACAGGCATAAAAGGAAGAGTTTAAATTGAAAGGGGCAAGTGTTCATTAAATACCTAATATATGCCAGACACTGTGTTAAGTGCTTTACAAATATTATCTCATTTAATCCTCATAACAATCCTGTGAGGTAGACGCTATTGTCTTTCTTATTTTATAATTGAGGAAACTGAGGTAGAAGTTAACTGACATTCCCAGGATCACACAGCTAGGAAATGTTTAAGATCTAATTTAAACTCAGGTTTCCCTGACTCAAAGGCAAGCACTCTATCTATGATACCATTTAGCTGCCTAATATGAAAAATAACATGTGTGTGTGTGTGTGTGTGTGTAATAAAAGCTAGCATTATTTGCAATGAGGAAAAAAATTAGTTTTCCCAATAAATACAGAAGAAAAGCACAATCATCCTCTTCTTTCTATTTTTAAATATTTCTAGATTATTACAAGAAAAATGGATTTAAAGTATTAACCTCAGGAAAAAGCAAATGAAATTATCCCTATTTGAAGATGACAAGACAGTTTAATTACTAAACCCAAAATATCTAAATGCAAAATAAATCTTCAAAAATTATTAAACTTCTAAATAGCAATGATAGAATCTCAAAATGTATTAAATGTATAAATATATGAAATACATATTTATATATATACACATATTTATATATATAAATATAAAAAATGTATTAAATGTATAAATAACTAGACAATAGTGCTTCTAGACTTCAAAAAATAATACAAAGCCATTCAACAAAACTCTTTGGCACTAATTTTTAAAAAGCAGAGAAGTAGATCAATGAAACACAGAAAAGAAGATAAACAACAATCAGGGTGGAAATTGAACTTAATAGCCAAATATTTGGTAAACTCTCAAACATTAACTATTTGGGGAGGATTCTCTATTTGTCAAAAATGCTGGAAACACTAGAAATCAATGCAAAACAAAGAAAAATACATTTACAGCAACATCTTATAGTATATGTCATAATAATTTCTAAATGAAACCTACATATAAAAAAACTGTATCATAATAAAATGGAGAAAAATGTTAAGGAGTATCTCTCATAATTATGGCTAGGAGAGTGTTTCTTAAACAGAATAGAAGTCATCATAAAAAATAAAATGGATAATACAAATTGCACCAAATTTAAAACTTCCATGAACAAAATCAATGCATCTAGGATAAAAAAAAAAACTGTCAACTGGGAAAATATGCATGTTAAACATCTCTGATAAAGTCTGATATCCAAGATATGTATGAAATTAACATAAATATGCAAAACCAAGAGCCATTCCCCAATAGATAAGTGTTCAAAAGATATGAAAAGTGATCAAAAGAAGAGTTCTAAACCATTTACAAGCACATGAATGATTGCTCCAAATCACTAAAAAGAGAAATGTAAATGAAGACAACTTTGAGGTTTTTGCTTATAACTAAATTTTTTTTAAAAACTGAAATAGTCAATGTTATATTTGCTGTGAGAAATGAGGTACAAAAATACATTGTTGGTGAAGTTGAGAATTGGTCCAACCATTCTGGAAAATAATTTGGAATTATGCAGGAAAAGTGATTAAACAATTATTTTAATAATTCATTACTAAATTATTTAACTAATTCATTGTTGGTGGAACTGTAAACTGATCTAACTGTTTTGGAGAACAATCTGGAATTATGCCCAAAAAGTTATTGAACTACCTATACCCTTTGACCCAGCAATATCACTACTTGGTCTACTTTTGCAGATAATTAAGGAGAAAGGAAAAGAACCTATATATTCTAAAATGTTTATAGTGGCTTTCTTTATGGTGGCAAAGAACTGGAAATTACAAGGAGGGCCATCAATTGGGGAATGACTGAACAAGTTGTGGTATATGATTGTAATGGAATACTCCTGTGCTACAAGAAATGATGAGCTCAATGACTTTAGAAAAACATGGAAAGACTTGCATGAAATAATGAAAAGTGAAATTAGCAGAATCAAGAGAATATTGTATACAGAACAGCAACATTATTTTAAGAATGACTTTGAACAAACAAGTTATTTTGACTATTATAAATACCCAAATTAATAATAAAGGACATATGAAGAAAGATGCTATATGCATCCAGAGAAAGAACTGATAAAAGAAGTATGTATCGAATAATTTTTACATCTATATGTATGTATATATACATATGTACAAATATGTACAAACACAAATACATATATACACATATATTTGTGCTAAGTAGTGGGGATATAAAAAGAGGCAAAAGATAGCCCCTGGTTTTAAGGACCTCACAATCTAATCGGGAGATAACATGCAAACAAACATATACCAAAAAAAAAGCTATATACAGGATAAATAGGAAATAATTAACAGAGGGAAAGCACTGGCTGTAGAATGTTGGATGTAGTAGTTGGGAATTGAAGTCAGGGAGGTGGGTTGTTGCATTCCTGGCATGGGAGACAGCCAGAGAGAATGGCCAAAACAGAGGGTTGGAGTGCCTTGTTTGGGTAACAGTCAAGAGGTCAGTGTCATGGGATTGAAGAGTATGTGTCAGTGTTTTTCCACAAGGAGCAATGAATTCGATATAGTCAGAGAATCATAGGAAAATGTATATAAACTGATGAAAAGCCAGAAGAAACTATAAAAAGTCAATCATACACAAAAACAATATATACACAATGATGGTAATAATGTAAATTAAAAGAAAAATTGAAGCCAAATACTATGCTATTATAAGAACCAATTACAATGACCAATCTTGGCTCTAGGCAAAGATATAAAGAAATGCATAACCTTTTTTGTAAGAAAAGTGAAACACTACAAGTATCCAATATTGTATACGCTGTTGAACACAGTCCCAACGTCAGTTGGTTTACTTAACTGTTTTTCTTTGTTAAAAGGAAGGTTCAGGGCAGCTAGGTGGCATGGTAGATAGAGCACCAGCCCTGGATTCAGGAAGACCTAAGTTCAAATCTGGCCTCAGACACTTAACACTTACTAGTTGTGTGACCCTGGGCAAGTCACTTCACTCCATTGCCTCAAGAAAAAGAAATTAGTTAAAAAAACAAAATGAAGGTTCACTCACAGTGGTAGGGAGTAGGAAGAAAGGGTAGAGAAAAAACATAACTAAAAAATGAGTGTGATATAAAAACAAAAGTTACCGTTAAGTTTTAGGTTAAAAAAAAAAAACACTGAAAGATAACAAGAATTCCAGGAGCACTGTTTCCTTTTTGAGAGTTCATCCCCACCTCCCTTCTCATATGCCTGGATTGGTGTTCACTAGGCTCAGACTCCAGGAGAGTAAATATGGGGAGTGGAGAAAAATATGAATAAACAGGTCTTCCTGCCAAATGAAATACCTCTAAGCACTCCTCCATACTCGTTTCCCTCCCCCCTGACAATGTTTTTACTTTTGCTTTTGCAGGCTCTTGGACCTCTGCTTCCACTGCTGCTATGTGTTACTTCTGTCCAGGGTTCTTCTCTTACTGGCCACTTCAGAACAGAACTCAATGTCAGCTTGAAGCCCTAATAGCCTGATTTTAACCTCTCTGGGAAATTGCTCCAATTTTACTTTAATTCTTTCAGGTTTGGTAAGGATTTTCTGAATGACATTTTTTCTGCCTTGAATTAGAATTTTCAAGCTTTCTAGTCATGTGATTTGGGGTAAAAAGTCAATGCTTTAAAATGCTTTAAAGATGTATTCATCCATTTTGCCATCTCTTCTCAAGGCATCTAAAAAAGATTCTAATTAGTGAAGCTTTTTTTTTTCAATTTTTGAGGCATTTTTTCCTAGTGCTTAAAGAATTTTTTGTAATTATGAAATTGATAATTATATATTTTGGAAATTTGAATAGCATATTTCTCCATGCTGGCATCTTATGAGTTTTTTATACTTGTGGAATATTACCTTGTCTTGACCTCTCTAGAGAATTGTCTCCAATTATTTCTTCAAATATGGTGTTGTGTGTGTGCATTTCATTTCAATACCCTCCAGGACTCTAGTAAATCTGTTTAATCTTCAGCTATTATCCAAATTTATAGTCCTTTTTCTGTATTTCATGTTATTTTTTTCATTTTGATGCTCCTGACTCTTTCTTTCATTTTTTTACATTATTCTTTTTTTCTAACTACATTCTTTTGCATTTTGTTGTTTCCATTGGTGTTTCTAATTTTGACTCATTTTGTATTTTCTTAAGTTTTTTTCCCTGAACTCCCAAACATAAACTATTTGGGGAAGGAATCTCTATTTGATAAGACATGTTGAAAACCAATGCAGAACAAGGAAAATATGTTTACAGCAACATCTTATCGTAAGTACCACAACAACTTCTAAATGAAAACTACACATAAAAAAGCTATATCAGGGCAGTGAGGTGGCGCAGTAGATAGAGCCTTGGCCCTGAAGTCAGGAGGACTTGAGTTCAAATCCGGCCTCAGACCAAACACTTGACACTTACTAGCTGTGTGACCCTGGGCAAGTTACTTAATCCCAATGCCTTAAAAAATAAATAAAAAGCTATATCATAAAAAAAATGGATAAATATGCTGAGATATATCTTTTGGAACTATGGCTGGGGAAGCATTTCTTAAACATAGGATATTTACATATTTGTATCTAATACATATTTGTATCTAAATATATTTATATTTTATTTTTTCCTTTTCGCTTTTTGTTCACTGGATTGAAAATTTTACTTCTTCCATGTGTTTTTCATCTAATTAATTTTCTCTTGGCCATTTCTTCTGGTGGTGAATGATTGGATTACTATAATAATATACCTTGATCCTCTTCTATTTCAGAACTTATCATGTTTCAGTTTTTCTTTGACTTATCCATCATTTGTGGGGGAATGACCATTCCCTCTACCTTCACGCTCTCCTTATTGTTCCTGGTTTTTATTTCTTCATCAGTAGCTTCAGGAGCAGATGACCTTGCATTTAAGATGACTCCTGAGATAGTTGCCAAAGGGAAGATGGTAGCAGGGCCACAGCCTGACTTATGATTCCCTACTCTTTTCTGAGGTTTCAAAAAATTAAATCCACTTTCAAAGGACAAAGATTTGCCACCATTAATGCCAATCCAATGAGTATGCCTGGGCTGTAAAGACCATTTAAAAAAAAAAAAGATTTCCTGAGATATTTTAAATAATAGCCATAGGAAAACTTTGAAAGGGAGAACAATCATTTGGATGTAAGAGTTCTAATATGTATGTTAAGACTTTATAACTTCCAGCCAAACCTCAGATTTACAAGTTGATTAGCTGAAAATAGAGAGCCAGTCTGCGGCTGAGTCCCACAGTAATTTGTCCACACAGTAATTGACATGTCAGGCAGGTTACAAACACTTAAGGACATGATTGATGGAAATGATGACTGTGTATGTACTATAATACAATAAGCATGTATACAGCTAAATATTATCAAGTTTCTATAATTTTGTTCAAATCAGCTCAATTCAACAAATATTTATCAAGTGGCTACTATAGGTAAAACATTCTGCTAGGCATTGGGAAAGAAAAAAACTGGGTGGGGGGTAAAATACTTCCTAGTAGGTAGTAAACTACCTACTAGGAATATCTATTATACCTATAATTCCATTTTTCCCCATAATAAACTTTTGCTACTCTCCTTTCACTGGCTGACTTCCAGCAGCCTGATCCTTGAATTTTATTACAAACCTTGGCTGTTTTAATCTGATTCTTTCTCCCTGATACATGGTTCTCTCATTCCAGTGTAAGTTCATTCAAGTACAGTTCCCTCATTTTAAATTAATCGACTGCTTTCAACATTACTGAGATTGAAATGGTGATTGCATATTATTTACTTTCTTAATAAAAAAAAAAAAGAATTCTGCTTCCAGAGGCATGATCCGAGGAAATGGCTTACTCTTCTTTGTGAGGAATGAGGCTAGGTGATGTGTTCAGCTGATAGCAATGTCTGTTTCTACATTTATTTTCCTGTGGTCATTATTTTATTTAAATGTGATTGCTTTCTGGGTCTTATTTTGTTTTAGTAACACTTCTATTAGATTTGTACCCTGCTAGGTGGAGAACTAGATACATGCTGCTTGGGATACTCAAAGGTTCTCTGGAATATTTCATGTTAAAGTATTTCTCTTTTGCTATTAGGTAGTGTGACGGATAGAGTTCTGTGACCCTGGGAAAGTTACTTAACCGCTATCTGTCTCGGTTTCTAAATTATGAAATGGAGATAATTATAACATCTATTTCCCAGCGTTGTTGTAAGGATCAAATGAGATATTTGTAAAACATAGGGCCTGTCACATACACATAGTAGGAATTTAAGAAATGTTTGATTTTTTGATGCTACTATATATGTATATAACATATTTATATGTGTGTATATAAACACATGTGTGTGTGTGTGTGTGTGTATCCTTCCAAAAGTTTAGGGAAAAGTGCAGACAGATAATATTCTGAGCCCAATTCTGATAAGCAATGAGGGACTAGAAGTAAAAGTGACAGGAACCTTCCCAGAAAATAACCACTCCATCTTAGTTTCATGGTATAATAGGGAGAGGAAAGGCAGCATAGCATCCTAGGGAGATGTCAAGGAATTGAGAAAAAGGATAGGTAGGAGTTCATGGCCTAAAATTCCATTGAGGAAGTAAGCCAAGAAGGGGGAGGATACCCATCAAGAATGAAAATCTCAAGATGTTAGCCTAAACATTTCAGCAGAAGAGGAGAAAGTGGGGAAACTCACAGGGAACACTTCAAATATCTGTGACATACAGACCACCAAAGCAAGAGTAGAGATCAGAAAATGAATACAATACCTTGGTATGGTGTTGTAAGGATAGTGCCAGAAATGCTAAAACTTGAAAGGAGCTGAGATTTGTATAAAAGGTTAAGGACCACCTAAAAGGCTGGGGTAGTCATATTAAGGAAAATGGGATGACCAAAAAAAGTGACAAGACCACTGCTTGATGACTACATATGACAGAGAACAAGATCTACTTAACTTTTACTTCTCTCTTCCCTCCCCCTCCCCCATAGGGAGAAGAAACTTTGTCCTGGGAAGGACAGGGGAAAAAATCTCAGTAAGAAATTAAAATTCAAATAAGAAGAAAAGTGTATCTAAATGCCCACAGTGAGTTAGAGTCACCAGGCCTCGGTGAAACTACTATCCCAGGAAACTCAAAGATCTGTCAGATGACTGTTGAGCCACTATGAGTGCTCATTGAAAGCTCCTGTTTATTGGAACTTCACAACTGTAAAAGTACAAATGTTGTCATCATTTTTCAAAAAGGAAAGAGAATGTAGTCCACGAAGTCAACCAAGCTTGACTTTGATTCCTGGCAAATGTTAGAATACAGTATTAAAGGGAAGCTTCAGGAACATTGAGCAGAGAACCATCATGGTGTAATGTTATAGTTGGTTGATGTGTTGGCCGATGTTCTTTTTCTCTTTCTTTTTTGTTCTTTGTGATATGGGATGGTTCTCCAGAGAGAAGAGAGAGAAGAAGAGAAATGAAGATGAGATAAAAACTAGAAATATTAATAAACTTTAAAAAAGAACCAACATGGTTTCATCAAGAACGGATCAGTCTAATTCAGCTAGTATTTACTGTCAGGCACTGTATTTAGTACTGGGTATACAAAGACAAAAAGGAAAGAATCTCTGCCTCCATGCCAGATTAATCTCCTTTCTGTTGTTAACAAGGCTACTAGACTGGTAGATGAGGAGAGATTATTTGCCCAGCTCATTGCTAATCATCTCATGCTCTCCTTGGGGACATGATGGAGAAATGTGAGCTAGGCACAGTTAGGTGGATTCGGAACTGATGAGATGACAAGCCAAAGAATACTCTGTAATAGTTTAATGTCAATTTAGAATGAGGTCTCCCAGGATGCTTGCCAAGGACTCGTATTTGGCCTGTACTCTTCAACATTTTTATCAGTGGCTAGGATTAAAGTATTAAACAGAGATGCCTGTTTTATGACAGCACACTGGAAGACATAGTTAACTCACTGAATGGCTGAGTCAGAATTTTAAAATATCTATGGAGATTAAAACATTGGACAAAATCTAATAAGATGAAATTCAACAACTGGAGATGACTCTAAATATACATGTGTTACATATAGATATATAACATTTCATGTGAGAATAAGTATCAATAATTGTGATTTGTATGTAAGGGGCTTATCAGGAAAATTCCCCATTCAACTTGATAGATTAAGAGAGTATAAGACTTGATCTGGAACTTTTAAAAGGATCTTCCTATAGACAATGTTGATATGAGATTGTAACATCATGTCTACTTCTGGAAGGGACCTAAAAAAACTTCTAAGATAACTCCTTAGTTTTATAGATGAAGAAATGGGAACCCTAAAGGCTTAAATGACTTGGCTTAGCATACATAGGTAGTAGATCTGTGATTCAAACTCAGGTCATACAAATCCAGTTTCAACTTTTTTTTTCTTCCAAATAATGAGGAGATACTCCCATTAGGACCTTAAAACAATGGAAAAAAAGGTAATTCTTAATTAAGTTTTAGTAATTAGGACTATCCAAGATGAATAAGTTGGTCTATAGATGCCCTTGTTCTCTCCCAAAGGATAAGTTTCAGTAACTGGAGTTTTCCCTCAGGATGAATTGGTTGGCCCATACTCTTAGAAACAGACTCCT
Source organism: Phascolarctos cinereus (assembly GCF_003287225.1). Taxonomy (NCBI): domain Eukaryota; kingdom Metazoa; phylum Chordata; class Mammalia; order Diprotodontia; family Phascolarctidae; genus Phascolarctos; species Phascolarctos cinereus. The sequence goes on along the minus strand of NW_027555847.1, from coordinate 75,488,309 downwards.
TTGGATTAGCTGATAAAGGGAATCTGCATCAGGAGTTGTCTTTGAGGACTCTGAGCTTCTTTTCCTCCTCCATTTTGCCTTCATTCTAGAGGCCTCAAGTGCATCTTATTGGAGAGTGACTGCCTCATGCAACAAAATGGTTTTGCCTTTCTGACCAGAATCTGAAGACCTAAGCATGGATTTATCCATCCTCTGTCCAAGAAATGATAGTAACCAAGGCAGTGGAGGCATATCTTTGAGAAGCATACAGGAATTTCATGGTTCAAGTTGTTAGTTCATAAATCGTGCCATTTCTGTAACTGTGTATTCTACTTAGACAAGGTATAAAATGTTGATCTACATAGTACAACAGAAAGCATAAGCTCTGGAGTCAGAGGACCTGAGTTCAAATTTCTCCTCTTACACTTATTATCTATATGATCTTGGACAAGTCAATTCACTTTAGGGAATCTCAGTTGCTTGAACTGTTAAATGAGTATGTTGGGCTTGCTGGCCTCTGGGGTACGTTCTAATTCTAGCAACATAGATTTAGAGGTGAAAGGGACTTCAGGGGTTGCCTTGTCCAACCTCTGTTTTAGCCTCTATCATCTTAGATTTAGCCCTAGATGAGACCACAGAGGTTAGGTAATCTAACTGTATATATGAGACAGCTGAGGCCAGTGGAAGGGAAATGACTTGCCCAGGGTCACAGAGGTAGTACTAGGTCCTTTGATTCCAATTTCTACCCTCTTTACCCTCAATTCTTTTTTTTAAAAAAATTCACCGCTTACATTCAGTTCAATACAGTGTTTTATTTTTAATTCACATCAATATACTCTTGAACCCAAAGTCATTGCTTCATGCACTTTGATACCTCCCAATTTGCAGATGGGATGGCCTAAAAATTGACCAGCTTCACTTATGCCATATAACATACCAATACATATTTATAGGGTGCTACTGAAATAAAAATGCCAGCTTCAATTGCTCCACATTAAAAACGTATCCCTTTAAGTACAAGCTGCTGTCAATCCTTTTCAGAAATAGCCGCTAGAAAAATTATACTCATTTCCCAAGAATCCGTGGCTCAGGGAAAACCTAACAGGCTTCAAGGCTTTTGTCTCCTTGGTCAGTTTGAATATAGCTCTGCTCAGTGAAGGCTGAAAGTTATTACTGCTTGATGGGTTGTAATGAAGAAGGGGGTAGAACCAGCCAGATTCTGGGGAGACATATGCCTAGACCATTAAAACAAGTGTCACGAATTGTCATTCCTCCAACAGCTTACGGACCAGCTAAGTGCATTGATGAGGCCTGTACCGACTTCTAGAATGGATCAAGGATGCTGGGCAGGTAGCTAAAAGCTGTGCTTTATTCTAGGATGAAGGTAAATCAAGCAAATGACTTTGGTTCAAGTGCTACTGCTAATATGTGATGTTGGGCCAATCATTTAACCTTCTTGGTTAGGCCCAGTTTCTTCATCTGTAATATAATACACAATAGCATTTATATAGTATTTTAAGGTTTGCAAAGCACTCTATAAATATCTCATTTTATCTACACAAAAACCTGGGGTTAAGAGAAGGTTGGACAAGATGGCCCTTCTAGCTCTATCTCATAAAGTTTATCTAACCATCTGAATTATCAGAAGCCCCAGAAATCTCCCATCATTTGAAATAAGTGCCCATGCAGACTTTTTTAAAAAATTGCACATGATATTCTGATACAGTGGATACAGCACTGGGACTAGCGTCAGGAAGACCTGAGTTCAAATCCGGCCTCAGACACTTACTAGCTTACTAGCAAGTTATTTAACCCTGTTTGCCTCAGTTTCTTCATCTGTAAAATGAGCTAGAGAAGGAAATGGCAAACCACTCCAGGATCTTTGCCAAGAAAACCCCAGATGTGATCACAAAGAGTCGAACATGACTGAAACTACTGAAAAACAATGCTTTAATTATGGTGATGTTTGTATACTATATCTGCTGTAGCAATCCATACTCCTTCCAAAATGAAAGGATAATATAGTAGTCCAAAAGCATTTATTAAACACTTATTCTATAATAGGAACTGGGCTAAGCATTGGAAAGAGGAAGAGAGAGACAAAAATAATCTTATCCCTCAAGGGCTTTAGATTCAAAGGAAGGAGACAACATGTAAATAAGTATGTATAAGATACATAAGATCAGATGGAAGACATTACAAGAACACCGTTAATAATAGCTAACATTTACATAGCCCTTAAGGTTGACCAAGTGTTTTACACATGTTAATTCATATTAAAAATGAAACATTTCAATATTTCTAGAGTCTATTATTTCATCAGGGCATACACATCCTTGACTAATGCTAATGTCAATCCCTCCATGACTTAGTAGATGGTGTTCAATAGTGTGGTGACCAAAAAATTCATCACCCAACATCCAACATGATGAGTTTCTCTGAAGTTCACTAGGCTGACTTCACAAGGCAGGTTGACAGTCCATCCCCAGGCCCATTCTCAAAACCTTTTTAGCTCAATAGAGCTTTGGTAGATCTTATACTCAGAAGTCAGTATGGACATGGAGAAATCCAGGGCCTCATCCATGCTATGATAAGGCATGGAGAATGGCTTGATTGAGGCAACAGAGCTCAATTAATGGAGGTTTAATTAAGGGGAGAGAAGGAAAAAAATCAATGCATTTGGCCTGTTTTTTCACAGTAAAAGAATCTTTCTATTTTTCCCAATATGTCCAATAAAACTTCAAAGCATTACTTGTAGAGAATTTCCAAGAGAAACCTATGATTTTTACACTGTACCATTAGGACATGAAAAATGGTTCTGCATGAGCCAAAAGTGGACTTGATTTAGTTTGGCCTTTTCGTATTTAGTGTCTAAAATTGTGAGAACTGATGAGTCACCAAAGAAAGGAAATTGAAAGGTCGGATTTTGTGAGATCTTCTCCTAACGGGCAGCATGGCAGGGGGCAAGGTGAGTGAAGGGGACCTCTTTAGAGGAATTAGGAGAAAGGCAGGAAAACGCTCACTGGGTTCATAAGTTCTGGTCTCCACAACCACATAAAGCATTCTTTCTGCTTACAAAAGCCTTGATAATCCCACAAGGCTCAGTTATTAAGGAATGGTTTAACTGTTTCCTTTGACTACAGCTGGGAAAATAGCTACTTAGGCAAAAAAAGAAGAAAGAGTTCTCAGAAATTCATTCAGAAATTGACCCATCCTCACACCACTTCCTATAAAGGAAACACTTTCAAGGCTCCTCAGGAGGAGAATGTACTGGGCAAATACCAAGATAATTCATGCTGAAAGGACCCCAGGAGATCTAAAAATGAATCAAGCCAACCTCTAACCTCCCAGCTGTACAGGAAAAAGGCTCAAAAGTGTATGGACACGAAAAGCTCTGAAAAAGGTTTGATAAGGGAGAGTGGACACAAGGAAGGGCTTTGGGTTTGGAAAACCTTGTGGTTAAGAGAAAGAAGCAACTTTATTAATGGTGTGTATAAAACCATAGATTACATATTCATAAAAAATTTAAGTGACACAAAATTTGAAAGGATAGCTAGCATTACTAGCATGACAGGGTAAAAAAAAATCTTGACTGGTTAGAGTGCAGGGCTGAATCTAATAAGATGAAATTCAATGGGGATAAATGTTGAAGTCTTGCCCTTGGGTTCAAAAAATCAAGTGTACCAGTGGAAGTTAAGGGAGCCAGGATTAGATAGTGATTTTCCTGAAAAGGGAAAAAGCAGGGCTGCAGCTTCGAGAAGAGTCAACATACGATGTGACAGTCAGAAAAATTGAGTTGATCTATGGCTTGTATAGAGAGACATACCTTCCAGGAATACTGCCCTCATCTGACCAAATCTAGAGTATTGTGTTCAGATCTGAATGCCACAGATTAAGAAAGACATTGATAAACTTGCCTGTCCAGAAGATAGCAAAAAGGCTAGCGAAGGCACATAAGCCCACGTAATATGAACATCAGCTTAAAGAACAGGCGATGTTTAATCTGGAGAAAAAAAAGTAGGGGGGTGGGATGATGAGGGAGGAATATAATGGCAGTGTTCAAATATTTTAAAATTTGCCATGTGAAAGAGGGATTGGAGTTTTCTGTTTGGCCTCAAATGAGGAACAATGGATGAGAATTTCAAGAAAACAAATTTAGATTTGATGTCAAGAAAAACTGCCTAATAATTGGAGTCCAAAAGTGAAGTGGTCTGCCTGGAGAGTAGTGGATTCTCCCTCCTTGAAGTCTTCAAGCAGAGGTAGAATGATTACTTGTTAGGCATGTAATAGTCAAGATTCTTTTCCAAGAACTAATTGGTCTTGGCTACCTAGATTTCTTCCAAATATCCAGCTCTATAATTCTGAGTGGGAAGCTAGCAGCAATAAATGCAGTACAGCAGGCAAATGTGAGAGCTTCAAAAGCCAAACCAAATACGGATGCTGGCTGTGGAGATGAGAAAGAGGACTGCACAAACTGTTGATTCTGGGCTGAGAGATTAGACACATGAAGAGTGAGAAGAATAGCAAATCACTGGATCTAGGGAGAGCCATCCTTAGATCACTCTCACCATTCATTGCCTTTACATCCACACACATACTGCTGAAGAAGGTGGAGAAAATCATGCAACTTTTGTGACTGGGTCCACTACAAATTTATGTTATACACCCTCCAATGGGTCCTCACTGCTGCTAGGCAACAGTATTATACTTCCCTTATCTACTCCCTATTCCTACTCTCCACAGCAGCTCTTCCAATTTTTTTCAACCCTTCCCAAACCTCCCATTCCACCCCCTCCACACATTCTCTCAGCTAAGAAGCTTGCCTCATATTTTATGGAAAAGAGTGAGGCCATTTGTCATCAGCTCCCTTTTTTCCCCTCTTCTCCATATCCTATCACTCAGATGTCTTCTACCACTTTTTCCTCCTTCACCCTTGTTTCACATGATGAAAGGGCCTTACTCCTTGCCAAGGCTAACTCTTGTTAGCTCTATTTGTTTAGGTAATCATATTCTATATCATCTCCTCCAACAGATTGCTGCCTCTGCCATCCCCACTCTCTCACTTACTTTTAATCTCTTCCTCTTTAATGGCCTATTTCCTACTGCCTACAAAAATGCCCATTTCTATCCTATACTGAAAACTCCTATACCCTCACTTGAAACTTCAATCCCTGCTAACTGTCATCCTATTTCTCTTCTGCCCTTTGTAGCTAAATTACTTGAAAAGGCTGTCTACAATAAGTGCTTCCACTTTCTCTCCTCTCACTCCCTTCTTCACCCTTTGTAGTCTGGCTTCCAACATTATCATTTCACCAAAACCACTCTCCCCAAAGTTACTAATGATCCCTTAATTGCCAAATCCAATGGCCTTTTCTCAATCCTTACTCTTCTCAACCTCTCTGTAGACATTGGCAGATCTCTCTCCTCCTTCATACCCTCTTCTCTAGGTTTTCCAGACCACTCTCACCTGGTTTTCTTCCTATCTGACTTCTCCTTTTCTGTTTCCTTTGCTGGAACCTTCTCCACATCATACCCTTTAACTGTAGGTGTCCCTCGGATTTCTCGCCTGGGCCCCCTTCTCTTCTTACCTTACACTACTTCACTTGGTGATTTCATCAGCTCCTATGAATTTAATTACCATCTTTACACTGATGATTCTCAAATCTACCTTTCCTGTCTCACTCTGCTGACCTCCAATCTCACACCTCCAGCTGCCTTTTTGACATCTCAGACTGGATGTCCAGTAGACATTTTTAAATCAATATGTCCAAAACAGAACTTGTTATCTTTCCCTCTAAATTCTCCCTATCTCCTATGTTCGCTATTACTGTAGAAGCCAACCCATCCTCCCAATACCTAAGAATCAAAACCTAGGAGTCATCCTGGATTCCTCACTCTCTCCCCATATCCAAGCTGGTGAGAAGGCCTGCCAATTTCACCTTTGCAACATCTCCCAAACATGCCAGCTTCTTTCCTCTGGCATTGCTTCCACTCTAGTGCAGGCCCTTATCACTTCACACCTTGATTACTGCAATAGCCTGCTGGTTGAGCTGCCTGCATCAAGCCTGTCTCCACTCTAATTCATTCTCCATTCAGCCATTAAAGTGATTTTCCTATAATGCAAGCCTGATCATATCACCTTCCTACTCAATAAACTCCAGTTGCTCCCTACAGGAGAAATACAAAGTGTCCTGTTTGACGTTCAAAACCCTTCATAACCTAGCCCCTTCCTACCTTTCCAGTCTTCTTATACTTTACTCTCTATTTCATACTCTCCAGAAACAAAATACTGTCTCTCAGATCCAGGTATATTCTCTGGCTGTTTCCCTTGCCAGGAATGCTTTCCCACCTCCATTCAGACTACTGACTTTCCTGGCTTCCTTTAAGTCTCAAATAAAATCTCATCTTTTATAAGATACCATGCCCAATCCCTCTTAATTCCAATGCTTTCACTCTATTATTTCCTATTTATCCTGTATATAACTTGCTCAGTATGTATTTGTTGGTATGCTGTCTCCTCCATTAGATTATAAGCAACTGGAGGGCAGGGACTGTCTTTTTAAGAGTGTTTTATTGTTTATTATTAGCATTCTTTTCTTTTTAAATTGAATTCCAAATTCTCCCTTTTCCTCCCTTCCCTCCCTTCCCCACCACTAATCATGCAAAACATATTTCCACATTAGACATATCACCAAAAATGCAAAAAAAAAAGTGAGAAAAGTATACTTCAATTTGTACTCAGAATTCATCGGTTCTCTCTCTGGATTTTTTCATTGTGAGTCTTTTGGAATTGTCTTGGATCATTGTATTGATCAGAGTAGCCAAGTTTTTCACAGTTGGTCACCATTACAGTATTGCTATTACTGTGTACAATGATCTCCCGGTTCTTTTCACTTCACTTTGCATCAATTCATCTGGGTCTTGCTGTGTTTTTCTGACACCATTCCCCTCGTCATTTCTCATAGCACAATAGTCCTCCATCATAATTATGTGCCAAAGACACAGTCTTTTGCCTCTTTTTTTTATATCCCTAGTACTTAGGACAGCACCTGGCACATAGTAGGTATTTAATAAATGTTTATTGAATTAAATAAGACTATACTCTTGGAAGACAAGACAGATTCTCTAGATCTACACTGGGACCCACAATTCCATTCACATTATAGAGACCTTTTTTAAAACTGGTGCTACAAATTTGCAAGGACTGTGGCTAAACTTCTATGGAGAAGGGAAACTGCAGAGAGTGCTATAAAAGGGGCTTGGGTATGAATCTTTTCTGTGTTCATTTTTACATGGTATCAATAAATCTGCTGTATGGTTACTGTTTTGGGGAGCCTGCTGCTTGCAGGGGGATTGCCAGCATCTTTTAGGCAACATAAGCTAGATTCTATTAGTCCCAGTACAGATGTCTGGGGATGGGGGTGGACATCTTGTATTAAACTATCAAGCTTATCATTAGAGAAGCTTCTAAGAATGAACCCTGAAAGGAGTGAGGGTTCCACTGACATAAGGAACCAACCAGATAGATAGATAGATAGATAGATAGATAGATAGATAGATAGATAGATAGAGATAGAGATAACGGCACTGTGCAGGCTTTCTCAAAGGTGTGTGGGTTTAGAGCTGGAAAGTATCTTAGAGAATATTTAATCCCATTCTTCACTTTACAAATGTGAAAACTGAAGACAATAGAGAATAAATAATTTGTTCAAGGAAACACAGTAAAGCCAGGTTACGTTAGCAGACACAATACTTGAATCTAGGTCCTTTGATTTCAAATCCATTGCTTTTTCTGCTCTGTCAAGCTGTTTTGTTCAAAGCTTATTAATAGCTAGCTTTCAAAAGAAAACAGTAATGAGAATTAGGGTAAGCTTTAACCATTATTTTCCCATCACTAATATGCTTGATATAAAGAATATAAAACCAAGTATCTTTAGATGGGTTACCTTATTCTATGAACTCCTCTTTCCACCACAATCTAATCATCAAGAGATCTTTGTCCCTAATGCAGCATTATTTGTCTGGTCTTCGAGTTACTTAATGTCTTGTCTTTGAATCAATCATACTATCTTTGAATCCACTGTTCAGCGGGGCCATTTGTGGGTTCTAAGAAAGAAGGATTTTGACCTGACTAGAGTAGATGTAATAGATGGAATTTAAAGACATAATTCTTTCTTTTGGCCTGGCTCACCTCTTTTCCATCAGAAAAGGGAAACAGAATTCTCTTTCTCAGTCCTGTTTCTCCTTTTGTAGAAGAACAAGGAGCATTCTTGGGCTCTTCCACCCTTCTCATGTGACTGCATGTTAGGTACTTTTCATTCTAGGAATGCTATCAATCAGTAAACCAATGTAATATTTTCAGGAATAATCATGTACATAATATTTTTAGAATTGTGATTAAGAATTCTTGTTACATAGTATTTTAAAAAATATTTATTAGTATTTTGTACTTGGAACTAGGAATTTCCCCTAGTAATCTTTGTGCCTGATATCCCACTCCTGCTCTTGAGCAAATTTTGGCTTCATTTTAGGATGTTTAGTTTTCCACATTCACAATTGGCCAATGCCTTGAAGATGCTGAGAATTCTAGGCTACAGTAGGTTGGTGAACAACTGATGAAGGATACATAGAGTTCATTAAATATGCCTCTTTTTTCTAGTATCTATAAAAGTGTTCCTTCAGAAGTTACAAGAATCCCTGCTTATCTCACTGGTACAAACAGCCAACCAAAGCTTTTATTATAGTAACTTTTTTATATAGTAACTTTTATTATAGTAGAATTAGGAATACCAGGTTCAGCCACTATATCTGAAATATTTTAGAGAAGCAAGGGGAAAAAAGGCAAGAGTATCTTCTCCTCATGAAACATACTAAAAATGCCCATATAAAGAAATTACTTGGTAGCATTATGCTTACCTCAATAAACTGATATTCTTGTTTTAAAGGAGAAAGTTGCATGTGATGTATTGCACAAAATCTCCTGGGGGTTTCTGCTGAAGAGCATGAGAGGAAGCATTCCCCTATCAACAGGTCCATAGAGAACTTGAATACCCTTGGTAAAACAGAAACAGTTTTCATAGCAGAGATTTATTCTTTTAATGTGAGAGTATAGAAAGATACATTTCCAATGAAAAGGACAGGTCAGTGTGGTTTTCATCTTCTTACATAAAAAGTACACCACTGATTCAGCTTGTGACTATATGGGAATGCACTTTGGGTGTCCCTATTGCCTTTATTGCAACTACTCACTAGGCACGCCTGGCTGTTGAGGGACCCACTAATTAAGGTTCTCTTTAGGATTTGGCTACCAGTTGTCAGATATAGCAGCATGGTTACTTTTCACCCTTTTGCAACATGCCTTGGATTGAGAGCTAGTGTTCCCATGGCTAACATTTTGTACACTCTATTGGATTTCACCCAGCATTGGAGAACCGTAACTTTTGTCACTATGTGAAAAGCCAGCAGTATCTGCCTAGATAATCAATGGAATGCATCACAGATAAATTTTTCTAAAACTACAGTGGTAAAAGCATCTTCCTTAAAGGAAAGTCTTCAGGATTTTTTTTTAAATGAGTTACAAAGTCAGCCAGGGCACTAACTCCAAGGAGCAAGACACCGTGAAGGATAAATTGATTGGTAAAAAGATTTTAGAATAATTATTGGGAAACATCAAGAACCTGAGTCATGGTCAAGGAACAACATTGGCAATGAATCCAACCACTGGCCATTTAAACTTAGCTGAATCAACACCAGAGTTTAGGGAACAGCATTTCTTATTTGTAACTCAGGAGTGGTTGTTTAGCCTAAATTAAGTGCAAGCTTTAAACCTTTAGAAGAATTATCTGGGTTTTCTTTGGCCCTTTTGAAATTCCCGTGGAACTGTGGATGTTTTTTGTTAATATGTATTAAATGCTGTTACAGTAAGTCTGCCATTTTTGTCCTGGATAACAAATGATAAGGACAGCTAGTTGGCACAGTGGATAGAGTACTTGGCCTGCAGTCAGAAAGACTCCTCTTTTCCTGAGTTCAAATTTGACCTCAGATACTTACTAGTTGTGTGACTCTGGGCAAATTATTTAACCCTGTTTACCTCAGTTTCCTTATCTACATAATGAGCTGGAGAAGGAAAAGAATAGTAACTTTACCAAGAAAATCCCAAATGAGGTCACAAAGAGTCAGACAGGACTGAACAACAAGAAGTGATACCCAGCTCCTTCCCCTAGGTAGCTTCCTCTGTTGTCAGCCACTACCTCTCTGGCAGCTGCTACTTTCTTTGGTTGTAAGTGAGATTTCTGATAGAACCTCTGGCTCTCCCAAATTAACTGTCATCTAGTCACTTCTTCCTCAGAATGCTCATTAGAAGATTAGAAAAAATAAACCCAAAAGCTCAGAGGCACCCTATCCTCAGAGACAAATAATAGCTAGGTAGGAGTGAGGGAAGCCACTATTTCTCCCTCCAACTCCATTCTCACCATTGGGAAGCTTACAGCAGCTTTTGACTCACTTTCAGCCAGGAAGCAAAGGAAATTGGGAGATTATTGAGTGATCCTTCTTTTTTATGCGAACAAAATTCTTGATCAGCATCTCCTGAGACCTCAGTTATTCTATCCTTTAGCCAATTAGACTGTCCATTATCACATAGTGCCAGCCTTTCAGTCATGCAAGCCTGAAAACAGGCTTCTAAAGTTTCACATGTTGGATTGGAAAAAGTCAGGGAATATCTATTCCTATAATCTCCCAAGGAGAACAAATCTGAGCATGCTCTAAGGACTGGGCTTTCGACAGCCAAATCCCCCAATATGGAGCTGAAGCAGCTGTTTGAGCTTTACACAACTTACTTCCTCCTTAGAGAACCTGGCCCAAGCAATTTGTTTTAACCTTTGATGGAACATTAGGCAAAACAGACTTATCACTCCATCTGGCTATTTATCTTTTGGAGAAAATGAGCTTCTCAACTACAATCTTGACCCTAAACTTCTTTATGAAATTAAAATAAAGTATCCATCCTTCTCCTTCCAAAGGAGGGAAAACTGAAACTTCCTCTGAAATTATAGAGATTAAAAAAATATCAAGCATGAAATAATATATCCAATATTTAATGCTACAAGTGTAGCCCCACATGTATCTTCCAGGAACAAAATGAAAGTTCTGGAAAAGGATGAAGGCTCATTCATCAAGGCTGCCTGAAGTTTGGGTTGAAAGGGCATGAAACCTCACACAAGAAGTTTGAGGCACTGAGAATGGAGAGAAATGAATAAGGAGATTGGCTGGGAAGCTTCCTGGTGGCTATGGAGGCTGGGAAGAGGGTAGACACTGTTTCATGGAGTGGAAAACAATTGGCAGCCTTGTGGTGGCCAACCTCTTTGTCTATAGCAGGCAGACAGATTATAGCAACCCAAATAGAGGAAGGGCCTGGTTGGTAGTAGACTCCTATACACTATTGGGCTGAAGAGCACAGTGGATAAGGGGACTCTTCTTTACCTTCCTTTTCCCTTTCCTTCCATCATTTAGGGGATGCCCAATTTTGCTTTTGGCCACTGCTAATGGTGTATTATAAACCTGATTGTCTTTTTATGAATTTATGTGTTCCCATTGTGTTTGGTTACTTGAGATCAGAGTGTGCTTGGGATCCAATGACCCTGAAAGGTTTTGTATTTCCCAGAATATCTCCACTTGAATCCTGAAATCCTAGGGAAGGAAGCTAAAGACCTCCCTGAAAGCTATCAACTCATGGTCTAGTTTCATGAATGATCCTATAACTCTAAAACTTGAACTTGGAGCTCACTTAAATTTCTCCTGGAATTATGAACCAATGGAGTCTGGTGCCACTGAGGGTATAAGCACAGAACCTAGAGGCTAAGCTCTATCCCTCTTGCTTGAAGGGAAGTGAATGTGAGGGATCACAGAACTTTATGTTCCACAAAGAAACCTGGTGTTACACAGGAAAAGGAAAACTCTGACCTTTTGAAAATTCAGCCCTTTCCCATAAACATTTGCTAGAGAAAACACTTGTATTTATGAGGTTGGAAATTACAAAACAGTCCAGAGTTGATAACAGATAAAATGAAATTGAATTTTTCAAGCTGAGAAATATAGAAGGAGCTTTTCAGGTACTGCTCATTTGAATCCCATTTCCCAGAATGCCATGCCAGCTCAGTGGGCTCCCTTAGCAGTTCTAGTCAGTAAATCTTCCACAGGAACAACAAAAAAAAAAACCCCAAAAAACAAAACAAAACAAAGCATACTAACAGCTCCTTCCTTGGTTGGCCTGAGTCTCTGAGTAGACCAACTTCTTCTCTGTATGCTTTATGAGTCAGAATTTTGGATGACTTTTCCAGTTTTTTAGCCTCTATAATTTATTGTACCATAGTGAAATTGCTATTTAGAAATGATTTATAAATACTCCATCCTAATTAAGGACCATATTTTAGAATATCTCCACAGTCAGAGCCCAAAATGTAAGTAGGCACTTAGGAATGCTAATCAGTGATGACCATTTTGAGAAATTACCAAATACATTAGAGGTCCGTGCTCTGGTCCATGTATTTCATTGGGAAATTTAAATTCCATGAAAATATAATATGTATTCCAAAGAAACTTATTAATGTTTTGTTTTCATTGCCAACATCATATCACTTATGGTACTACTTTTAAAATATATTCCTCCACCTCTTCTTATTGCTTTTTCATTCCATTAATAGTTTCTACTCAAGCAAGTACAATACAGAAGCAGTTGGGTGGCATAGTGAATAGAGCACCCGCCCTGAAGTCAGGAGGACCCAAGTTCAAATGTGGCCTCAGACACATAATACTTCCCAGCTGTGTGTGACTCTGGGCAAGTCACTCAACCCCAATTGCCTCACTTGAAAAAAAAAAAAAGACAATACAGTCACACTTATTTCTTATAGTTCCCATTTTGCAGGTAAGAAAATTAAAGTGTGGGATAGTGTTTTTGAAGATGATAGTAGCTATATACATATGTATACATACATGTATGTATGCTTATATATATTTACATGTATGTATACACATATTTACATATTATATGCTTATACATGTATAATGCATATGCATAACTTGCAAATTTATAATCTATGCGTATGCATATACATATACATACTTTCTTATCTCAAAGGGCTTCACTACAACCATGTAAGGTTGAGTACTACAGGTAGCATTCTCCACATTTTACAGATTTGCAAACAGTCTCAGAGATGCTAAAAAGTTTGCCCATCCTGATGATAACAGACATGGATAGTGCTTTAGTGGACTTTATGTATATTATCTCATTCGACCTTCACAAAAGCTCTGTCAGGTAGGCACTACAGGTACATTTATTGCATTTAGATCAAATGATTTGCCCCTGATCACACAACTAGTAAATGTTAAAGGTGGGACTTAACACCCAGGTGTTCAGGATTCCAGATCCAGGTCTAGCACCCATACTCTGAGAGTGTGTGAGCCAAGGTTAGACCTCCACCTCACCATCACAGAAGTATTTGCACATTAGCAGCAACAGTGAGCTAGGGCCCACAATTAGTCTTTGCCCCCAGATCCTGTTACAGCTATTGCATTTTAGGTAACAGCATAGGCAATTCTCTTGGGGCCATTTTGAGACAAACGACTGTAGAGACAGAGAGACAGCAGTTTGAAAAGTCTCCTCCAGTCCTCCTAAGTAACCTAGACTGTGATTACATGTCTCTATTGTGCTTTTGTTTTCCCACCTAACACCATTTGACGGACATCATTTTTTGAACTGGACTAATACCATCTGTGAATTGCTTCACTTCCAAGTCAGGTATGAGAACTCTCTAAACTGCTACTTTAGCACCAAAATAAAATGCCCCTTCCCTCCCTAATTGTTTTTCCTGCCAAAGAGAAGGAAGAGAAAGAAGTAAATGCTTGTCCTTCCTAACTACTTTAAATGCTCTGGAGGCCAAGAAGCTTATTCTCACTTAGTACCATGATGCCTCCCCAGGGCATTATTGTTTCCTGGTCCACTACATCAGGGATTCCTAATCTTCCAAATCTGTTTTCTCAATATAACTACACCAATGACGTGTCTGATTGTCAAATATTAGAGATATTTCATAAATAGCAACTGATTAGCCACATTGTCTTTGTGGAACTATAGAATCTAGTCCTTTCCCCTTTTTCTGTTATTGGGCTCCTTGGAAACACACATCAGAATTCCATCTTGGTTTCATCTGTATTGTGTTCCAAAACTTGGGTCAAATATAGGAGTTTTGTACTAATGGAGACTCAGAAATAGCTGTGGGCACAGAAGTATAAGTAACTAATAAGAAGATGACTTCCAAATAAGGATTCCTCCAGCCCCCCTCACCCCAATTGGGATTTATCACCTAATTTCACTATTGTGTTATGACTCTGCCCAAAACAGCCTACCAGGCTATAACAGGCAGCTGGTAGCACAACAGATGAAGCACTGAACCTGGTAGCAGGGAAATCTGAGTTCAAATTAAGCCTCATATACTTGCTAGATGTTTGACCCCAAGGAAGTCACTTAATGTCTTTCTGCCTAAGTTTTCTCAGAGGTAAAATGGGGATAATAATACCACCTACCTTGAAGGTTTGTTGTGAGAATAAAATGATATAATGTTTGGAAAGTGCTTAGCACAGTGCCTGGAATACTGTATGAACTTCAGAAATGTTTGTTTCTTTCCTTCCTTCCTATATCCTAGGATTGTTCTGAAAATAAAATGAAATGATATTTGTAAAGCAATTTGCAAATTTTAAAGCACTACATAAATGCTAGTTATTAGTAGTCAAAGTCTATAAGTCACATCTGAATATAGGCTACATTTCTGAAATGAAATATCTTTAAGAGTAAAATAACTATTCACACTGGTAGATACTGAAAAATAATACCAAATATAGGACACAGGTTTTATACAAGACAGGTTTGTGGGAAAATATAGCCTATTCACTTATTCTTTCATTCCTTCAAATCAAGCAACAGTTATTCCTTTATTCTAACCAAAAGAGTTGTTTGATACTTTCATCACCTTTATATCTTAGCTGGAATTCACAGAGTTTTTCTAGGACCTAGTTCTTCTTTGAACTTTCCAATATTTACTATACCCTTCTCACTCTTTTCAGTAATATATCAAGGTCATGCTCCTTTAAAAATATTGGTATGCTCACTTTTATTTCACCAGGTTCTGGATCACAAATACAGAAACTTTGATGTTTTTCATAGTCAAAAAGAATTAAGAAGAATGATGATTTGGGGAGATAACAGGAAAATTCCAGCGTTTGGTTGTTTATTTTAAGGCTCCCATGAAAACAGAAGCCAGATGCTTAGAATGTACTAAGGCCAGTGGGCCTGCTAAGTAATGGAACCCCTGAGCAAACAAGTCCAGCTTAAGTATGGTACAGGCAAAATCAGAAAGCGATAACTGATGTCTACATCTAAAGTTCCTCTCTCAATAAAGCAAATTTCAAAACTGTTTGCTATTGTGAACTATTACTGAGCGGGCTTGCTAGTCTTTTGAGTTTCTAATGTGGAATTTTTTTCTTGATTTGCTTATTTTCCATTTAAATTCAAATTACTTATGTGCTCGGCACTTTTTTTCTAGAATGAGGATTACAATGCAATAATGCTATAGTCTATCCAGTTTAGGGTTACTAACACGATACAAACTATAGGGTTATTTTAAGTGTCTCAGCCTGGATTTGCAGGGATTTTTCACATTTTCTAGTCTCGGACTTCAATAAATCATAAAATCAATATACAGACTGAGGAATACATATTTAGGGAATTTTAGAGTTGGAAGGAACCTCAATGTCTATCTGGTGCAACCCATACCTGAAAAATAAGCCCTTCTCTAACATACCTCATGATAATTAGGCATCATCTTCCAATGTGGGGGAACCCATGTATGAGGGAGCATGTTCTACTTTTTGATAGCTCTAATTGTTATGAAGTTAAAGGTTCTTCACTCATTTACTTATAGGAAAAAGCATTTTATCACTGTTAGCTTTAATAGCCTGTAAGCCTTCTGCAGGCAAGGACACGTTTAAG
Source organism: Phascolarctos cinereus (assembly GCF_003287225.1). Classification (NCBI taxonomy): domain Eukaryota; kingdom Metazoa; phylum Chordata; class Mammalia; order Diprotodontia; family Phascolarctidae; genus Phascolarctos; species Phascolarctos cinereus. The sequence continues at coordinate 75,472,285 of NW_027555847.1, read as the reverse complement.
AAAACAGCCAGCTCCCAGTAAACCTTGTACAACAGAACATCTTCTATATTGCCAGTGCTTCACAGATTCCTCTCTGGTTCCTCTTGCATTGACTGCACGTGGTCCTGTGACCCTAGATTGGAAAGTTAATTGATAAAATAAGAGCCTTCTCTAATTGATAAATGGTTGAAGGATGTGGACAATCACTTTTCAAGAGGAAAAAATCCATGCTATTTATAGCCATAGGAGAAAAACTGATCCAAGAGAAATGCCAATTAAATCAACTCTGAGTTTTCACCTCACACCAATCAGATTAGCAAAACTAACCAAAAAAAATGACAAATATTGCAAAGGCTACTGGGAAACAAGTACATTGGTTCACTGTTGGTAGAGCTATGAATAGGTCCAATTATTCTGAAAAGCAATTTGAAACTAATCTCCCAAAATTACTAAATCATGCATATGCTTTGATCCAGGGATATCATTACTAGACTTCCACTACAAAGAGATGGAAGAAAAAGAAAAATATCCCATATGTACAAAAAAACTTATAGCAGCTTTTTTTGTCATGACAAAGAAGTAGAATCTGAGGAGGTGCTTATGAATTGGAAAAAAGCTGAACAAATTATAGTATATGACTATGATGGAATTATATAAGTGAAAAAAAAGATAGTTTCAGGGAAATCTGAAAAGCCTTGTATGAACAGATACAGAGTGAAGTGAGAGGAGCAAGAGAAAATGTGGTATATGATTGTGATGGGATACTAAATGATGAGCTTAATGATCTTAGAAAAAACCGTGGACAGACTTGGATGAAAGAATGAAGAGCAAAATGTGCAGAACCAAAAGAACATTGTATACAGTAACAGCAATATTGTTTTAAGAACAACTTTGAGCTAATAAGTAATTTTGATTATTACAAATACCCAAATTAATTACAAAGGACATATGAAGGAAGGTGCTATCTGCATCCAGGGAAAGAACTGTTAAATAGAAGTATATATAGAATGATTTTACATATAGATATAGACACATACATACATACATTATGTCTAATGGTAGCCATCTGTAGGGTGGTTAGAAGGCGGAAAAAAGGAAAAAAAGGAAACTTACATGATAACTTTAATGTATATTTTAAAGGAATAACAAGTTGTATATAATAGATTGCAGTTTCATGTGCAATCTTTTTTTATTATACTATGGTATGGAAATGCTTGTTTTATTCTATAAATTAAAAATAACATATATACTTTTAAAAGACTGTAAGTGTGATTAGCACAATGATTAAGCATGACTCCAAAGGACTGGTGATGAAGAATGCTACCTACCTCAGGATGGAGAAGTGATGAACTAATATGAGAATAAGACAAAGTTTTGGACCTAGTCAATGTCCAAGCTATGAGAATTTGTTTGGCTTGACTATGCTTATGTGTTACAAGGACTTTGTATTTCTTGGTTTTTCTATTTTTCCAAATTAAGAGGAGTGGGCTACTGAGAAGACAAAAAAGGGTGAATAATAAATGCTTAAAAAATGAAAACAAAATTTTTTTTAAAGATTTGGTCTCAGGGCAGCTAGATGGTACAGTGAATAGAACACTGACCCTGAATTCAGGAGGACCTGAGTTCAAATCTGACCTCACATACTTACTAGCTGTCATTTAACCCTAATTGCCTTCCAAAAAAAAAGTCTCAGCCAAAGACTCACCTTCTTCCAGGAGCCTTTTCTGGTCCTTCTTAAACTTAGAGCCTTCCCTGCCAGATAGTCTCCATTTCATCTTGTGTATATTTTGTCTATATTGGATCTCCCCCATTAGAATCTGAGTTCCTTGGGAACAGGGACTGTTTTTCACTTTCTTTGCATCCTCAATGTTTAGTGCAGTTCTTGACACATAGTAGGCACTTAATAAATGCTTGTTAATTTAATTCAATTTGACTTGGTCATGGACTGAATTCTAAGAAAGAGCCCTGGCCTGGATTTGGTATTGCCCAATTCTTTTCCATTTTGACAAATACCCAGGTTTCTAAGCCTTTGCTAATGGTTCAGGCAAATTTCAAGCCAGAGAAAGATTCAAACTCACTCCTCTAGTCCATAGAAACTGCCAGATTGAGTTTCCATTTCAGTAAACTCCATCAAAACATATAGGGAGGCAGAGTCAAAATAGCAGAGTAAATGGAGAATTTTCCCCTCTAAACAACTTTTAAAAAGCATGTCAAATTGAATTCTAAGCAGCATAACCAAAAAATGTCAGTGAGTTAGTTTTCCAGCCCAGAATAACTTGAAAGGACAGAGAGATCTATGGCACTGAATTTGGGACTGTTCAGGTGCTCAGCACCCAGAGATGAAGGGCATTGAACACTTTGTCAGAAAGGGATTATAGGGGATCTCTGTTTTAGCACTAGGTGTAGAACCAGACATCAAATAGCAACTCACTTCTAACTTGCAGTTCCAGGGCAGGAGAGTGGGGTGGAAGCAGTGCTTGTGATCTCAAGGGAGCAAAGGCCAGCCTGGATAAGGACCAGAACTCGGACTAGAACATCAGTGGCCAGGCCTCAACCTGGATCACATCATCTCAAAGCACAGAAAATTCACAGGCTCATGAATGATCTATGAAAACAGCATGGCATCAAAGTCTAAAGCTTGAGAAAGTCTCACAAACACAGACACACACAGACACACACACACACACACCCCATAGGTAAATAGCCCAATTCAAACATAAAATACAAAGTGTGAAAAAAATAGACTGGGAAAATAATCTGATCATAAAAAGCTACTATGGTGACAGGAAAGCCCAAAAAACAAGCTCAGAAGTAGATAACGACTTGAAAATATCTATAAGCAAACCCTCAAAAGAAAAATGCAGCTTGGATACAAGTACAACAAGAATTGCTAGAAGAGATAAAGAAAGAGATTTTTAAAAAAGCAAAAAAAAGTCTAATAAGAGCAGTAAAGGAAAAAATTGGAAAAATAATTTGGGAAAATAAATAAGAGCAAGAAAATTATGGAAGAATTAAGGGCTTGATAAAAGAGGCACAAATGATACTGAAGAGAATAACTGCTTAAAAATCAGAATTGGCCAAATCATAAAAGAGGTACAAAATCTGACTGAAGAAAATAAATCCTTAAAAATTAAAACTGGTGAAGTAGAAGTTGATGACTGCATGAGATAACAAGAAACAATAAAATAAAATCGAATGAAAAAATGGGAGAAAATGTGAAATAACTCATTGGAAAAATAACAGATTGGCTAACATAACAGAAAGTAAAATTGACAAATGCTGGAAGAGATATGGAAAAATAGGTACACTATTGCACTATTGGTGGAGCTGTGAACTTGTTCAACCTTTCAGGAGAACAACCTGGAACTATGTCCCAAGGCTATAAAACTGTGCATAGCCTTTGAGCCAGCAATACTAGTACTAGGTCTATATCCCAAAAAGATCCAAGAAAAAGGAAAAGGACCCATGTGTACAAAAATATTCATAGCAGCTCTTTTCTGGTGGCAAAGAATTAGAAATTGAAGGAATGCCCATCAAGTGGGGAACAGCTGAACAAGTTGTAATATATGATTGCAATGAAATACTATATGTACACAAAGGAGCTCTAAACATCTTGGAAAGCAATATCCCATATTCTATAGCGTAATCATGTGAGTAATAAAATATTTATGAGTTAAATGAAATACTATGTTTAGACATAGGTTGGTCATATAAAAAGAACAGAGAATAACAGGTGTTTGGCTTGAATATAGCAGTACTATCATATAAATATTAAAAAATAAAAAAACTTGAGGAAGTCCTTCAAAATGTTGTATAGCTTTTCGAGGAGAGATTTATGGAAAGACATGGACAGAATTGTACATAATGAGTTGGCATGGGTAAGTTATAATCAAGCAAACAAAAAAGCATTTATTAACTGATTACTTTGTGCAAGTCAAGTGGTTACCCACACTGATGAGATCACAGATCCATCAAGGTTTATTCATATTTATGCTTTCATGTCATAAGTAGAAAATACTCATGTTGACCTTTTCATTAGCAATGTTGAGCTATTACTATTTTAAAGATTTGTAATATCAGTGGTATTTTGATGATTAATATTGTATTGTATCTGCTAGTGGTGTTCTGGATGGCCTTTTATTGAGCTGTGCCTTATGTAATTGATACGCCCAACTTCATTTTTTAAATTAATTCATTTATTTTTAGTTTTCAACATTCACTTCCACAAGATTTTGAGTTCCAAATTTTCTCCCCACCTCATCCCTCCCCCCACCCCAAGATGGCATGCATTCTGAATACCCCTTCTTCTAATCTGCCCTCCCTTCTATCTCTCTCCCCCTTTTCTTATCCCTTTCCCCTCCAATTTTCCTGTAAGGCAGGATGGATTTCTATGCCCTGTTTCCTGTATATCTCATTTCCCAGTTGCGTGTGGAAACAATTTTTTTTAACTTTTGTTTTTAAAATTTTGGGTTCAAATTTTCTCCCTTCCTCCCTCCCACCCACCCTCATTGAGAAGGCAAGCCCCTGGATACAGGTTATACATGTGTAGTCATGCAAAACACTTCCATAGTAGTCATCCAACTTCATTTTTCAAGGTAGCCTCAATAGCCATGTAGCTCTATGCCCATTATAACATACTTGAAAACTAGCCTTCCAGCCTCTCTGTGAAGCTATCCAAATGGGGAACCATCTACCTCCCAAGGCAGCCCTTTCCACTTATAGGTAGGTTTAATTCTTAGGAAGTTTCTCTTGAAATCGTACCTAGATTTCCCTCTTTGAAACCTTTAGTCTTTATTCCAGATTCTGTTCTTTGGGTACAAACAGAACAAGTGTAATCATTTTTCCATATGACACTCTTTACTTGATGAAAGCTATCACACACCACCCCACCCCAGCCCCTGAGTCTTTTCTAGCGTAAACATCTCTAGTTACTATTCACTGAATAATCATACAGCATAGAATCAAAGATGCTTTACAATCCTCATTACTTTCCTTTTGAATGTTCTTGAACTTATTGATGCCCTTCCTAAATTGTGGTACACAAACCTAGAGGTGGTCTGACCAAGGCTGAGGTCAGGGGGATTATCACCTCCTTATTCCTGAAATCTATGTGCTTCAATACACTCCACGATCACACTGGTCTTTTAAACCATAACATTAAACTCGTATTAAAATTAGAGCCCGCTAAAACTCCATATCAGATCTTCAAAGCATATACATGATTTGTAATCTCTTAGCTGGCCTTTGTGACTTCTGTGATAAGTTTTACTACAACATAATGGCCAGTTCTTCCAGAGAAGAAAATTTCTGTTTAGTAACATTAGAAGCAACACATTTTTCCCTACTTTAGCAAACATGGAGAGACAACATAACTAAGCATTTCCCAGTTGGGAAATTCTTTGGCATATCTGACTAGTTTGAAAGTTTACTCTTTTCCATTTAATAACCTTGGCATAACATTAACAACTTTCTAAAGATGCATTTATGTTCATTTCATTTGCAGAATATCTATTTGTTCTGGGTTCAAGGAGTTAACTTCAGAGGCTAGAGAAGTGTTCGGTTTCACATGCTCACTAATGGATGGTTACATGACAAATGTTACCACTACAAGACAAAAGAGCAAAAGCAGAATCCAATATTCACTAACATACAATGGCTGTGTGTCCCAGGCAACTATCTAAGTCATAGCCTTAGAACTCTTACGTACTCTTAAATCATTGGAAATAAAATACTAATTGTCTTTGGTTGAAGGAAGTTCCCCCACTGGGAGTTCCCTACACCAATGAAATCACAGGTCTAGATGTTCATAAAGGATGGAGGGGGAGCAAACCACACTGCCAAAAATTCCCTGCTCTTGTGGAACACCCTGCTGAAGATGAACAACTGATAAACATCATTGCTGCCAAAGAGCACTGTTGCTAAAAATTTACTGCTGTTAAAATTCACTCCTGTATTTTTTTTTCCCTAGATGTGGTACCAGATGGAATATGAAGACTTATCACAGGCCTGGGAGGAAATATTAGAGGCAGTTTCATACCAGAGCATTTCTTCATCTTCTAGAGACCCAGCCAGCTTCCAAAAAACTCTACTTGATACTTGGAAGTTATGTTTGGGGCTCTGCTTTTCCTTCCTTAGCTGTCTGGTAGTAACTCGTGCCCTGTAGTCATCCACTTAGAGAGCATTTGCTGCTTAATTGTGGGGAATGAGGAGGAGAAACTGATTACCTCTCCAACTACTAAAATTAACTGCTTGAACTCAGGACAAGTGTTTCCTGCAAATGAAATTAGCATAAGAATATCTTCAGAAAGTTGTGGATGTTATCTCAAGTATGCTCAATTGAAAAGACACAGTTCAATCAGGTTAAGTATGTCAAGTAACTGCCCAACCGGCAACCTCACCAAAAACATCATTGAAGTTGACACTGATTAGTCCCATTCCTAGAAGTAGGTCAGAGCTAAGGCATAGCCATGGGGCGCTGTAGAAAAAGTTACAGTTCCCTGGATTTGCTTGTTTTCTGTAAATAAAAGATGTGTTTCTAAAAATGTCCATAGGACAACTATTTTGAGTGTTTCCTTCCCATAAAGCAGTGGACTTGTTAATCACCTAGAAATACCTCCTATTGTCTTGTCATGTTCTCTTTAGAAAGTAGAGAAGAAAAATTGCTGAATACAAAATACATTTCTTATATCTCAATCGTTTGTCCAGATGGGATGCAATGCACAGAGCTTCACTCCTACTACATTAATCACCATGATACGGCCCTTTTTTTCAACAAGGAATTGCAACAATGTCGGAGCAAAATCCATCATTTAAGGGCATTCCCTCATAAATCGGAATAAATATAGCGATTGCATTCTGCAGACAAATGTTTTGGCTAAAGTGCAAACTTGAGTTGTCATTTAGTTGAAACACTTCAATAGCAAGAGAATACAAAGATGCACTTATTATTTTTACTGCTGCTGCTGATGTGAGCAAAACAGTTGCTTCTCCTGCACTGGAGCTTATTTCCTCATCTTTCCATATTCAATTTCTTACACAGATCATTTGTTTTCACATCTTTTCTTTTGGTCTCATTTTTTCTTCATAGTGTATAATTTGATTGCATGCATATATGTCCACGGGGCAAAAAGCATTTGACAATCTTTTGATTGGAGTGGGCTATGTGTTAGGCTGAGAATGAGAACAAGCAAGTCACATAGACAAAACTGTCTATGTCAATCATCCTGGAGTGGAAAGCGAGATGTAAAAAGGTAAGTTGTAAAGATGATCTCATTCAGATGTAGGCAATCACAGCCACCTAACCTGAGAACTGGACAGGGGAATGGGCATGGGGAAATGTCCTCTATAGGAATAGCAGTGTTAATGATGAAGGAACTATGACTGGAGGCATATATAACCCAATAAATAATCCAATGAAGCTGCTTTGTGATAGTTAAGGGAGCGTGACTTTGGTGTTGTTTCTATTCAAACATTATAGAACTTAAAATTGGAAGGGAACCCAAAACTAGTGATCTTTCCTCTCATGGCACATTATCTACGAGACTTACCCCAGGAAAATTTAAGCAGGTGAAGTTCATTATTGGTGACCTCCTAGATTACTTTTCCAAAACATGTTCTTATCTCCTGGTTCCACACACACATACCCAATGTCCTCACCCTACTATTAGCTCTTTCTCTGGGCTTTCCTTCCTCTGATACTTCTCTTTATTTTCAAAGGATGCAAAATTGCCTCTTCCTCTCTCCACCTGGCCATCAAAATTCCTATTCCCTCCAGCCAGCTGTTACTTGTTCTTTCTGGCTAGGTATAAGGAGGAAAGAAACCTATTTGAGTTCATTCATAATCCCTCCCAGGATTTTAATTTCAAAAGAAAAGCCTTGTTAATCCAAATGCCTTTCAATTTGGTAGAATTTCAAATAGCATGGGGGAAATATTAGAGGAAGGTGGCTTGCAGGAATTTGTCCAGGGAAGTGGGACCCATATATGCCAGCTGCCTAAAGCACTCAGTAATGGGTTATTCATATCTGCATGCAAAGATGCTGCTAAGATTCATTTTTGCCAAAGAAGCCGTTTTGAACTTGGAGAGCAGGAGTCCAGCCAGAGAGACAAAGTGCTCAGAATCAAGCTAGAACAGGCTGAGTGGGGTCATCTGCAGGTGCTGTTCATTGCAATCCAACCTCTCTGCCAAACTACTGAAGGGGCAGAAGTACTAAAAGTAACCAGAATTGTTTGGAAATTGCTAAGTTGTAGGTTTATTTAACCCATTACAGGACAGGTCATAATCATGGAGAGTAAACAAGGCCACGGTCCATAGACCAGGTCAAAAATCAAGCAAGTGGCAAAAGTGCTAAGGTACCACCTTAGTTGGTCTGAAGTGCTAAGGGCACACTTTTCACTGCTGAGCTCACATCACCTGTGGTGACAGTGTTATGACTGAGTGCTTTAATCAGTACAACGGGAAATTGTACTGATGACATGATTCCTCAATTGTGGATGCTTATACTCCCCTGATTCCCCAGAACCATTGTAAAGTTTAGGTACCATCTGCACAATAGACTACAGTAGCCAAGGAAAGGGCAAACAATGATAACTAAAATCAGGGAGATGCAAGAAAAGGCCATGAACCAGATGCCTGGAAGAAAATCATCTCCTTTCTTACGGGTGAAAACCCATGTTGCTAAAAAATGAAACAAAAAAAAAATCAAAAATTTGCAAAATGACAGCAAAAAAAGGAACCTAAAATCAGTCAGCAAATAGCTAGTTGGGTCAGCTACCCCACTATCCTTCCACTCTTTGTCTGGGATACCTTAGCCTTCCTTTTTCCCAGAAATTCAAGCAGAAAGGGAAGCAGCAGAATATGGATAAAGAAAAATTCAGCAGAGAGGATGGAAGTTGAAGTAACATACAGGTAAGGACCTTGATTTCAGCAAAGTAGGAGGCTTTGCTATTTGCAGAGACTGAAAAAAGGGAGGAATGGGGGTTTGTGGAAAAGAGAAAAAGTTTGGAACAGCTGGCGTGGAAAATATGACAGGAACTCAACTGCAAACCAATAAATGCATTACTGAGCAGCATTGAGAGCACAGGTGAGCTTAGGCAGCATAATTTGTAAGGCAACTTATCAGATGGTAATGTTACTTTTACTGTAGCAATGCCTGGTCATCATTGGGACTACCTAAGATTCAGATTGGTGAATCAGGTATAATAGAGGGTCAAGTGGGTAGGTAACGTGTGGGGTACAAGAAAGAGAATGGTTGAAATGCCCAGGAAGGGAAATTAAGTGAAACCAGAAAGGATGATAAACAGGAAAAATAGGAATGAGCTAAGGGATTGAAAGCCAGAATTAGGGTAGAGAATAGCTTTTATAGGAAAGAGAGTCATATAGTAGGTAGAAGGACATAGGAGATTTTGCTTGGAGAGGAAAAGTTCAGATCTTGGATACTGAGCAATTCACAGCAGTATCAAGGTCCAAAGTGTGACTAGGTGGGCGGTTCTTGGAGGGTAGAGATGAGAGTCATTGGAATTTACTCAGTAAAGGAATTATGAGGCTATAACAGCTCTGCTGTGGTCATTGAAGTCACCAAGGCAGAAGCTGGCACTGAAGACATTAAAGAAAACTGAGAAGTCTCCTGAAAGTGGGTGTAAAATAGGAGAGTAGGTAGTGGCCGTCAGTACAACTCCGGTTTGCAAAGCACATTCTTTTCAACAACCTTGCGAGGTGGGCAGTACAAAAATTATCTCTTTTGTAGATGAAGAAACTAAGGCTTTTTAACATTTTAAGTGGCTTGCCCCTCCCCCCATCCCCAAAGCATCTAGTTAGTACAGTAGATAGAGCCCTGGGCAGGAAGTCTGGAATATCCAAGTTCAAATCTGGCTTCACATGCTTACTATTGTGTGACCATTGTGTGACAATGGTCAAGACACTTAACCTCTGTCTGCCTCAGTTTCTTTATCTGTAAAATATGGACGATAATAGCACCTACCTTCTAGGGTTATTGTGAGAATCAAATGAAATACTATTTGAACAGCACTTAGTTCAGTCCCTGGAACATAGTCGGTGCTTCATAAATGTTTGTTTCCTTCCTTCCCATCATACTGTGGGGTCAAGTCTTATTCCTCTTGGCATGTATCCTATGTGGCTTTGTTCAAGGCAGCCTGGTTTAGTGGAAAGACCAGAAAATTTAAAGTCAGAGGAACTGGATTGAGATCCATTTCTGTGACGCGCCTGAGGTAGGATTCCGACCCGTGCCTTCTGCCGTCAAGTCCAGCACTCAAGCCCACCACACCAAGCTGCCTGCTCCGAGTGCTGATGGTGTAATAGTGATCTTTAAGTAATAATGGAAAAACAAGAATGGATCAATTCCCACTGTGTTGCCACCTGTGCCTGGAGGCATAGGAGGAGCATTCTCTGTTGGGAAGGGTGGCATCCATTGGAAGCCAGGTCTCAATGAAGGCAACTGAGGAGGGTGGCAGGCATTAGAAAAGGGAGGAGTTTGGGGTTTGTTTGTTTTTTCTAATAATAATGTCTCAGATCAATACAATAGTTTACAAAGCATTTGGATATATCCATCCTCCCAATACTGATCAAAAGGCAGATCGCATACTCTTATTTCCACCTTACTGACTTGCCCAAAGTCAGATGGCTATCAGATGTCAGGGATTTGAAATGAGATCTTCCAGCATCCTTTTCATTCAAGCACACTCACCTTCTAGAAGTGACCAGTAGAGAGGCAGATAAGCTGAAGTAAGTTTAAAAATGGGAGTTAAGACATATCTGAATAGAGCATGGGTTGAAGTAACAAGGAGGAGAAAGCAATAATCGTAGATCATTTTTATTTGTCCTTAGTTCTCGATGAGGGCCATGATATCAGAGACACGATGTCATGACATGCAAGTGAATTGTATTTAAGCGAGGGAGGCCTGTGCAAAGTCACCCACCTCACTTTCTCCTCTGTAGCCATCTGAGTCCGGTGGCAAGACACAGGTCAGGATGACTGGAGGTGGCCCCCAATTATGGATAACAGCGATGATGAAGAAGGCAGGAAAGTAGCAGCTAGGTGGTGAAGTAGAAAGAATGCCAGACTTGGAGTCAGGAAGACCTGAGTTTAAAACTCTCCTGAGACACTTACTGGCTGTGTGATGTTGGGCAAGTCACTTAACTTCTGTCTGCCTCAGTTTCCTAATCTATAAAATGGGGATAACAACAGCACCTACTTCTCAGGTTTATTGTGGAGATAAAATGACATGTTCATAAAATGCTTTGCAAACCTTGAAGCATTACAAAATGCTAGCTATTATTATTATTGTCATCATCATAATCATTATTGGGAAAATGAGAGCTGGACTGGAATGGTATGCTATTGATAACTGGGGAATGGGATGAGGAGAAGTGAGTGTACTTAGTAGGCTCAATTACATCACTAGAGTCAAAGGTGGAACCACCAGTACTAAGGGCCCAACTGAACTGTTGTTGACATGGTGTAGGCAGGGGCAGACAGATGATCCAGGTGTTGTTACTGCTTACAGGATCTGGGGAATGGCAGGGGAGGAGGAATGGGAGTATGCTGACAGAATGGGCTACTGAAAAACTTGTCACTTTGCCATCTGCTATTAGTTTCCCACCATACAATAGATCAGTCTTCACCCTTAGCATCAAAGCTGAGTGTGGCTTCTAGACAATTATTTATAGATTCACTGTCACGTGGGTACTTGACATCTTCTATCAGCACGGCTGGTTCAAGGTGCTCTTGGGACTCCTGGAAGGGCAAGTCTCCAGGGGCCTGCGCATACATACCTTCAGGTGCCTTTCAAGGCTTATCAGCATCTTGGAAGCTGATAGCAGGGACTAAATGTATTCCTCTTTTGTACCACCCTGAATGAGGCTGAGGTACAGGCAATGTGGTAGTGTAAAAAACCAAACCAAAAACAAAAACACATTAGTGTTGAGATAGAGGATCTGAGCTCAAATCTCAGTTCTTCTTCTTCTCACCTAATTGACCTTGCCATGCAACTTCTCCAAAACTTCAGTTTCCTCATGTAAATTTATGTCATTGGTTGCAATGGTTTCTAAAATCTCTCCCAGTTCTAGATCCTATATGTCACTTTCTCTTCTATGGGTCTCAGTTTTCTAATGTGAAAAAAGAATATTTTGGACAACACAACCTCTCCTTTGGTGTGGCAATGGAGATTTGCTCATTGATAGTATTAAATAAATATTTGCCAGAGGGATAAGTGTAAGAGAGGAGGTAATGTCCTCCCGGGTCTACATTGCATAAACATGTGATCACATTTCCTTCTTCTTCTTCCTCCTTTGCCCTACTTATACACTTTACTCAGTATGTTTGCTTAATGTGCATACTCTGTATGATTTTAATATATCTGTGCTAGGGATATCTGTTAGCTTTCCAGCTGTTCTGCCAGCATCCATTTGAATTCATATGATCATAGAAGTAGAGCTTCAGGAGACTTCAGAGGTCATTAAGTCCAACCTCCTAATTTATAGATGAAGAAGCCAAGGCCTAGGGAAATTAAATGACTTGCCCAACATCACAAAGGTAGAAACCACTAGGGGTGACATTTGAACCTGAGTTTAGTCAAGGTTCCCCATTTTACAAATTAGTAACTGAGGCTCAGAGAGGTTTAGAGACACACAAGTTCATGCAGTTAGTAAGTAACAAAGTCATAATTTGAACTCAGGTCTTCTAACTTCAGAGACTTTCCACTGTACCAGACTGCCTCCTGTAACATAAGAGTTTAATGAGGACTTCAGATGATGGTGACTGAGGAATATCTTCTGTATTAGTCATCCAAAGCTCTAAGCACAGATCCCCACAGGCAAAGAAAAAAAAAAGTAAAGTAATTAGAACATAAACTAGACCCAGAATTCCGAACCTCAGACTTGTAACACTATGAGAGAGGGTCCCAGTGGGAATTCAAAAGTTCTCCTAAAATATTCAAATCAAAATTCACTTTAATTTTAAAAATAAATATAACAAGTCTCTTTGAAAGCTTGTATTATAAAGCAGACTAAGATTGCTAAGCTAAGATAGGTCAGCATCGTGCTTAAGTATAGCAAGCAGTTAGCCCAATCATTTGCATGGGAAAGACCAACTGGATAATGTTCATTGCCCATATTATGACATATATTTGGATGAACAATTTATAAAACTTCTCTGTCACTATGTATATCTGGGGCAGACAGTACAAATGTTGCTGTTTGTCCTTCATTCTTAAAGAGGACCATGACATCAGGGAGGTGATTCCATGACTTGCAAGTGAATTGGATTTAAGTGACAGAGGGATGTGCAAAGTCACCAGCCTCACTTTCTCCTATGGAGACATTCAGGTCCGGTGGACAGATATAGATCAGGACAACTAGAGATGGCACAGGATACAAAGAGGGACCTGGCCTTTTCAAGCTAAGGTCTTTAATAGGTCTAAGTCTGACTGAGGCAGCACCCATTCAGTGATTAAGGCTTAATAAAAAAGAAAAATGAGGCAAAGAATGGCCTCATTTTTAAAAAAATAGATCTGGGAAGGGAAGACCCTCAGGGTTTCTGGACAAAACATAAACAATTGGTATTTACATTCATTCTGAGCCAAACAGGGACCAAACAGTGATGAAGTCTAGGACCAGAGTGATTTGGGGTTAAGGGTGCTTTTTAAGAGAAAAAAAAACAGAAAAAAAAGTTTCAGAGATTAAAATTTACATTCCCTTTGGCAGAGCACTGTCAGGTAAGGGTGTGATACCTTATGTGGAGAGGGAAGAAAGGAAGAAAGAAAGATAGGAAGGAAGGGAGGAAGGAAGGAAGGAAGGAAGGAAGGAAGGAAGGAAGGAAGGAAGGAAGGAAGGAAGGAAGGAAGGAAGGAAGGAAAGAAGACTTGTGGCCCAAATAGAAGTTTGGTCCCTGGTGGGCAATTCCTTTCTCTACTCACAGAGGTTGCTGTTTGGCCTTCCTGATCCAAGAGGACCATGACATCAGGGATGTGATGCCATGACTTGCAAGTGAATTGCATTTAAGTGAGGGAGGGCTGTGCAAAGTTACCAGCCTCACTTTCTCCACTGGAGCCATCTGGGTCCAGTGGCCAGATATGGATCAGGACAATTGGTGATGGCCTAGGATGTAGTGGAGGACCTCGGCCTTTTCAACAGAGTTGATCAAGAGGTGGGAGGTAAGCTCTATTGCTTTCAGGAAACTGTAAAACTCCTTCAATAACATCAAACTTTCCCTAGAAACAAAGACCCATTTTTTAAAAATATCATCATTCTACCAGTGTTGCTGTATGGCAAAAATACATGGAATATGACAGTCCCTGAAAAAATAAAAATGACAGTCACACAGAGAGCAATGGAGAAGCATGTAAGGAATGTGAGCAGAACTCTGAAGAAGAAAGGAGTAAAGGATGTCATGAGATGTATGATATGAAGGAAAAAAATGAGCTGTTCAAGTGGTGAGACTGAGGGATGGCAGAAGGATAACCAGTCTTCGACTGGTATCCTCATAAAGTCAAGTGACATTGAAGAAGGCCTATGACACACTGGGAGGACCCCAACTGGTGAATTCATGAATAAGAGTTGCATTCCTTGGGCAGACATGGATAGGTTTTAAGCTTCATTATTGGATGAAATATCCAAATGGATTGGGTCACAGATCCTTTTGAGAATCTGAATAGTAGTCAGCCACTTAGAGACCAGAATGGTTTCTAGAAGTCTCACTGGCTCACAACGTCTTTCACCACTTTATAAACATTAAAGTGACATATAAATCCTAGTTATTATCATTAGGCATTTTCTTTTGCATTCATTCATTCATCTACTAAAGAGACATTTAAGTACCTACTGTGTGCAGGGTACCAGGTAAGGAGATACAAAGCTTAGCCTCTGCCCTAATGGAGCTTAGAGTTTAGAAGAAAGGTCGGAGACAGACCTACATCATCATCATTATTATTACTATTATTATTATTATTATTATTATTATTATTATACCCTGTTTAAGTTCAAGAACATTGGCTATTATGGACTTTCAAATTAATTTGCATTCAAAGGCGATCACATTCTTTCGATCTGAGGGCCAGGTCCATGAAAGAAAGGGAAATTAGGTAAGAGATGGGGAAGGGGGAGAGAGATCTAATTTTGGAACATAAGGAACTTCCTAGGAGGACCAAGGTAGAGGAATCACAGAATTACTTTTAATAACCAGGAACCATCAAAGAGATATTGGATTCCAGGTGGGTGTGTCTCTGTGTTGGTTGTAGGGGTGGAGTGGGCTCCAATGGGATGGGAGTAGACAGTGAATAGGATGAATATGATGCTGAAATGTTCCTTGGATTCCAGGAATTTTCATTTCCTTCCTTACAAGATCCCAACTCTTTGAGGCAAGTAAGGTTTCTCTTGTTTCTTCCTTCTTGTATGCCCAGGATCTAGCTTAGGACCTTGTTCATAGTAGGTAGACATTTTATAAATAAATGCTTATCAAATTGAATGAACAGGAAAAAATGGAGAGGTCTAGTGGGAAAAGGGGAGTCAAAGACCACCTAAGGGAGACTGCTACTGATTTGCAGTTTTGCCTAGAGCGGCCCCTGGGCCTAACCACCTTCTAGCAGAATTTCAATGACTGGATTTATGTTTCAGGTAACAATCTGGCTAACTGATTGCTCACACAAAGAAATCAATTAGTAAGAAACTACATTATGGAGTTTGTAATACGGATGTACTGTATACCACTAGCATCCTTAGAAAAAAGCTGAGTTATAAGAGGAAAGAAAATAATAAATATGGTGTCACGATAACAAAGATATTTTTCTATCCAATTCCACTAATGATGGCAAAAATTGCCTATTTTTCCCAAATTTCTCAGATAATTGTGGCTGTATTAGTGCAGTGTTTATCTCCCAAGACAGAAATATTTCTGAAATTTTCCCTGGAGTTTTTCTTATACTTCCTCCTCAATGTCTTCTTTTTCCTCTCATGCCATCATCTCCAGTTGAATATCCTTCAGAATAAAGCATGTAGTTGAACATTTGGTAGCATAATTAGTTCCTAATCTTTTTAATTCCTCACTTGCCAGCTATGATACTGACCCATGCACATGACTATCCACTGTGACCACTGGGTGGATGGAACTGAGCATTATTTATTGTACTATTATGAGATACAATCAATAAAGGGACATCGTTTTCATTCCCCTAATTAGAAAATTTACAAAATTTTCCACTGAAAATATAGCCATAATGATCATTTAAATGAGCTAGTATATACAAAGTGGTTAGTGATGCTAAAGTCTCTGTAACTGTCAGCTCATCATGACAGGAGGCATTGTGGGCCACTGGAAAAAGCAGCAGACCTAGAATGTGGAGGTCCAGGCTGAGCCATGAGCACGATGCTTAGGAACTGTCCAACCATTAGTTGCTTTTTTCTTGGTTTCCTCATCAGTAAAATAGAGATGGCAAAACTTTTACTACTTACCTTTCAGAGCTACTGTGATGACAACATTTTTAAAAACCTATAGAAAAGTGAGTTTTTACTACATAGTTCTTTCTGTTTTGTAGCATACTTTTCTCACAGCAATTCTGTGAAATGGGTTGGGCAATTCTTATATCTCCATTTGACCAGTGAGGGAAACTGGGGTTCAGAAAGGTGAATTGACTTGTCCATGTTCACACAGCATGGAAGCCGCCAAATTAGGAGTCGAACTGAGTTACTGAGGCTCATAGCCCTAAGTATCCCTTTATAATCTTTTGCCCCTCATATTTTACATAAGATGTTTTGTGTTTATTTCATATGAATACTAAGGTGAGCAGAAGTTATCTGTAATCAAAGTCAACTACCCTTCCTGTAACTAAACTCAATAAGTGTATTTATTAAGCAACTACTATGCTAGGCACTGAGAATCCAAAAGAACACAAGGAAAATAGTCCTGGCCCTCAGGTTAATTTACATTCTACTGAAAAAAAGTAAAAGCTAACATTTATATAATACTCCAGTATTTCAAAAGCATAATACAAATGTCAACTTATTTGATATAACTACCCTATTGAGTAAGTACTATAGGTATTTTTCCTGTTCTACCGATGAGAAAACTGAGAGTTATACAGGTTATGTGGTTTGCTCCTGGTCATACAACTGCTAGATTGATTCAAACCCAGGTCCTTCCTGGTTGCCACTGCACCCTGTCCTCAACCCTCCTCTTCCTCTATCCCTCCCTCTCCCTACCCACCCCTACCCCCTGGGCAGTGTACTCCAGTGACTCAGCAAAGGGAACAAAGCAAAAAGCAGTGCTGAAAAGAAGACTTGAAGATCATCTAAATATTAGCTCATAATATTCTACCTTATCATGAAGAAGTTAAAAGAATGAGACCTGAACATATTTCTCAGGGAACTTCTTTTTTTTGTTTGTTTTCAAGAATTTCTCACTCTATTAATCTTAATGGAATTCGCCTGTATAAAACGGTGTGGATGGCACGAAGAAGCCATAGCCATAAGGGATAGCTAGCCCTGCTTGTAATAATTTAATTTTTATGTGTGTGTGTATGTGCAAAATTATTTAGGGATGGTTGCTTCTTTCTAAGTTATGGAAGGCATGTGGCAATCTGATTGAATGTACAACAGGTTCCAAAAACATCTCCCAAACACATTAACGTCAGCAAACAAACTACCCTGCCTACCAAAGTTAACAACAATAAATTTGTCTATTACAAGGAATGCTGTGCACAGCTTCCCAAAATACAATGTCTGTGCACATAATTTGCTTTCTACAAAGTTCCAGAATCCTCTATAGAAAGGAGCGGTTAGGGATGGGGGGAAGGGGAAAGTGCATGTATAGAAACATAAAATATTAACCTCCAACCCTGTCCCCCACAAGCTCATCGAAGAAAGTCACAGGAACTTACAGATGGGTGTAATTTGGTCTGTCTTTCCCAGCTAAGCTGTGAAGGGAGTGCTAGTGGAAAGGGAAAAGAAGGGAGGGCATTAGAGAAGGAGGAAATGAAAAAGAAGACATGAGATAAAATTAAGAGGAAAGACAGAGTAGAGGAAAAGTGATTGACAAAAGGAGATAAAATACAAGCACCGGCAGGATTAGGGATTGCAGTGGAAGGGAGGGTTGAGGAGCAAGAAGAGAAATGGACGAACAGACATATGGAGCAACAGGAGAGATGAGAGAGGTGAGTCAAAGAGACACAGGATAAAAAGTGGGAAAGGCAGAGGTTAAAATGAAAACAGAAAATAAGGGTTGGTGAAGGACAGGCAGAGAGGAGTCATACACGTACATACCGAGAAGGGGTGATGAACGACCAAAGCAGGATGGAAAGAACGCGTGAGGGAAGGCAGAGCAGGGATAAGGAGAACAGCTGGAGCGCGCGCATGTGAGGGGGAAGGAGCGACCAGTGTGGTGCAGCCAGATGTGTGGCTGCAGCCCCAGCTCCTGGTTGCAGAAGGACTTCAGCTCCCCCTCTGGCCTCTCACTCTGACTTGGCAAACCCGGCTGGTAGCGTTTGCTCTGCGCTCTGCTCTGTCCTAAGCCGCCGAGTGGCTGGACTTGCCATCTCCGAGCCCCAGGTTCTGAAGCCATCCCAGAACCAGCCCGCATCCTGCACCAGGAAGAGCCGCCTAGGGAAGGGAGAGAAGACCACCGCCCAGAGGGAGGGGCGCCCACCGCCCCACCAGACAAGGATGGGGCAGGCTGAGAAGGACCCCTTGTTCTGCGTTTAGCGTTGAAGACTCTGGAGACTCTTTCTATTTGGGGGTGGGGGTGACTTCTATGAGTTTTGGCTAGGATGAAAAGCAAATAGAAAGGGAAAGGGAAAAGCCTCCAGATATGATGCTTTAGCCCAGCGGATGCTCCTAGGGCTGAGGGGTGGATGTGCTCCCTGTGTGTTTGCTCTGCAGGTCCCTGGGGCGGCTGGTCCCCTCTCTGGCCAGAGTATGGGAGCCGAAGCTCGGTGGAAGCTGCTGCGACTTCATCCCAGAAGCCAGCGGGGTTAAAGAGATCTAGCCTGAGCTCGGAGCCCATGTATGTACGCATGTATGCATGCATGCATGTGTGCATGTCTGTCTGTATGCATGTATAGCCTCCCTTGGTGGGAGGACAGGGGGTGGGTTCAGGGACGGGGGAAATTTCTCTCAGTTACCATTACATTGCACTCTTCTGACTTGGCAATGCGTCCACATCCCTCCCCCCGCAGCCTGCGAGGAAACTTTGTAAATAAGGGTGACTTCTCCCCGGAAAGACAAGCTTGTGGGGTGGAAAGGGCAGGAACATGATGGTCAGCCTGGGAAGTGAAGGCTGAGCGAGAGCTGCCTGGAACATGCCAGGGCAGGCGCTCTGAGCGGAATGGGTTAACCAGGTGGGTATTGGTTTCCTTCCCATATCCCTTGCCATTTCGTCTCATTGTCCATCAAAAGTCAGAAACTTTTACAAGCCCCGGATGAAGTGTGGGGAAGACCACAGCTGTATCTTTGTCTTTGCTCTCCCCTCTCCTCTTACTTTTATTTTGTTTGTATGCCCCCCTCCCCCTTTCCTCAGGAAAGGTGGGTCTAGTTGTGCCTTATTAGGTGTTTTCCCTCCTCCCTCCTATCACCGATTTGGTTGCCATCATCTCCCTCCGAGCTTATGAGCCTACAGAGCCAGGTATAAAGGGAGGGCAGGGTTCAGCGGTAGAGGTTGGTCCTTTTAGTATTCTTGGCATGGGAAATAGAGGTCCAGGGACTTCTTCCCAGGGTGCTGCACATTATGGAGGCCTAGTGAGTTCACTCCTCCCCCATTCCACCCCACCCCCAAATCCCACAACTACAACCAGCAACCTTGTTTATTATTAAGTTATTGTATTTATCAGATTATTGGAAGGGGCTCTGCTTTATGTCAGCCCCTAATGTAAGATTTAATTTTTCTGATTTATTCCATACCTAAGTGTGTGTAGCTTTAAATCAACAACTACTGCACAGTACTCTAAGACAGATCATTTTTGTTGAGGAGGACTGGCGAGTGACAGCCATAATACTGATTAGACTTTAATGTCCATCTAACTAGCAACCTCAAATTACTTTTGGTCAGCCTTAGAAATTCAGTTGGGGACAGGGGTTAGGGACCTGGATTGCCTTTGCTTCTTTCACCATGTATTTTGCAAGTCCTTTCAAACCTACCCTCTAGCAGACGCTGCTTTTTAAAAAGAAGACTCTTCTTGGATTACAAGAAAGATAGATTAATGGAATCCATCCTACACACAGGCCGAAAGAGGAAGAGGGAGAGAGAGAGAGAGAGAGAGAGAGAGAGAGAGAGAGAGAGAGAGAGAGAGAGAGAGAGAAGAGAGAGAGAAAGAGAGAGCATCTATTGGCTGTTTACTCTAGACTTTGTTAGGATTTAAAGAGCCACACTTGATTGTAGGGACATTTATTTTGATAGGCATTACAAGATGGGCTATACATTCTGCAATATGCCAGTGCCTTATTTATTTATTTATTTTTGTCCATGATTGTCCACATATTTGAAGTAGTTAATTATATAGGCAACAGCTTGGCCTTAAAGAGCCACTGCCATCCTTTGAATGCAGAATGAAACATTGTAGGCTGAAGTGTTTCTAATTGTTTTCTTCCCAGGGACTGTGGATTTACATAGTGATTCCCTTTTGATGTTGAATGCAGAAGCTCTCCCTCCCTCCCCCCCATTCCCCTTTGGGATGCAGTAGGTGATGCCCAGTTCTACTGCAATGGCAATTGGAGCTCTCTCAAGTTCCCTCCTGGTAACATGCTGTCTAATGGTTGCCCTCTGTAGCCCGACCATACCTCTGGAAAAACTGGCCAAGACTCAGGAAAAACAGGAGATTAAAACCAATCAAGAGAAGAGAGACCACGCAGCCCGGGACACTCAGAGCCAGACAGGCCCAGGGAAAATGAATGAAATCACTAGGAATGGGCGGGAGGAGGGCAGCTCCAGGGATGGGAAGAGCAAAGGAAGCCGGAATTATTCCAACAAAGAGTCTTGGAGCAAACAGAAACAGACTTGGAATAGCCAAGGGATGAGCAGTAAGCCTGGGAATTTGCAAGCCCAAGAGACAGGGGATAGTGTTCAGGAAGAAGCTCTGGCTGCAGAAGATGCATCTCTCCCCGAAGCCCTGGCTACTCCTGAACCCCCTGAGGAGTATGCCTATCCAGACTACCGAGGGAAGGGCTGTGTGGATGAGAGTGGCTTTGTTTATGCTATTGGAGAGAAGTTTACTCCTGGCCCTTCAGCCTGCCCTTGCCTTTGCACTGAGGAGGGACCGCTATGCATTCAGCCTGAGTGCCCAAGACTCCACCCTCGCTGCATCCACGTAGATACCAGCCAGTGTTGTCCTCAGTGCAAAGAGAGGAAGAACTATTGTGAGTTCCGGGGAAAGACGTACCAAACTCTAGAAGAATTCATGGTAAGAGTTAAAAATCAGTCGTGCTGTTGTTGAATGATTTTTGAATTCTTGGATAGATTTTTAACCCCCCCCCTTTTTTAATACAAGATTCTGCTTAATCCAGTGGCTGAATATGGTAGAAACTATTGAACAAAATTTAAAAAAATTTTTTTCAAGCTATTGCCATCTTTTAAAATTATCTGTTTAATATGTATTAATTCCTTTGCTCTTTGCTAGGAAATGCCTTAATCATAATGAGGCCTTGATATTGAACTGTAAGATATAAACACTTGGGTAGAATTATTAGATTTTCCACCTTAATCTACTGCTTTTCATTTATAATTATTACTGTTTAAATGCATTACCCCTTTCTAGCCTAAGGTAATTTACAATACTATTTGGGACACTTTCTTCAGTTAATAGCTAATTATGGGACAAAAATCCACAAAAATAAAATCTATCCCCCATTGTAGGTTTAGACTAGAAAAGCAATGTTTATAGTATAATAATAGCTCACATTTGTATCAAACTTGAGGGTTTGCAAAGTACTTTACATCTTGAATCTCATTTGCTGCTCCCAGAAACACTATAAGATTAGTGCTTCCATTATCCCTAATTTACAAATGAGGAGAATGAGACTTCAAGGGGTTCAGAGACTTGCCTAGGGTAACTTAGCTAGTAACTATCTGGGGCAGCATTTGAACCCAGGTCTTTCTGATTCCACCACTAGGACATTGCCCTGTAAGCCAGGCTGCCCCAGAGATTAAAATGAAGTAAAACAAACAAAACTGATTAGCTTCTAGGTAGAGAGCTGGTGTCAATAACCATTTGCCAGAGTGATTTGAGTGATTCAGAATAACTATTTTTAGATGGGTTTAAAAAAAAGAGAAGGATACTCGAAAGATATTTTTTGGCTAATTTGATGTATTATGTTATTATCTATAGTGAAGATAACCGAGAGGTGTGTTATGTAGTCTGAATTGAAGCCTGGAAAATGGGATTGTGCTAAATTATGTGCACATTTAGTTCTTGAGGAAAATTGACAAGTCCTCTGCACTGACTACCCAGTTGCCCAGTATACGGATGTGTACTACTCTTTATTTCCCGTGGCCTAAATAATGCACACTAGCACGTGACCTGCTTTTCCACTTTTTTAGCACCAGTGGCAATGGAGGAAACAAAATTCTAGGAATCTAAAGGTAGGCACAAGCAATAACACTGGCTCAACCTGGAGAGTCAGCAGCACCACAGACCAGTCAGAACAAGACTGTAGTGAAAGGTATTGATTGTGTACATCACAGATGCATGGAGTAGCTAGACACTACAAAACCACTTGGCTATGAAACGGACAAGAGAAAGTAGACTATCTGTAACGTAAGTGTTTGGAGCAGCTAGGTTATATGGTGGATAGAGCATTGGGCCTGGAATCAAGAAGAGCGCAGTTCAGATCCAGCCTCAAGACACTTACTAGATTTGTGATCCTGGGCAAGTCACTTAACCCTCTTTGCCTCAGTTTCCTCATTTGTAAAAATGAACTGGAGAAGGAAATGGCAAACCACTCTAGTACTTTTACCAAGGAAACCCCAAATAGGGTCACAAAGAGTCAGACATAATTGAAATGAGTGAACAACAACTTAAGTGTGGCTACTATAGGCATATATGTGGGCACATTATACAAAAGGTCTTGATCCTTAGGTTTGCCCAAGAAATGTTGCTTAACTGGGCCAAGTAGTATTTTTGCCACCTTCTCTCTAATCTTTGTGAAAGTTCATAAATAGTTATGATCAAAAAAAGTATTTGATTAAAAAAATGTAAAGCACTTAGTACAGTGATTGGCACATAGTAACCATTGGCGGCTGGGTGGCCAAGTGGATAGAGTATCCTGCCTGGAATCATAAACACATGAGTTCAAATGTGACCTCAGACACTTACTAGCTGTGTGACCCTGGGCAAGTCACTTAACCTTGTTTGCCTCATTTTCCTCATCTGTAAAATGAAGTAGAGAAGGAAATGGCAAACCACTCCAGTATCTTTGCCAACAAACCCCGAAATGGGGTCATGAAGAGTCAGACACAGCTAAAAAAAACCTAAATAACAACAACATACAAATGTTAGTAATAATAACAATAATAAAGCTAAGCACATTACAATTATTATTTCATTTGATTCTCCCAAAGCCCAGGGAAGTAAGTACTATTTTTATCCCCATTTTACAGATAAAAGAAATTGAGGCAGAGGTTAAGTGATATACCCAAGTTCACATAGCTATTAAACATCTGAGGCTGCATTTGAATTTAGGTCTTCTTGAGTCTGGGCCCATTGCACAATGCATTGACATTTGTGTCAGGAGTAATAATAATAATTAGCAACATTGAGATAGTGCTTTAAAGCTTGCAAAGGGCTTTACATGCATTATGTCATCTGAGCTTCACAGTAGCCCTATGAGTTGGGCATCACTGGTAATATCCTCATTTTACAGATGAAGAAATGGAGGTTCGGCGAGGTCACACCGCTAATGTCAGAGGAAGGATTTGAAACCAGGTCTTGTTGACTCCAAGACCATCACTCTGTGTAATGCCACACTTTTTATAGTCATTTTTATCTACCATCCTCTATAATAATTCCATAAATTAGGTTAAGGCTAAGGATGTTATTCAGCCAAAGAATGGCTGAATAACAAAGCTGTTAGGTAATCTGTCTAAGATAAATAAGCTAGCTCAATATTGCTAATCCATTGCTGAGTTCAAGGAACCATGATTAAGGGCCTTTGGTGTATATATTATTGAATGAAAGGGTACAGCTTTCAATTTTATTTTCTTTGTCTGAAAATTGGTGGAATTTATTTTTTCCCAACCACTTACAGTAAGGGTATGTGTACATACCCTTATATATACATATAAATGTATATATAGAGAGAACATCTCTATACTCTCTACTCCCAGACTATTTACATATGTATACTTATGTGTATATGTTTATTTACATTTGTATGTGTGTGGAGAGAGACAGAGAGAGAGAGACAATATCAAAGTAGGGAGGCAGGTTACAGAACTTTAAAGTGGCAGTGGGAACAAACATTTAGATAATAGGCAAATATGTTATAAAGACAATTGATTGGATGGAAGATATAAGCAAGAAGAAAATTAAATATGGCAGTGTGGTTCCGTACATAAGGGCCATCAACAGCAATTATGGAAATCAGAAGGAAGAGCAAGTTTGGGGGAAGGACAATAGATTTGTTTTTGGATGTGTTTTGTGTACTAAGGTAGTGGGACATCCTGGTAGATTTCTCCAGTAGGCAGTTGGAAATGTAGGTTTGCAACTGAAAGAAACAGGAAGGATTTTAGCAGTCATAAAGCCCAAACTCTGCCCACCTCATCTCATTTTAGAGATGAGGAAACTCATTTAGAGATGAGGAATTTTAAATGACTTGCCCAGGGTCACATAGGTTGTAAGTATCTGAAGCAGAATTTGAACCCAAGGTCTTCCAGACCCCTAATCCAGCAATCTATCCACTATGCCATGCTGCCTATTACATAAGTATTGTACTTCTCTTCTGATTCTAGTATTACAATCCATTTCTATTGTCAATTTATATATCACTCTCTTGAATTTTCACATTTATTGTTACAACTTCCATAGTTATATTGTTACAACTTTCATATGAGGATCATTATACAAAACATGTGTTATGCATGTAATCATACATGTAATCATGCATGTGAATGTGTATAACATACCTTATATGCCATGCATGTATGCATGTATATACACGCACATATGCATGCATACATATGTGGCATTTAAGGTACCTGGTATTTAAAGCCTTCCAGAATATGGCCCTGATCTATTTTTCCAATCTAAACTTACATGGCTTCCTTTCACACACTTTTATGTTTAGCCAAACTCTATTACTGATTCTTCCCTATACTTGATTGTCCATCTCTACCCTCCAGGCATTTGCTTGAAATGTACTACTCCCTTTTCATTTTTGCTTCTCAGAATCCTTCTCTTCCTTCGAGGCTCAGTTCAGATGAACTCAGCGTAGCTCCCCTCCCTCTGAAACCTTCCCTGTTTTCTTAAATTTTTAGTGCTAACTCTTTCCTCCAATTACCTTCTGTTTACCTCTCTTAGTGTGTGTGGTAGGCCTTCGGTAAAACGTGATTTCCTCAAAGTCAGGGATTGGTACAGTTGAGCCTTTGTAGTGATAGCACTCTAGGGATGGAGCCTGCACCTGTGATTCCAGTAGCTTGGAGAACTCCCAAGTGAGGAAATTCCTTCTACTAATGCAGGTTAACAGCTGCTCTGAAACTTACACTCTTATAGAGTTGCCTCTAAGTCAAGTGATGTTCCCAGGCTCATGCAACCAGTTATGTGTCAGAAGCAGGACTTAAACCTTGGTCCTTCTGACTTTAAGGCTTATTTTTTCTATTCACTCTGCCCAAATAACCTCTCACAACATGGTAGCCAGTATAAAAATGTTCGTTTAGTCGAATTGAAATTTCATATTACTGCCATGTTAATATTCCTTGTGCACAGATCTCATCTCAGAACCCTTTAAGAGGTTGGAACGTCCTAACATATTTTTTTTAAATGGTACTGCCTAACAAATAAAATCCAAATTCTTAATTTGGCATTCAAGGCCCAACCTACCTTTCGAGTCTAATCTCAATCGAATTGCCTTCATGTATTCAACTCCAGTGAAAGTAAGCTACTTGCTACTATATATATGTGTGTGTGTATATATATATATATATATACATGTATGTATATGTGTATATGTACGCACATATACACATATACATACATACACACATACATATGTGTGTGTATGTATATGTATATTTATATCCATGAAGTTTTGTTTTTTTCTTTGCCTTTGCTCATACTATTCCCTTCGTCTGGAATAGCCTTCTCCCTTTCTACTCCTCATTTTAACCTATTGAAATCTTGCCTATTGGTCAAGATTCAGTTCAAATGCCACCTTTTCCATGAAGCTTTTCTTGATTCCACTGACTGACAATTATTCTTCCCTTCTAAGACCTTAAATATTATTTGGTTTGTACTTTGGCATTTTTCATATTCTCTTTTGCAGTTTGGTTATGTGTATTTTTGTTGCCTCCAATCCTGATCACCATCCAACTTCTATTAGAAACCCTCTGAAGCAAAGATTATTATCTTAGTCTTCATGGTATCTACCTATGATGAGCATTTAATATGCTGTTCTGTGCATAGCAGGTGTTCATTTTTTTTTTACTAGAACTGAAGTAGAGGATGTGTTAAATATCATTGTCTGACTCTACCAGGAATACACGATGACTTAAAATATACTCAAATCTGTTGAAGTGAGAGCCTTTGAATGGGTATCTTGTATCAAAATTCCTTGGGCCTTCTGGAAATAAAGATACCACATGTAAATGAAAGCATTCATATATTGGTACTTTGCTAAGAATCCTCTTTCCTGTGGGATTTGGTAAAAAGCAAGTCTACCTTGGACAGTATCCAAATGGAATATGCTATTTATAAATGAAAAGAAGCTCATTATAATTAGGTGATCCTTTATTATATAGGTCCTAGTCACACTCTTTTAGTGAGAGTACACAATATTTTAACGAATGGGAGGAATTTCTTAAGACATGGGTTGAACTATATAATATCTAACTTCCTTTCCAACTCTTTGATTCTATAAGCTATATTTTTAAAAGAGTGGCATGTAACTCCAAAAGGGTTAGGTTTAATCTGTGTATGTTTGGGCAGAATCAAAACTCATTTCTCAGATTATACAAGTAAGCAGTCAGCTGCAAATGAGGTAGCCTTACATATAGGCATACATTTTGTGGGTTAATAAGAATATGCTTCCTTAATAGTATGCGAAACCCTGCCATTTTCAGTGCATTTTCCTTGATGCATCAATCACAGTGAATCAATCATTTTGAATTTTGGAATGATGGCATCAAGTTGTTTGGGTCTCCTGGTATGGCTGGAGGTCATAGTGTCAGCTTGGAGATTTGTAGCATACAACTAATAATAAAAATAATCGGGGCAGCTAGGTGGAGCATGGATAGCGAGAGCGCTGGCCTTGGAGTCAGGAGGACCTGAGTTCAAATCCAGCCTCAGACACATAAACTTACTAGCTGTGTGACTCTGGGCAAGTCACTTAACCCCACTTGCCTCACCAAAAAAAAAAATAGCTGAAACTTATAATACACTTTAATGTTTAGAACCTTAAAAAGTAGGGATTTTACTTCATTACTTTTAAGAGCTGAGATGTGCTGGGAAAGGTCCCCTTTCCACAAACTCAGTAGGAGACTTCTCTTTGTCATAGTAGACTGTCTTTGTGAGGAGCTCTATCTAAAAAAGCCTTCACCTTATGACCAGTCTACTGAGATTCTTGAAATTTAGCTAAACTAGTCTTTCAACAATAAACATACAGTCTACCATACTTAAGCCAAAAGGGTAGCTAGGGTCTCTCAGAGCTTACACACACCGAGCTGGGACAGATCAAGGTAACCTTCACATCATGACTAGCCTTTGAGTAAGACTTTAGTGAAGGATATTATAAATACCACATGTATTATTGTCCTCATTTTATACTTGAGGAAACTATAGTAAGTCTGATGATTCTTTATACTTCCGCCTGGTCTGAGCCCAGGCTTTTGCTATTCAGCAGTTGTCCAGGAATGAGAAAATGTCCTGGCTGTAATATTTGGAAGCTTAAAGTTTGGTCTTACTTAAGCCAACTACTTTGCATAGACTCCACATGCTCAGTGAACCCAAGGCCTATGATTCTTGCAGCTAAGCATAACTCATCTAATTGCAGGCTGCTAAGCCAGGTGCTGGTCTTTTATTGATCCAGGGATATTGGAGAGCAGTCTAGTATTATGTTTAAAGGAATTATAGTAGTGCCCTGTGGTGGAGGTTCATTCTCAGCTTGTGGAGAGGGAAATAATCCATTTCCAGCATCAGGAAGTAAGCTTCATGGAAATGAACCAAAGGCAGAAGTAATGAAAGGTGTGAGACAAGAAAAGAACTCAAGTCAAAGGGGAGACCGACACATGCCACTGTAAACGTAGTGTTTATACAACTGAAGGTTGTGTTTTAGGTACGTCTGTGTAGCACCCTCTCTTGGAACCCTCTCCCAACCACCACTGCTGTTGGCAGGTTGGGACCTAAAGGGCTAGCTGACTATTTCTTTTCTTAGAGTTCTAGGAGTAACCCTGAAGGTTTAAAGGTTTCTAATGCTCTCGCTCATGAGCCCACGCTAATGTTCTTCTGATCATTTAAACTGATAACATCACCCCACTATCAATTAACCTAATTAAATTAATTAGCATTTACAGAAGGCTGTTTACTAAGAAGGTATAGCAAGGACCAAACTAGAACCTTCCCCCACATAGGGAGCTACACTCTCCTTCATTCAGTCCCTGAAAAATATATACAAACTTAGGATGGCTGCCATAAAACATTCCCCCTCAACTCGGTGTGGTCATTTATTTTTCTCCTTTGTGGATTTCCTACCAGATGCACTGTTGGGTGTAACAATGCCTAAAGATGAGTTATTCCTTTGTTCATGTGGACTGGCTCCTTTGATGGACTGAATCAAGCAGGTTATTTCTTAGGGCTGGAACCTGGTCTCCTCATCAAGTCTGGCTACTGCTGCTAGAGCTTTGGGATTCTCATTGTCAGTGGGATAAAGATTGGTTTTGCTATTTCTTTCAGTATTACTTGTTGCTCTCAGGCTCAAGGGTGACCTGAGCTTTCCTATCTCAGGATATCTCACACCCAATATTGAGAAAAGAAAAACACAGAAATAGAAGCTCCATGGGAGTGAGGAGATTAAGAAAAGGTATCCAAAGTTGCTGCTTCTTCCCCCAACTAAAGGCTTGCAGCAGTTCTTTCTTCTTGAAAACCATAAGGGAAGAGAATGAGCAATTGTCTGCTCAACCTTTTGTATACACACTGTAGTTCTAGCTTAAAAAGCTGGCTTCATCCTTGGCTTCCTTTAGATCCCAATGAAAATCCTACCTTCTACAGAAGCCTTTCCCAACCCATTTTAATTGCAGTGCCTTACTCTGTTAGTTATATCCTCTTTATCCTATATATAGCATGTTGTTTGTTTGCATTAAACTGTAAGCTCTTGAGGGCAGGGACAGTCTTTTGCCTCTTTTGTATCCCCAGCACTTAGCACAGTGCCTGTAATATAGTGGGCCCTTAATAAAAGTTGGTTGATTGAATGATTTACAATCACCAAGCAGTAAGTTGACAAGAAACAGTCAAAGGAGGGGCAGTTAGGTGGCATAGTGGATAGAGCTCTGGCCTTGGAGTCAGGAGGACCTGAGTTCAAATCTAGCTGTGTGACTCTGGGCAGGTCACTTAACCTCAATTGCCTCACCAAAAAAAAAAAAAAAAGAAAAGAAAGAAACAGTCAAAGGATATCTGAACATACTCTGAAATGGGAAGAAAGTCCCTTGATTTATATATCCTTAAAAGCAGACTAGCTGGGTCTCCACATGGGCTGGAACCAGCAAGGGCATATTATTTATGTTCTAAGCACCTGGCCCTTATTGGCCAATCCCTCATTACAACTATATAATCCATGTTCATCATTCATGTCATTAGCACAGTTAATTGAGAGCAGATTGTAAATGATCTTTTTTTTCTTTTAACCAGACTTACAAGGTCATCAGTGTTGGGATCTCTGGTGAGAAATTTTCCTTTACAAATGTGGATTTTTACCTTTGCTGCAACTTACAGTATTGAAGATTTGTCTGAGGCACTGAGAACTTATATGATTTGTCCAGGATTAACTTAACCAGTGTGTGCCAAAGGCAGGAGCTGAATCCAGATCATGCTAACTTTCAGGCCAGCTCTCTTTCCCGTACACCAAACTGCCCCTTTTATTGAGTTATGCCTTTTTAATTCCTTAATCTTTAAAAATTGCTCTTCAGAGTTGTTGAATTTAAAAGCAAATCTGGCCTTTGGCAACTATGTCTTGGCTATACAGACTCTACCACATTATGATCCAACTTCATTATAAAGGGATGTTTATCAGCATTTCAAAATGAAAAACTGCTCTTATAATTTGCTTAGTTAAATCTATCCCTCAGCTATCTATTATCTGGTTTGTATTAATCCTTTATAAATCCTCTCATCTCCTCAGATTTTATTAATAAAGAAATCCTTATGAGAACATTGGAATAAATGTTTTGTGCAATTAGAAATAAAATGATAGACTTTTAGAGCCAGAAGGGCCTTTAGAGATGATTTAACCCTTTCATCTCAAATAAAGAAACTATGGTCCAGAAAAGTGAAGGAATTTGTCCAAGGTCACACAGCTAGTAAAAGGCTGAGCTGGGAATAAACATTAATCCTCTTACTACCCTGGCCAGTGCCCTTTTAACTACAAGATGCTCTAATCGCAATGATAAGAAAATACCTAGCAACACAAATGTATAATTTATTCATGTGCCCCTACCTAATGGTGTTCATAGTTTCCTGGCTGATGTAAGTTGACTGAAAACAACCAAATAACTTAAAAAGAATTAAAAGATGCTGGAATGCCTGGGTCCTAAATAAAAGTGTAGATTGGAGGCTTTCTCATTGATACCTTTTGTTTTGAAGCCAATAAAATGGCCACAGTAGAAAAGAATGTCAGGGCTTTCAAGTTTCCTTGATGGAGCCAGATTTGTGTTTGCCCTAGGGTGGGGAAGCCCAGCCCAGTTGGCTGCTTGCTTGCATACTTCTGTGCTGCATTTGATTTACTAGTCCGACCAAATTTGCACCATAACATTTTTAGTCTTTCAAGAAATTCCTCCTGTTATGTAATGTGTTGACTTTTGAAATACTATCACTGCATATGAATGTGGTCAGTTCTGTATGTGGCAGGGAGCGTGTGCCCAGGAACTTGGGGTCATGTTAGGAAAAGATGTAAGCCTCAACCTAGTGATGATCTGTGTGTTTACCACACCTTTGGCCCAGATGATCCCAAAGCATTATATTTGTATGTCCTTCAAAATATGAGTGTATTGAGCTCAATAATAATGAGAGTGAAAATGGTTGGCAAGAAGAGTTGAAATTCACTGAAGCTCTGCTTAGGTATGTGGAATAAGATGAGATCTAAAAGTGGGAGCGAGCTCAGAGGGCACCTAGTACAACACCCTTCATTTTAGAAATAAGGAAACTGAAGTCTGGGGAGGTTAAGTGACTTTCCTGATATCACACAGGTAATCACTGAAGGGTTGGGAATTTGAACCTAGAGGATTTGAACTCTGAGTTCAGGGTCAATGTTCTTCCACTTTAGCATTCTGCCTCTGCTAGAAGACAGAGGGCCTTAGTTGTCAGGGTATGGAAACCCATGTCCTGCTAGTTGAAAAAGGTAAGTTCCTAATCTGGGACACGTGTGGAGGTTCCTGGGATAATGATTACCCAAGGGAGGGAAGGGAAGCCACATGTTACCCACCCCTGGTCTAGGGTATTGCTTCCCAAGATGTCCTATAGACACAGCTGGGGAAGAGTCCTCTCTCTTCTCCCCCTCTCATAGTAATTACATGATGGTTGCTGGGTTTTTTTTTTTCCCCATGGATTGTCTATTTTGAATGCATGCCCCATAGGTCTATGACACACAGGGATCTGAGGCCTCTGAGAAGGGACAATTTCTGGGACAGATGTTTGAGGAGAAGAAGAGAGGACCTGTCCCTAATACAGGTGTTCTGAATCCAGGAGGAAGTTTTTAATCACTCTAATATGTTTTACATAGAGTGCCCATTCTTGAGTTTGCATTCCTGACCCTCTGGCTTGAAACGCTTCCTTTTCCTTATCGGCACCATTTAGGTCTGGCCAAGGTTGAGTTCCAGCCAGCTGGATTTTTTTCTTCCTTCTATTTCTGTCAGACACTGGGTACAGCCAGGACACAGCTTACACTTTCTCAGAGTCTGAGGGAAGGGATGATGTCAGCCACACACTGATAGCTCTGTGACTTCACTTTATAGCCTCAGGTGCTCTTAAAATCATAGGATTTAAAAAAGATTTTTGCATATGTCCATTTGGAGATCAAAAAAGAATTGCTTTGAGCCTTGCTATAGTTAGGGTGACTTGTAAGTAAAAGAATGAAATCTGTCTTGTCACTCTTTTGAAGCTTTCTCTTCCCTCTTCCCACCAGTCATCATGTCCACCTCTTGCTGTCTGGCTTCTTAGTTGGCCAAGGATCCTGTGTGTGGTGTGTCTGCCCTTCCCCACTGGCAAGCACCACCCCTATGCTCCAGACCTTTCTTCTGTTGCCCTCTTTACCTCTAACTAACATATATATATATATATATATATATATATATATATATATATATATACACACACACATATATATGTATATATGTATATATGTATATATATGTGTATATATACACACACACATACACATATATATACACACACACATACACACACATATATATACACACGCACATACACACACATACACACACACACACACACACACACACACACACACACATAGGGCTTTAAGTGTAAGTGAATCATTGTTACAAAGGAGAGAATTGAAGCCAAGACAGGGGTGACTTGACCAAAGTCACATTTTCTCTCCCCCCCAACACACACTTTTAAATTGTTATTAATGTCTTTTTTAAGATTGCCTTTATGTCTAAATGTTCAAAGCATTTCAAGCTTTGAGTCAGAAGATGTGAGCCCAAATGTTTCTGAACTTCAGTTTCCTCAACTATAAAATGAGATGGTTGGATTTAGGTGGTCTCTAAAATCCCTTCCAGCCTTAAATCTATGATCTTCCCACTTTCTCTACCCAGTGATCCAACTTTATAACATAAAGAAAGAAAAACACAAAGTATTTCAGCAAAATTAGCCAACATATCACTTGAGTTTGAAGGAAATAAAATGTTTTATAGGCATAGACTTTAATACTCATGCACCTCACCTTTGAAGAGAAGAGTGGAGGTGCATTTTCTTGTCTCTTCTTTGGATTCAAGCCATATCATTATAATAACTCAGCATTCAATTTCTTTTTTTAATCGTCCTTTACATTTCTGCAGTCATTGTGTTTATTGTTTTCCTGTTTCTGCTTAAATTACTCAGTACCAGTTTATGTATCTTCACTTGCTTCTCTGAATTGCTTATATTCATTGTTTCTTATGTCATAGCAGTAGCCTATTATATTCATTTACCGTGATTTGTTGTCATTTCTTAATCTATAGGCATCAACATTGTTTCCAATTCTTTGCAACCAAGGTCAGACAAACTTCTGTGCAGTGGCAGAGATGGGTCAAGAGCCTACTTATCTTGACAGTTGGTCCAGGGTGTTCATTCAAGCCCTCTGTAGTATTTCACATGCCTTAAGTTCTATCAGAAAAATTACTCAGAGTTAAGACTTTGAGAACAGACTCAGGAACTCATGAGAGTGCTATCTGCCAATGATGCTTTGCCCATAGGCATGGTTCAGCATTCTGACTAGTTGGCACCTGACCCACTCTGAAAGAAGCTTTCACGCAACACAAGTCTCTGTGGCTAAATTATGGCTTTATATCTAGCATTCCAGTTTTCTGCCAGCAGGTTTGAACATGGTTCTGATCTCCAAGTGAATTAAATAAAATATTACTTGTGTGTGTGTGTATGCATGTGTGCACTTGCACAGGTATGCATGTCCCAGACCCCTGAGTACAGCTAAGGATGCAAGATCATGAAGTCAGTGTAGTTGTCTTGTAAGGCCTCTAATTTCCACTTTCTGATTTCCTCTCACCTTTCTCTTCCCCTCACCTGAACCTTCCCTCTTCTCAGTAGCATGTGTTCTTTTTCCCTCATCCCCTGCCAAAATGTAGTCTTAAAAAAGATCTGGGCTGACCCATTTTATGGTTTAGGGTGAATTTAAATTAATGTTCTAAATCTCCCAGAGGTGTTTATATGTAAGGCTTATCTCTGAGTGTAGAATGAAAAGTTTCTATTCTGTTAAAAGCATTTCAGGCATCAGTGGGCAGGTAGTACAGGTAAATTCTGGGCAGATAATCCATAATCCAGCCCAGTGATCTTGTCTATTCTGCCTCCCGGTAAAGGGGCTCTGGGTCCTAGAAGACAATGGATTCAATTTACTCCTCTGTTAGTGTTTCTTCAGTTGACTTTACTTCTGAAAGAGCAGGTAGATGTGTTCTGATCCTGTCAGTCATTTGTCTGAAGTACAGAAAGACGTCCACACAGTAAATGGATGTTTGTGTGAGCATGTCAGGTCATTTTGCTGTTGCTGAGCACTCCCAAGGGCTTGACTGCTTCAGCTCAGAAGATGATAGCCCCCCTGGATTTTGCCTTAGCTGTTCAAACTCTTGATTCCTGCTGAGTAGTTCAACACTTGTCAATATTGCCAACAATTTTCTCTTTAAAATTGACTCTACAAGTGAGGACAATTTTTTCTTTAAAAATTACGACATGAGTTACAAGTAAAGCAATGGGAAAGGACAGGGCAAATTTTGAACTAGGTGACTTGAAAGGCTAACCTTAAATCATAGACTTGTTTTGAGTAATGTGCTTTAAAAACCGAAAGTGTTGTATGTTTTGTTTTTCTGTGATGTTGTTATATAAGCCATTTGTTTTTTGTTTGTTTGCTTTTAGTTTTCGAAGAAAGCTGTTTTAACCTTTAAAAAAAGTGTTGTATTGTTGGTGTATGGCAAATAGTTAACACGCAGTTTGTTTTCCTTAAAAGGAATCACTGTTTCTGTGCACTCAGATTGTCCTCATGCAGACAAATAGCCTAGTAGGCAGAAAAGACTTCCAGTGGTGAAAGTGAAGAAATCCTTTTGGGACAGTGGATGCTCTTCATCGCCACCAAGTGGCAAAGTGAGAATAGCTCTGGATGACGGGAAATGTAATTTATGCACATTGTTTATAATTGTTATTATTATTTATAATCTTCTGCAATGCTATGATATAAAGTAGCATCTATACACTTGCTCCTTTTTTCTGCTTCCTTGGTATTCCTTCAGTCCTCTTGGACACTCTTATCTTAGGGACAAACGAATCTAAAAATTTTTCTTTTGTGCATAGTCTTTTTTTAATATCCTGCCTGTGTGTGCAGAGCCTTATACACAAACATTGCTGTCTTATCTCTCCCTTGAGCCTGATGCTGCCTTTTCCCCAAAGAGCAAAAAAGATTAAGGTATGCTGGGATTGATACAAAAGCCTCCTGACTGGTCCATTTGCCTCTAGTTAACTCCATCACTGGATTTGACAACCAGGGATAATACTTTGAATCTTGGATCTCCTACTTACTACTGGTGTGACCATGGACAAATTACTTAACCTTGCTGAGAGTCAGTTCTTCAGATGTGAAAATTAGAGAGTTGGGTCTAAATAAGCCCAAAGATCTCTTCCAACTCTGAATCTATAATTATATAATCTTATGATCTTGTACAGACCCAAGATCACTATCAGCAAACTTTAAACATACTACTTCCCTTTTTAAAAAATAAAAGATCAGTGATGCTTTCAAGAATGAAAGCACTGATGACAAAACAACAATGATGACAGTAATGATAACAATAACACTAGGAAAGCCCACCTAAATAATACATCAAAGCCCAGCTATTGTCTATGTTGGGAACTGGGTCAGGAGGGAGCAAATGCAAAGTTAAAGGAATGTTAACCAGAATATGGTGGGGACTCTATATACATGTAGGAGGAGCTCAGTGCTATAAGGGGTGTGAAGGCCTAGCAGGGATCCTGGAACGCTGGCCAGCTGAGCTCTAGTAACACCACTGGTTGGGTTAGCACAGTGGCCCACGTGATAAAATTGTACCTGTGAAGCTAAGAAACAGCGTGGCAAAGGTCTTCAGTCTAGCCTCACACAAAGTCACCATTATTATCACTTTGACAAGGAGGACAAAAGAATGAGTGGTGGCCCTTCATGTTCTGATACCAAAGGAGGACAGGATATATCAGAACAAATCAGAAATATCCAGGTAGCATAGAGAGGCCCTGGCTCATTCTCCTTACTCCAAATCCATTATGTCCCAAGAGCAAGGATACTTCTCATCCCTCGAGTTTAAAGGGGGTCCCCAGGGGATTAGGGAGTGTCTTTCTACTATTATTCTCAAGATTCCATCTGCTAGATTTCCTCCAAAATCATTGTTAGTTAGTATTCCCCAATATCACCTAATCAGTGATTATTACCTCTATAGCAGTGGACCAGTTTCCATATCTCCCCCCCAATATCAATTGCCAGTCAATTTCTACTGAATATTAATAAACTAATTAACATCTATTAGTTTTTGCAAAGAGATATTTACTGCAAATTATAGCTAGAACTGTAGTACAAAAGCATCTCTTCAAACTTCAGGGGATGTCCTCTGCCCCCTATGCCTTAATGCCTGGGAAGAATAAATAAAAATTTAAAGTGAAGGTGTAGTTGGCAGATGTTTGCTTTCAGGCCACGATGTCTTAGCTGCTGGTTTGATTCGTGGTTGTTGTGGGGATCCCAATTGCTCAACTACTGATGATTCTTCTAATTTTTGGAAGCCTATAAAGTCATAACTAGGTCCATTCTATCTCTAATACCCATTCCCCAGTCAAGAAAAAATAAAGACAACAAGGAG
The DNA here is from genome assembly GCF_003287225.1 of Phascolarctos cinereus. Classification (NCBI taxonomy): domain Eukaryota; kingdom Metazoa; phylum Chordata; class Mammalia; order Diprotodontia; family Phascolarctidae; genus Phascolarctos; species Phascolarctos cinereus. Next base: position 75,435,334 of record NW_027555847.1, on the reverse strand, counting down.
AAAAGGAATAGCAGGACTACATGTTCACAGACAGGAGAAAAGGTACTGAGGCCCTTTACCCACCTCTTAGAGGCCCATAGCATTTTTTTTTCATTTGAAAACTGCCAGGGAAAAAGAAGCTTTTATTACTTTATGTCTTTTATATGCATATTCCCTTCTAGGTCAGCAGCCATTTAAATGGATTTTCATCATGACACAGTAAGCCAACAGAAAACAAACACAGAATACTTGCATGTGCTCTGAATCAGGCACAAGACTCCTCTATTACATGGAATTACAAATTTCCAGAATCAGAATTTCCAAGTCTCAACTTGGATATGCAGCAGGCAGAGAAAGAACACTAAACGTGATACAGATACTGTGCCTTCATTGGGAAACTAGGTGGCATAGTGGATAGAAAATTGGGTCTAAACCCAGAGAAACTTAAATTCAAATCCTATGTCACATACTTACTAGCTGTGAGACCTTGGACAAGTCATTTAATCACTGCCTGCCTCAGTTTCACTAACTATAAAATGGGGGGTAATAATAGTAGCTATCTCTCAAAGTTTTGAGAATAAAATGAGATATTTTAAAAGTGCTTTGCAGACATTAAAACAGTAGTAGTTGTTGTTATTCCTTTTATCAATACTCTACCTCTTGGAAATGGCTTTGTTGTCAATGGCACAGACCACTGAAAAGCCTGAAAACTGAAATGGACTGAAGCTAGTAACGCACTTATTATGTACCAGTACTATAGCAGAGTAAAATTAGAAACATCTTACAGTATCCATCATGGACAAATACTGCTTTTTGTACGTTTGGTTGGTTGGTTGAGTTTTTTTGTTTGTTTTGTTTTGTAAATGATATCCTATGTTCTAAATTATGCTATAATGTACTGCAAGGCAGTCATAAGAAATAAATTAATTCCTAAGCCCAGATTATATAAAATAAAAGTAAAAACTGAGAAATTATTACAATCTAAAAAGAAAAAAAAAGCTGAAGAACTTAAGGCTATTACAAATCTATGCTTTATACAAACTCCAGAAGTGCTGCCTAATAATGAATTTACAAGAACAATGGTGATTCAAGCAGGAAGGAGATGGGCATACTTAGAATGGAATTTTGAAAATACCTTTTTGAGTGTGATCAGATGAATCCAGCTAAGAAACTAACCGTACTAAACCAAAGTAATTCAAAAAAGCTCATTTCAGGTCTCACAACCATTATGAATGCATACATTCTCCTGAAATATTTGCTTAAAAATATAAAAGCATTTCAGAGTACCGCAGTGGATGTTGTAGCTACTGCTATGGTAAGAACCAGAGGAAGAAAGGTAAACCTGTGTAAGAATAATCTTAAGGACAAGAATCAAATACTAACATGGCAGAAATTACTTGAGAAAACTACAAATGACTTTTGGAAAAACCCTGGAAGATTACTTCAACATCTAACTGATACACATAGAACCAGTTAATCAACAAGTATTTCTTAAGCAATTACTATGTGACAGGCAATGTGGCAAGCATTAGAGATACAGAATAAAAACAGAACCAGTTTGTGTCCTCAAGAAACTTGCATTCTAATGAAAGCCTGAATACCATAGTCTTTCTTTAAAGCAACAACAACAAAAAAAGAAACAGATGGAATGTGTGTGTGAAGCATAACAGACAAAAAAACAGTACATATCAGAAATTCTTCATACCCTTAATCAACAATAGAAAGTGAAAGCAAAAAGAGAAAGGGAATATAAAAAGTCAAAGCAGTATAAAAAACAAAATCAGTAATTAATGCAAAATCAATTAAAAAAATCCTATAGCATAGGCAAGCTTGAAAAGCAAAGAAATTATAGGGGAGGCAGAAGAAGAGATAGAGACAGACAGAGATTGAGAGAGACAGAGATTGAAACAAAAAGCTTGTGTACATTAAATTAATGAATGACAGGATGGTTATATCAAGGGAAATGACTGAAACTAGCTATTCTGTAAAACTAGAAAGCACTGGGTCTAGATAAGATCCATAGTCACTGTCTCAGACATGTCACTACATGCAGTAGTACTTGAACTACCAGCAAATTTCCTTTTGCTCTGATGCAACCCTGAACCCATCTTTCTTAATAAAGCATCACACATTTGTTTTTAAATATTTTTGTTGTGAACTTAACTACCATCAATAAGTAGTTCATTATTCCAAGAACAAGACAGAGGATTGTACAAAAATGCGAATTTCTGTTCATGTATAGTTTAATAGTTCTTTAACACTACTAATAAGTTTGATCCTAAGGAGGGAAAGGACCCATATAGACATGAATATTTAAAACAATACCTTTTTCCTAGCAAAAAACTAGAAATAAAATAGGTGTCTGTCAGCTGATTGAACAAATTGCTATATATGAATGAACTCAATGTAATATTATCTCACAAGACATTATGTATGCATATATATCTACACATGTACACATGTATATATACACACATAAATACACACATATGTAAACATATACATTTGCAAAACATGTCTATAAATATATATGCACTATATGTGTATTCTACACACATATACTATATATACACATATATACATACATACATATATGTATATGTATGTGTGTGTGTGTGTGTGTGTGTGTGTGTGTATGTAGTGTACCAAATGATGAAAACACAAATGACTCTCCAAATTTAGGTCCATTGCAACTTACATGTCCCCTAAAAATCTATTAATACAAAAAACCCCATAAAATAATTGACCAAGGAATGAAAAGTGTTTGCCAAAATGTCTTGGGGGTTAAAGAACAACTGATTATCAATTTAATGATTAATGAACAAACTGCCCCCAAAGCACCATCAGAGTTATACTAGTAGTATAACCAGCAATTGTGGAGTGCTTTAAAGTTTTGAATGTGCTTTACACATATTATCTCATTTGTCCCTCATAACAATCCTGGAAAGTTGATACTGTTATGATTCTTATTTTGTAAATGAGGAAATTGAGGTTAAGTGACTTACCCAGGGTCACATAGATAGTAAGTGTCTGAGGCAGGATTTGAACTCAGATCCTTCTGACTCTCAATCCAGCACTTTATCTACTGTTCCACCTAGCTACCTCCTAACTGATTATCCCAAATCTTTTGACTAAATTCCACATTCATGAATTCATTATGTTTTGCGAATACACAAAAATGATCAAAACATAGAAAGAATGCTAGAGGATTTGATGTCCATATGGAAAATTCTCTCTTTAAAATATTCTACCAAAACAACAGTGTTGAGAGCAATTGTTATAAGAGCATCTTCCAGGGAGACAATTTAAGACCTCTTTGATTAGACCTAGCATTAAATCCATTATCACAATTCCTGAAGAGAACTGACTATTGATTTCAAGTCAAAGAGGGATTCATATCCAGACATCTTAGTAATCACCTGATATGCATGGATAACATCAAGTTATGTCAGTCTACTGGAAACCACATTAAACAGCTCCTTCTTCTTGTAGAATCTAACTTTAAAGATATTAAAATGTCATTTGGACTCAGTAAGTGTAAAATTCTTAATGTGCCCCAGGGAAAAATAGAGACTTGAATCTTTGAGCTTTAATCTAGAGCTCAAATTGAATCAATAGGTGAAAACTGTACTGGTCCACTCTAAGCAAGTCACTCTGCTCATAAGGAAGGCTGGCAAAGAGAAATCTGAGGCTGAGTAGGTTAAGAATCCCAAAGTCAAAGCTTAATGGGAAGACCAGATTTAGAGCAATTTATACCTATACATTAGGAGTTTTCATGTATACCTTTTCCATAGTAAAATGGAGGACAGTGGTCTCTAGAAAGTGTCCAAACAAAATCCTATTTCCTTGAGAACTGAACAACTAAACTGCAAAGGAACTGGCATAATATCAAAGATAAAATTCTTGCCCATACAGACATAATATTTACGCATGAAAATGTACAAATTTGGAGGGTTAAGTAAATACAGGATTCATTCTAAAGCATCTATAGAAGCTCAACACCTCCTCATTTGAAAGGAAGAGCAGTGATGGGTGTTCTCAGACTACATGATGAACAAGCTAAAACTACATAGAATAATTTTGGAACAGACTTAACTTCACAGAGCAATAGCAGAAGGATGAGGATGCTAGGCTCTAGCTAACAGAAGTGACTCCATGTTTAACCACTAATTGATTCACCTCTATGCCAGGAAGTTTTTATGTATCCAACAATTGACTTGGTCAGCTACATTTTAGATTAGAAATGCAAGGTTAACAAACTAATCCAGGTATATAAGGTTAGCAGACATTTCTAATCTCCAGTTTTAGCTTAGAATTCCGTTAACTGGTTGACCTGGGATTGTAAGCAACCTTTATGATAGACTCTTAATTTTCCTATGATAATACAATATGGTAGACATATGCATTTCTTATTATAACTCTTGCATCTCTTAGGATGTCACTTCATTCAGTTTATAATTATTTATTGAGTGAACACTTGCTCAGCACTCTTCTAGGCATTGTAGGGCACCCAAAAATGTAAGCGATACTTCAAGCCCTTTAAGAACGTAAAGGTTAAAGATTTATTTGACACAAAACAGATATGAGAGTTTGAAGGGTAGAACAGAATAATGTTATAAGAGCTAAAAAGAGGGAGAGATCATTTTGACCTAGTGTGGTAGATGGAAGGCTACATGGAGAACGATGGACTCAATCTGGGCTGATGAAAATAAGGAGGATTTGGAGAGTTGGAGAGGAGTGGTGAGTATAGTCTAGGTTTCAATGTTTGATGCATATTTTTAGGTTAAATTGATAGAAATCTTTGTGGAATAGGAACCTGTTGGGTTTAGTGTGGGTGTGGATTCTGGAAGACTGCACTAATGCACTGCAAGCTCCAACGGGTCCCATGAACATAAAAAGACATTGGAATATTGGCCCAGTAACATAGTAAACATGGTCTATGTGGTCTGTCCTCCTCCCTGAGGAGGAGCCTAACCAAATAGAGAGAGGTTCATAATCAGAAGGTAAACTTCCAGGAAAGATTTGTTGGTCACAATGACCCATTTATGGGGCAGAACTGCAACTGGGATAAGGTGACTGATGCTTCTTCCTATGCCACTGAAATTTAGAGGGTTCTGATAGCACTTGCTTTCCTCCAGCAGCTAGGAACACCTGAGTTTAGCACCTAATTAGCAAAAATAATTGATGACAGTGGAAAGTCCCAGATGAGATGCTTCTCCTTAGCAATCTTTCTGAACATTCCTTATCCTGTTTTCCTTTCTACCCAGGGGTAGTCTCCCTAATGACAAATTATGTGGGATCCCAGACTCTCCAATAAATCGCTAAGCATTTATTAAATGACTACTATGTGCTAGGCAGTTATCCCATAGAAGAATGTCCTAGAGTCTCTCCCACCCTCACCTCAAGCTGAATTTGTCTCAAAAGGTAGAATCAGGGCAAATTTCAGGTGGCTTGCCCTGAGTGAGTTTTGTGAAACTTGCCCCAGAGTCTCAGAATGTAGGTAAGAGACCTTGAAAAGGAATGAGATAGGAGAAAGTCACAGGGGGTTAGAAGTATAGTTAGGAAATTTTATACCAGATTTTATAGGTTTGCATATTTCTTTACTATCTGTATCTATATCTATCTATATCTACATCTATATCTGTATCTATATATGTATATAGATAAAAATATATATATATATCAAACACATCTATGAAAATAATATATCTCGTGTGATCTTTCATTATAGTAATATGAAAGGAAGCATTCCAGTTACATGGGGGAGTAGTATAAGACTTTCTTAATCCCTTATTTTCCCTTTTCCCAACTAGAGAGCCCTTGGCCATGGAATAGCTCTCCAGATGCCAATTACCTGTGTGTGTATATATATAGTATTATTTGATTTTCATGGCATCCACTTGGCATAGTTTGCTTGGAAAAGCCCTTCAGTAGTGTAATGATGCCTTCTCTACCAAGGAGAGAGTGTTTGTGATGAGAAGGACATGGAAGGTGCTCTGACAAATCTACAAACTGCCCAAGTAATCTTTGCAATGCACTATCGTGATCATATTTCTCCTGTACTCAGAAACATGCATTGGCTCCATAAATATTACTGTCTTGAGAAAGTTGAAACACCTGGTCCTGGCATTCAAAGCTCTCTGTAAGCCTGGTTCTGACTTACCTGTCCAAATTTCACTCTTAACCACTGCCTTTCAGGGGTTTGAATCATTTAGATTATTCTCTGTACCTTGTTCCCTTTCTGGCCTCTCCTTCTGCTGTGTTCATTTGATCTTCAGTGCCGGCAATGGACTTGGCCTACTCCCCTCCACCATCATGGTGCTTTACTGTGCATTAAAGGCCTACCCTTCCTTCTAAGCACAGCCCAGATGCCACCCCCTCTGTCAATACCTCTTCACTCCCCTAAACCATCATTGTCATCATCATCATCATTTTCAACATTCATTTAGCTCAGTTTGTAAAATATCAAATATCTTATTATATCCTCATAGCAAACTTGAGAAGTAGGTGCTATTATTATCCCTATTTTGCAGTTGAGGAAACTGAGGCCCAGAGAGTTTAAGTGGCTTGCCCAGGGTCACATGGTTACTAAGAATCTAAGGCCAAATTTGAACTCAGGTGTTCCTGATTTCAAGTCTAGTGCTCTATCAACTGTACTACCTAGCTGCCTCAAATATAATTAAAATTGTCTCCCTTCAGTTTCTCATAGCACTGGCTCTCCTTTGCTTCTATCACATTCTACCACCTGTCATATTTATTTGTGTAACTTGTATTTCTTCAGTAGACTATAAGTTCCTTGAGGACAGAGACTATACCATGTTTCAGATTTATATTCCTGTAACCTGGATGCTGAAAAATCATTAGTTACATGTACTGTTAAAAATAACAAAAATACCTCCTTCCACTTATACTTTATTTTGCTTAAATAATCTCATCTAATCCTTAAAAAAATCCTGTGATATCAGGGTAATCATAGTTTTCAAATGAAAAGCCAGGATTTTCAAAAGTCTATCAAAGGGTTCCCCATTTGTGAAGCTTTGTTCAACGTACAATTTCATTTCTTAAAGTCAGGACTATCTCAGAAAATCCTGTGCATGTGAGAATTACCAGTAACATCAACCCAATTTTACAGCTCAGCAAAATGAGCCAAAATGATGCTGTGCCATAGCTCCCTTGGGCAGTGCAGAGTGGGTGCAGTAACCTGAGTCTTGGTACTATGCCTGTGCTTTATTGAGGTGAAAGAAGCAAGAAGTGAGAGAAAAGGGATTTTGCTCCCCACTTCAAAAGGCCAGGTAAGGAAGCCAAGGGCATCACTTTCCAGCTTGATTATTACAGCCTTGGTAAGAGAAACTGGGATCAAAATCCTAGCCTTCTTAATTTACCCACAATCCTTATTCTGGTTTAAAAAGTCCAAAAAATTTTGGCTTTATGCATAAGGTATTTGAGTTCATCAGGAGCTTTTCTTCCCTCCCCTTTCCCTCTGCCCCTCCTCCTCTTCCTCCTCCTCCTCCTCCTTCTTCTTCTTAAAGCAATAGGTCCTTGTATTTAGTTGGGGAAATTTAAAGGAAAAAAATATATGACTTAACCGGAGACATCCAGGAAATTTATAGAGGAAGGCAGAGGCAACAACAGAAGGCCACTTGGGAAGTACCTACCTCCTCCACTGGTGCCATTCACCAACCCCCAACCCTGGGATTGACCTGTCCAAGCAAGTCAAGAGAGGACAGGGAACATACAACCAGTGAGGTGGTAAAGAAGGATAATGGCCTCCAGGCTATGTCGAGAGGACACATCCACAGTTGTCTTGCAAGTGATTCCTCCCTAGTACTTAATGAGTTGGTATTCCACTTCCCGTGACTTGCAGGTATTTTGGGAACTTACTTATCATGACCCATTTTGTAGAAGTGTCAGTTTGCAAATTGACAAAGCATACCTGTCCAACTTTAAAAATAATTTGTAGAGGGCAGCTAGGTGGCGCAGTGGGTAGAGCACTGGCCCTGAAGTCAGGAGGACCTGAGTTCAAATCCAGCCTCAGACCAAACACTTGACACTTACTAGCTGTGTGACCCTGGACAAGTCACTTAACCCCAATTGCCTAACATAATAATAATAATAATAATAATAATAATAATAATTTGTGGGAATGTCAATTAGGCTACACAAATGCATGCTTCTCTGACCTTTACATCCTATAGATGTTTCCTGCTCCCTTAAAAAAGTTTATATACTTGCAGATGTTTTTTTTTTTATTTTTAATACTAATAATGAGTATATTGTCTGTTTATGGGTCTTTGTTTTTGAGAGGCATCATAGTGTAGTGGAAAGAAATCTGGTTTGGAAGGTAAAAGGCTTGGTTTTGAATCTTGGCTTTTCCCTTGACTAGCCATGTGAACTTGGGCAAGACACTCATTTCACCTTGGCAAGCTTTCATCTGTAAACTAGTTACATTAATATCTCAACTATCAACCTCACAGGCCTATTGGGGGGAAAACACTCATCAAATTTTAAAGTGCTATAGAAATGTTAGCTACTATAACTAACAATAGTTGATCACCAAGCATTTATTAAAGCCTTAATACATGTTAGGCACTGTGTTAACACTGATAAATTTAAAAAAGAAAAGCAAAAACAGGACTGGCCCTCAATAAGCTCATATTCTTGTTTTTAGTTTTTTGAGGGTTTTGGTTTTTTTTTTTTTGCTTTTTGGGTGAGGCAGTTGGAATTAAGTGACTTGCCCAGGGTCACACAGCTAGTGTCTTGTGTCTGAGGCCAGATTAGAACTTGGGTCCTCCTGACTCTAAGGCTAGAGCTCTATCCACTACACCACCTAGCTGCCCCAATAAGCTTATATTCTAATGTGGAAGACAACATATACTTAGGTAGATATATACAAAATAGATATAGCTATGTATGTATGCATGTATATTATATATATATGTATATATAGAGAGAGAGTGAAAGACAGTGTGTGTTGTGTGTGTGTGTGTGTGTGTGTGTGTGTGTGTGTGTGTGTGTGTGTGTGTGTATAAATGGAAGATAACCAGTCACTGGGGTAACCAGGAAAGGTCTTTTGAGGAAGGTGATGCTTGAGATGAGTTTTGAAAGAAACCATAGAGTCTAAAAAGTGGATGTGAGAAGGGAGAGCATTCTAGGCATGAGAGCCAGCCAGTACAAAGCCCCAGAGATGGGAGATGGACCGCCATGTGTGAAGAAGAGCAAGCAGGCTGGTCTGCCTGGATCATGGAGTGAATGGAGGCAAGTAAAATGTAAGAAGCCTGGAAGGTAGAAAGGAGCCAGACTGTGGGAAACATTTCAAATGCCAAACAGTAGAGTTTCTATTGTATCCTAGAGATGACAGGGAATCGCTGGAGTTTAATGATTGAGGGCATGTAAGGTAGGTCACATGATCAGGCCTGTGCTTTGGTAGCTTTGCAGAAGTGAGTTTTGATTGAGGTTGTCTTTTGTCCTTCCCTCTGGAAGAGGCCCATGACTTCAGAAAGGTGATGCTGTGACTTGCAAATGAACTAGATTTAAGGGAGGGAGGGCTGTGCAGAGTCACCAGCCTCACCTTCTCCCTGGAGCCATCTGGGTCCAGTGGTGAGCTATAGATTGGGACCATTGCAGAGAGACTTCAGGGACGGAGCACAGTTAGGAGAATGTTGCAGGAGTGCAGGAGAGGGCAATAAGAAGAACATGAACTGGGATTGGGATTATGTGAATGGAGAGAAAGGAACATAGAGGAGAGGTGTGGCAATGGATGGAATGTATGGGATGCGTGAGAGTGAGGAGACAAAGCTGATATTAAGGTTTTGAACCCGAGTGTAGAAGAATGGGGGTGCCCTTGACAGTGATAGGGAAGGCTAGGCCATGTAATCCCCTTGTTTACATAAAACCATATTACATTTCCTGTGGAGAAATGGGGGGGGTGAGAGTGTGGGGGAGTGGGGAGGGAAGGAGATAACAAGTGGCTGGGAAGAGTGAGGGACTCTTTTCCCACATACCAAGATTCAAATACAAAGTCATGTGAAGTTAAAACTGAAGGGAGACTTAAAGAACTTCCAAACAAACTCTCTCATTTCACAGATGAAGAAGTAGTGGCCAAAGAGGGGACTTGACTTGTCCAAGGTCATACAGCAAGTTAGTAGCAAAGCCAACTTTTAAGCCATAGCCCAGGCCCTGACTTAGATTTCTCTCACTTCAATCAATCAATAAAGGTTTATTAAGTACCTACCACGTACCAGGCATTGCACTCAGCACTTGCCTCACATCTTTTCTCCCTACCTCTGAAGTTTCTTCAAATCTTTTTTTTTTATAACTGCTGTCTTTAAACTATATTGGCTTTCAATCTAGATTTATGGTTTGGAAGCTCTGCCAAGGAAGTGTTCAAAATGGTAGCTTGCCAAGGGTAATCTCAAGGACTTGAGAGTGGTGGTTTCTTCTACTTCCAGAATCCATGATTGGATCACTGTGGCTATTTCCTCCACCAATGCCATTTGTAATCCCTCCACTTCTTAGTAGACAACCTTTAAACATCGCTATAGCTGTAAATAAAGGAACTAGGTGGCCCAGGGACTAGAACTTTGGACTTGGGGTCAGGAAGAAGTGAGTTCAAATTTGGCCTTTCACTAGCTATGTGATTCTGGGCAAGCCAGTCTCAAGCTTAAACTCTCTGTCCTTCAGCATCCTCATCCGTAAAATGGGGATAATGATAGCAGCTACCTCCTAGGGTCGTAAGGAGGATAAAGTGAGATAGTGTTTGTAAAGTGCTTTACGAGCCTCAACGCACCGTAGGAATGCTTACTGTTGTTAATAATATTAAACACTGTAATCCTTTCCAGGCTGGCTGAACCAGGCTGGGCTTGTGCTACTCTGATAAAGCTTTAGAGAGCCCAAGCTCCTTCTAATCACAGAGAATGCCTTGAATGGAAGACGGATGCTTGCTTATTTCATTGGGAGTAATCCCTACCTGGCTTTAGCTGTTGGTAACTAGAGATTTGTATTGAGAAAAGAAAGGGTATTTTTTCTCCTCTTATTTTTCCTCTTTTGAAAGAATGGAATATTAGTCCTTTTGATTAAGGAGAAAAAAAAAGACAGGCATATGGACTCATGCTGTCGGCATGCAGATGAAGTTATATTCCCTCATTGTTTCCATTGGGGACACGGGGGATTTAGATGGAATGACAAGTTATCCCAGCTGATGAGCAGGCTGTCCTCCCTAATGGGATAAAGGTAGCCTAAGTGCATTTACGCAGGCCACAGTCTCTCAGTCCTGGAAGACATTCCACTCCTTCCTTCTTTCCACTTCCCAAAATACTTTTCTTCCTGTAAGACTCAGCTCAGGTGCTGCCTCCTCCATGAAGCCCTCCCTGATCCCCTCGGTTACCAGTTTTCTCTTCTTCTTCAAATGACCCTGTATTATTCTTATTTGTGTGCATAGTGTATCTGCCTAAACAGAAAGGCAGCTCTGTGAACTTCTTAAAGCACCAAGTCTGACCATGAATAAATCTCCCATTCCTCCCAAACAGTGAAGCCAGCGGGTACAGCCCTAGTACAGGGCTTGGCCTGAACTCAGGAAGGTCTAAGTTCAATTCTGGCCTCAGACCCTACCTGTGTGCCAGGTTAAGAATTTCAAATACTGGGGGCAGGTAGATAGCACAGTGGATAGCACATCAGCCCTGGATTCAGGAGGACCTGAGTTCAAATGCGGCCTCAGACACATAACGCTTACTAGCTGTGTGATCCTGGGCAAGTCACTTAACCCCATTGCCTGCCCCCCCTAAAAAAAAAAAGAAAAAGAAAAAAAGAATTTTAAATATTATTTGGTGAGTTGTGAGAAATCATTGATGAAAGCTATATATAAGGAAGATTAATAGGATGATAGTTGAAATATTTCCATTCAGTTTGATTTAGCATTTTTAAGTCCCTACAGTGGGTGAAAGACTGTGATAAAAATTGTTATACCAGAGTCAAGAATGAAATAGTTCTTGTGCTAATTTTCTACTGAAAGGGTACATTATATAAAAGATAAGTAAATACAAATTGAATTGGTCAGTGAATAAGTGTTAACAATTAGGATCAGGAAACTTTTCATAGAGCAGTCCAGTTTTGAAGGAAGATGAGGGTATTGAGAACCAGAGGTGAGAAGAAAGTACATTTCAGAGCTAGAAAAGTCACAAAGAAAGGATTAAGACTGGAGATGGAATGCCAGATTCAGAGAATACATCCAGTTGTGGATTTTGGCTGGAAGACGAAACATGAAAGGAGGTGATGTCAGAAGAGGTGGGACAGGTCGTTTGGAGCCTTTCACTGAGTGACTTAAGATACTCAGTGAAGGGAAAGCCTGAAACCAATAGGAGGCAGTCAGTGAAGGTCTTGGAGCAGGGTATGGACATGGTCACTATTTGAGAGAATCATTTATGAAGCTAGTGCAGTCCTTCCAGTGGATGCATAGGTATGCCCCATGTGTGCCCCACTGGGAAGAATGTACCATGTGTGCCTCAGGGGCAGTATCCTTTACCAGTAGGGTGTGGAATGAAACCCAGTACAAGCTTCTAGCCACACCCATGGGCCATGGAAATTAAGAAATCAATTAGTTGGAAGGTAGTGGCAAGGAAAGCTTGGAAAAATGCTAAGGATGTTGTAAAGCTAGAGTTAATATGACTTGCCAAGTTATTGGATATGAGGAAGAAGAAAGTTAAAGACAGTATCATGATTTCAAGCATGAGTGAATACCATTGGAAGAAAATATGGAAATCTGAAAGGAAAAGAAATTTATGGAAGAAATATAATAAATTTAATTTTGGTTATATTGAGTTGGGCAGCAGGTGGCCAGTAAATAGTATGCTGGACTTGAAGCTAAGATGCCCTGAGTTCAAATCCTGCCTCAGGTACTTAATAACCATACAGTTCTGGGCAAGTCACTTAATCTCTCTCTGCCTCCATTGCCTCATCTGTTAAATGAGGATAATAATAGCACCTACCTCCTTGGGTTAGCATGAGGTACATGTGTAAAGCATATTAAACAAAAACCTTCAGGCACTATATGAATGAATTATTATTATTATTACTGTTAGAATTTGAGAAGCTAGTGAGACATTCTGTTGGAAATAAGCAGTGGGCAGTTGAAAATGCAGATCTGTAACTGGAAGAAATTTGGAAAATATCTATGATATGCTATATGAATTGAGCTTGACCTTTTTCTTATCTATAGATTAAGGCTCTTTATGGGATCAAAACCACCAGCTAGTCTGTTCAGAAGAAAAGTTTGTCTTAGGAGATGTTTGTAGACAATACAGTAAATTCAATTTTCATTTTTCTTCTGGTTGTTGTATTGTTTAACTTAATCTGTAACTTCTGGGAACGTAGATGGCAAGGGAATGTAGGACAAGGAAGTGAAGTGCTCAGGCACTGTCTACTATACCAGCAGTTCTCCAAATGTGGTCCAAGGACCCTGGGTTCCCCAAGACTCTTTAAGGTATGCACAAAGTCAAAATTATTTTCATAATATTATAAAGATGTTTTAATTTCTATTGTAGTAAATACCAATAGATCTAATCCACATAGATGAAAATTCTTTGGCAGGGGGTCCTAAATATTTAAGAGTATAAAGGGTCCTTGACCTTTCCTCATTTCCCCAGTTGTCTGTGCTCTCTCTTCTCTTGAAATCACTTTGTATTTGCTTATTATCTATGCCCATATTGTATCAAACCTAGTAGAAACCAAATTCCTTGAAGGCAGAAGTGTTTAATTTTTGCCTTTTATTTCTTAGACTTAGAATCGTGCTTGGTGCAGTCAACCTTAATGGAATTGAGTTCATATTGGATTTAGTTGGGTCCACAGACAAAGAAATGTGGTCAGAGTAAATCCAAGGAATTAGGATACTGCCAGGTATCTGTGTCAAATCTTTGGTTTAGAACCGGGTGATGATAATGATGATGAGGATGAAGAGGAGGAGGAGAAGGATAAGGGTAATTCATATTCATGTAGCAATTTACAATTCACAGAGATTTTCTCTCATAACCGTGTGAGCTAGGTAAGATAGTTTTCTCCATTTTGCAACTGAGGGAGCAAGCACTAGAAATTATTAAGTGAGTTGTCTGTGGCCCTATAAATATTAAGCTTCAGGGGTGGGGTATGAACTCAGGTCTCTTGACTGTCAGAGTTAAAAATGGCAGACAAGGCTTGAAGAATCTGAATGATATGCAACAGTCATAGTAGGCCCAGAGTCCTTGGAAATAAAACCTTAGCAGCCTATACAAGGATTCCAAGTAAGAAAGCTGGGCGGGCAGACGTCTTGGCCGGAGGTGAGAGCGAGTAGCTTCTTTTGGAGCTCTAAGCCCCTGGAGGATTCACCCAGGTCTCATCTGTCCCTCAAGGAGCACCAGCCCAGCTGCTGCCACTATCCCGGAGGGATGAAATTGGCTTTTCCCAAGTGGCACTGAGACCAGCTTCCAAATTGGACATTCTGTAGCAACATAGCACTAGTGATTGATGGCCACAGAGGAGGTGGAGATAGAGGAAATCAGAAATTTGGTCAGCCTAGGACATCTCAGCCATTGAACTAAAGAACAGAGAGAAGGGGAACAGGGTGCCAGTGTGGAGTGCTACACCAGGCAGGGAGGAAAGGAGGCTAGAATCTAGCTGGAGCCACTTCTGTACTCACTGAAGTCACCTAGTGTAGGCACTGAGGCTAGTGAAAAGTGAATTCCCCAGGGTGGTGTGGGAAGAGGCAGAGACACTTTTGAATTACAACTTTTGGGGAGTCTGCCATCAAAAGAAAAGGAATCAGAAACTGAATGATAGAGGAACAAATGAAAAAAGACTGAAGTTACCAGAGATCCCAGAAGAAAATTCTGTCCAAAACTTGAGTGTGCACAGATATATCAACAGTTTAGCTATTAATAACAGAAGGGAAGGTAACATGTAAACAAACCCAGAAATCTCTGAGTAAATATAACAAGAGAAAGAAAAATGAAGCAACACACGATGGGGCAGCAAAAACTTTGGCTTCCCAGGAGTGTATGGAATCACAGCGGGATGTTCCCCAATGGTACAAGAGAGAAGAAACAAGAATCTTCAAAGCAGAATGTGTGGCCTATACCGGAGAAATGATTGCCAGAAATGAAAAACTTGAATCTGCCTTAGCAGATCTCTCTAAAGAAGCAAAAGAGAAAAAGCTTTAATTTTGAGGAACACAGACTAAAGAAGAAATAAAGATTATAAAGACCATGAAAGAAAAGATACAAGTTTAAAATAGACAGAAAAGAGAATGAATGAAGATAACAAAGTAAGGAAATCCTTTTTAGAAAAAGATGCAAAATATTTAAAAACTAACAAAATAAGTTAAAGGAAAGAATAGAAAGGATTTTAATCAACAAGTGGAGAAAGAAAAAAGAGAAAATTAAATTATGTAAAAGGAAGAATGAAAAAGGCATGAATAAGTAAACTCAAAAAACTAGGGGGGAAAGTATGACAAACGGGGTACACAGAATGGAAGAATATTTATTTATCTATTTATCTGTTTATTTATTTGTTTGTCTGTTTATTGCATTCCTTTTTTATATTTTCAGTTCCAGATTCTCTCCCTCCCCCATGCATTGAGAAGGCAAGCAATATGATAACTCATTATACCTTTGAAGTCACTCAGAACATTTCTGTATTAGCCATGTTGAAGGGAGGGAAGGGGGAGGGCAAAAAAAAAATGAAAATGAGAAACTGTGTTCTCCGATCTGCACTCAGTTCATCAGTTCTGTCTGCGGAGGTAAATAGCATTTTTCATCATGAATCATTCGGAATCACCTTGGATCATTGTATTGATCAGAGTAATTAAGTCTTTCATAGTTGACCATCCTTACAGTATTGCTGTTTCTGTGTCTAATGCTTTGCTAGTTCTGCTCACTTCACTTTATATCAGTTTCCTAATGTCTTCTCAGGTTTTTCTAAAACTGCCCTGCTCGTCATTTCTTAAAGGCAATAATTGTGTTCCGTTGCAATCATGTACCGCAACTTGTTCAGCCATTCCACAATTGATGGGCATCCCCTAAATTTCCAGTTCTTTGCCACCACAAAAAGAGCTGCTGTGGAGGTTTTTGTGCATATGGGTCCTTTTCCTTTTTCTTTGATCTTTTTGGGATACAGGCCTAGTTAGTGATATTGCTGGGTCAAAGAATATGCCCTTTGGGCATATTTCTGAATTGTTCTCCAGAATGGCTGAACCAGTTCAAAACTCCATCATCAATGCATTAGTGCCCCTATATTTCCACATCCCTTCCAGCATTTGTCATTTTCCTTTTCTGTCACATTAGTCAATCTGATAAGGTGCTACCCCAGAGTTGTCTTGATTTGCATTTCTCTAATCGGTAGTGATTTAGAGCATTTTTTCATCCGATCATTGATAGCTTTGATTTCTTCTAAAAACTGCCTGTTTCCTTTGACCATTTATCAATTGGGAATGGAGGGATTAATTTAAGGGTGAAGAGAACCTATGGAAATAGGGTTTCCTTAAAATAACTTAAGAAAAAAAAACTTAAGCAAAAATAACTTAAGAAAATATCTTTAAAGAGTATGAAATTTTTTAAAAATCACAATTCAAAAAAAGTCATATTAGGGACAAGTATAAAAATATTAACCTAACTCATAACTTTACATATGAATGGATTAAATAATCCAATAAACAAAAGACATACAAATTGAATAAGAAAACAAAACCCAAAAATCTCTTATCAGTTTTGTTAAGAGTTTTTTCCCCTCTTCATTCTTTTTTTTTCTTTAAAAAATAGTCTTTGTTTATAGAGTGACTCCTGGTGAAAGGAGAGGGGTACTAGAAGAAATTAGTCAGTGTAACAACAAATATCGATAAATTTTCAAAAGAAAAAAAAAAGAACGCTGGGCAGTGAGTATTAGGGACCCATGCAAAGCTCATGGGCTAGAGTGGTGCCTAAGGAGTAGATTACGGTGAGTTAGATGTTGGAGCATACTCAGGAGAGCATTTTCGTTAGCCTTTGCCCTGAGGAGATGGGCCATTAGGATTGCTTCTTTAGGGTGTACTGGTGCCTGACCCACACTGTATATGTGCCTCTGTTCTGGGCACCAGTTTCAGGTTCCAAAAGCAAGCAGTACCTTGATACCAGATTCTTCCCTCATGTTTAAATCTTTTATAAAACACTCAAGTCAGTTACTAATCCTAGTATGGCCTGCCTATATCCTACAAGAGATGGAGTAGGTAATGCTTGAGTCCAGACGACATAAAGAGCAAGGAAGGGGAACTGGAGAAGGAGGAGGAAGAGGAGGGGAATTGGGGGAAAGAGACTGAAAGGAGAGGCACTGGAGGGAGGGAGATGGGGTGAGGTGCAGAGAGAAGAACCAAAAGCTTTATATAGGCTAGGCAGATCCTGACTCATTCTTTGTCTGATAAAAAAAAAAATCTTCAGGGAATCGTGAACAATTTTCCAAGTGCATCCTGGCCATGGGAACATTTTAAAAATTCTTGGGCTGTGATAACTGCAAAAGTGCTTTTGCAAACATTTTACAAGAGTCAGAAAACCACGTGATAGGCTCTTGCCAGAAGAAAAGCTTGCAGCTGGAACATAAGTGGAATCCAGGAAGCGTATGGACATGTGTAAATGTCTCCTGATTCCACAAACTCTCCAAGAGTCATTTAAGAAGTTTCACATAAATGTTTTGAGTTTAGAAACATTTACTAGTCAGGAAAAAAAATTCTTTAAATGAAATGATGGTTTTCATGCTGTATGTGGCTAAATAAAATGTTTGGCTATCTATCTGTATGTATGTATGTATGTATGTGTGTATATGTATATATGTTTGTACAATATGTGATATATATTATATATAATATATGATCTTATTATTACATTTTACCCTTTGCATCATATTGCATATTTCAAAACTTACCTCTTTCCTTGATAATTGGGATAGTAATCCTTTTTTCTGTTTTCTTCCTTTTCCCCTCACAATTTAATCCCTTTTTTCATCTGTTGATAAGTTCCCTTGAAACACTAAAAAATTATTTCATATATGTATATGCTATCTCTCCTAATAGGCTACAGGTTTCTTGAGAGGAAGAACTATGCTTCCTATTCCTTTGTAAATTCTCTATGAAGTTTGTGTCACTGAAATTGGATTGAATTAGCCAGGTATTGGCTAGAGGCTGGAATGTTCTATCTTATAATTTATGTCAACAGTAAAAACTATGACCAGATGGTTTCACCGTTTTGCTACTGAGTTCAACTCAGCAAGTAAATTGTGTTGAGACCTGTATAATGATATATACATTAGGAATATATCATATTGCATTGGAAAAAAATCCTGTTTAAAACATCTAATGAATTAATTACTTGCATGGTATAAGAATGGCATTTGTGAAAGGAATATACACTGTTGCAAAATTTAAATAAAACTACCCAAAAATATGTGGTGTTTTTATTATAGCAACAATCTCTAATGCTTGTTTAATCCAGTCTTTTTTTTTTTTTAATAATTCTCCTCTTTCACTCTCATTACATGGAAGTCTGTGTACTGGTCTTCCAAGGCTTCTATTTTTAATTTGCTGGGTCCAGGCACTCTTGCCATAGTTTGAGTGACTCGTGGCCAAAAAGACAATCATACTCAAGGTGTCCAAGCAAATTTGCCTGATTAGCTGAAGTCCAAATATAGTCTAAGACATGGGCTGTGCATGTATTAACCAGGTGGAATATCACTAAGTATCCGAATGGTAGTCTTATAGTTTCAAATAGTTTTGTTTGTTTTACCCAGAGACCTCTTCTTCACCGTCCCACCCCTTTACCTGCCCCAGTTTTTACTCATCGTGAATTTTATGGTTAACTGTTTCGTGTTTAGAGCCATGCTCCTTTCCTTTCTGTAAATGACTCTGATTCATGAAGACTAAGGCTTGATAACACCTTTATACTATTTGGTTAGGCCTATGATAACTAATCAATTGAAACTGACAGGCTAGGAGGCCTCAACCTAGCTTTGTTTTTTGTCTAGCACCGTATCTACCACAAAAGGTACTTGATTAAGAAATTCTATGAGGTTTTCTGGATTTTATTTTACAACATAAGGGAAATAAAAAACAATGTAAGGATGCAGAAATTCATAGAAAAACATAATCAGTTCATTTCACAGCTCTTTGAGTTAGTACTGTTGATATTTTAATCCCCATTTTACGAATGTGGAAGCAGAGGTTCACAGTTAAGGTGACTTCCCACACAGTATCAGAGGTGAGATTCAGACCCAGATTTTACTAGATTTCAGACCCAGTCCTCTTTCCATTCATTCTATGCTGAATATTTTTATGGCTTTGATAGAATACTGGCAAAACAAAACTGTTGGTTATCTCTTCCTTTTACCAGTTTGCAAATTTGATTTGTGATTTAAAACCATTTCATATCTCTCTAGCTGTTCTGTAACCATTAATTATCTGTTTTGTTTCTTAGCCTTTGTTCATTTTGGTAAACATTTAGGAGGTTCATGTGTGTGCCAGGCACCGTATTAGGCTGTGGGGATGCAAGGACAAAAATAGAAGTCCTTGCCCTCTGGTTGTTGACACTCTACTGAGGTGATACAACACATCAAAAATACTATTTGGGAGAACATAAAAGGCTCCCTATAGGACACACGACCTAAATTGAGCCTTAAAGGAAGCCTGGGATTCTCAGAGGAAGAGGTGGCATTCCAGACATGCAAGACTACATATACAAAGGAATAGAAATAAGCAATGGAAGTTCAGTTAAAGTTGAGTTCATTGCTTTGATGACTGGCCAATTTGTCTGGGAGAAGAGTGTGTAAAATGGATTAATGTGAGATGTTGGGAAATACATCTAGGAGTCAGAATGTGGCTTTTTAATGTTGCATTGAGTAGTTTGTGCTTTTATCTTAGAGGCGATGGGGAACCATTAAAAATTTTTGATCAGAGTGGTAACACAGTCTGAGGTGTCTTATAAATATTAATATTTATCAGCTCTGTAAATGGATGGGTTAGAGAGATGAGAGACTGAAGACAGAAAGACAAGTAGAGTAGCTATTCTCAAAAAACAGAGGTTATTACTATTTTCATGCTAGCCCAATTTATAAGAGTGGAATCTGAGACCTTCAGATGTTCAGATTATTTCTGGTCACAGGGCACATAGATCTGATTTTACATGTGAGAGTGTCTGAATACCCCTCTTTATACAGAAGGTTCTGTTTACTCTGGATGTCCCCTGTATATTCATTTCCCTTGCCCTCACATTCAAAAAACAATTTCCTTACTTAAATCTATCAAATGGCAATAATAATGAATCAATAAGCCAGCAGCAATGGAACCTCTGTACTTTGGCCAATTTATTTCATACCTATAACCTATCCTGAATCTCTTTCCTTTGCTCCTTTGCTCAAAATATCTTAAGATATTTTGCCTTTATAGCCATGAGGTAGCAATTTGAACTGGAAGCTACTCTTTCTGTTTGGGGATTCAGTGTGAAGTAATGAAAAGTATGTTCTTTTTGTAGCTAGGGGATACGTGTTCAAATACTGTTTCTGACACTAGTTGTGTGACCATGGGCAATTCATTAATTCAGTCAGGTTCTCTGATATTCAGGTTTTCCACTATTCTGGAAAACAGGGGCCATAATACTTAGGTAAACTACTTAATGATTTCTCATGAGGAACATGCTTTGTAAACCTCGAAGTACTCTGTAAATGAGAGCTTTTATTTATTCTTCTCTACCAGCCTACCTACCTAATCAGTGGTGCTTGCTGTTAATAGGAGATACGTAATCCAAATAGGGCTGGGCATGATAACACACAATCCCAGTTTTGGAAGAGAGGTAAACAGCCGTCTTATACTTAAAAATATTTGAACAAACAAGCAAACAAAAACTCTTCAGCATACCTGAGAAACGGTCATTGAACCTTTGATCTCCAGTAAGTGGAAAGTCACTACTTCTTGAAAGAAGTCCATTCTACTTTGCGGTTGCTCAACTTGTTAGGGAATCTTCTTTCTTTTTATCAAGTGCTTATAAAATTATGAACTGACTTGAACCTTACATCAAGCCTAAAATTTCCTCTTTGCAACTTCCACACAGTGATCTCAGTGACACCCTTTGGTGCCAAGTAGAACATGATAGCCCTTTAGATTTTTAAAGATGGATTTTATGTCCCCCAAACCTTCTCTTTTCCTTCAACCAGCCCTCTCTTCCTTCAAGTTGCAGCTCAGGCATTACCTTTTTTCTGAAGCCTTTCCTGATTCCCCTCTTCCCACCTGCTATTGCCCTTGCTCTCAAGTAATTTTATATTTAACCACTTTGTATATATTTTTATTTATTCACATTGTGTTTATAGTTCATATATTGACATACATACCTTTTTGTCTCCTCCTTTAGCTGACATTCTGAAGACAGAAAGTATTGATATCAATACAAAATATCTGACACAGAGTAGATGCTTCATAAATACTTGTTGATTGATTGATTAATTTCAAGACTTTTCACCATCCTGGTTGCAAACCTCTGGATTTCTCCAGTTTGCCAATATCCCTCGCAAAATGCAGCTCTCAGAATGAAACAGAAAACTCCAGATGGGGTCTAAGTAACAGCAAGATTATTGCTTTCCTAGTTCTGGACACTACATCTCAGTGTAGACTTCAAGAGCTCATTAGCTTTATTGGGTGTTCTATAAACTATTAACTCATATTGATTTTGCAGTGCACTAACCACTCCCCACCCCGAGATCTTTTTCTCAGTGCTATCTAATCATTTCCTTCCCATATTATACTTGCAAAGTTGAATTTTGAACCTGATTATCATCATTATTTTCCCTATTACATTTCATTTCATTAGATTGAGCCCATTTTTTAAGCCTCTTATTTGTTCAATGTATTAATTATCTCTCCCCCGCTTTGTAGGGGGAAAGGGAAAGAATTTATATAGTACCTACTATGTGTCAGGCACTGTGCTAGGCACTTTACACGTATTATCTTATTTGATCCTCACAACAACTCTGGAAGATGGGTGCTATTATTACACCCATTTTATGGTTGAAGAAACTCAGGCAGACAGAAGTTAACTGACTAGTCTGGGTCACACAGCTAGGAAGTGCCTGAGGCTGGATTTGAACTCATCTTCCTGATGTTAGGTCCATTGTAGCTCTATCTACTCTGCCACCCATTCCCTTTATAATATGTTTTAACTTGATAAGTGAGCCATCTATACCTTTACCATACCATTGACTCTTTTTTCTTATAACGTTAATGAGCACAGTACAAAGCAGAGATCACTGCATCATTCCTTGTGAGATTACCTTCTTTGTTGACAGTGACTAATTAATTGATAACTCTTTGGTTCTAGCCATGTGGCCAGTTTGTAATCTATTAAAATCTAGCATCCTCTATTTTACATTATCTTCACTTTGTCTTTGTCAAATGTCTTGCTAAAATCTTAGTAAATTGTATGTCCCATATTCCTTTTATCTAATAAGCTAACAACGCTATTGAAAAAGGAAAATTTTGGGGCAGCTAGGTGACACAGTGGATAGAGCAGTGGCCCGGGATTCAGGAGGACCTGAGTTCAAATGTGGCCTCAGACACATAACACTTACTAGCTGTGTGACCCTGGGCAAATCACCTAACCCCATTGCCTAGCCAAAAAAAAAAAAGAAAAGAAAAAGTAAAAGGAAAATTTGGATAGCCTGGCATTATCTCTTATTGATGAATAGATGCTAGCTATTTGTGGTTACTGCTTAGGTTTCTAAATGCTCACTAACCATCCCTTTAAAAACATGTTCTAGAATTTTACCAGAAATTAAATTCGATCTCCCTGTTCTGTAGTTTGCATATCTAGGAAGTGATCATGCAGTATAGTGGAAAATATGTTGGAGTTGGAATTGAGAGGGGCATGGCTCCAAATCTGTATGACCAGTAGTTATTAGCTCTGTTATTGTTATTGTCATTCAATTGTTCAGTTCTGTGGAACTCTCTGTGACCCCATGAACTACACTGCCCTCGGGATTTTCGGGGCAAAGATTTTGTTGTTGATCAGTGTTTTCTCCATTGGGTCTGACTCATTATGCCCCCATTTAGGGTTTTCTTGGCAAAGGCAGTGGAGTGGTTTGCCATTTTCTTCTCCAGCTCATTTTATAGATAGATAGAGATATATGTAGATAGAGATAGAGATATATATATAGATAGATAGATAGATGTATAGATATATATAAAATAGGGTTAAGTGACTTGCCCAAGGCCACACATCTAGAGTCTGAAATCGGATTTGAACTCAGGAAGAGGAGTCTTTTTGACTCCAAGCCAGGGACTCCATCCATTGTGTCACTTCGCTGCCCCCTGGGCACCTTCTCCAATGGCTTAAGGGAAACAGAAGTTGGGTGACTTGCCCAGGACCACACAGCTAGTATGTGTCTGAGGCCAAGTTTGAACACAGGTTTTCATGACTCCAGGCCTGTGCCCTGTCCACTGAGCCACCCAGCTGCTGCTTATCAGCTGCATGTTGTTGTTGCTCATTTGCTTCAGTCGTGTCTGACTCTTTGTGACCCCATTCGGGGTTTTCTTGGCAAAGATACTGGACTGGTTTGCCATTTCCTTCTCCAGCTCATTTTACAGATGGGGAAATTGAGGCTAACGGGGTAACTTGCCCAGGGTCACACAGCTAGTAAGTTCTGAATTAAGATTTGAATTCAGGTCTTCCTGACTCCGGGCCTAGCACTGTGTCCGCTGTGCTGCCTAACTGCCCCATTAGCTCTGTAGTCATGACCAAATTTAAGTGTTTTAAATCTTATTTTTCTCATCTGCAAAAATAATACTAGCTGCTATACTTACTTCATAGAGGAGTTGTAAGGAGCGAATGAGGCTAAATACACTTGTAAACCTTAAAATGCAAAATAAAGCTATTTCATTTTTGTTATGGTTATTGTCACTAGGACTCCAACGTTGCAGCCACCACAGCCTTGGCTTTTTCTGGAGATTAGCCATTCCATTGAACCAGTGATAAATCTGCAGAAAATGCAGGGTCTGGGCTCATTCAGACCCAAACGTCATCTGTTGAAGGAGTAACCCGGATGAATGGGGCTGTGTTTCAGGTCTCTCCCTGCGAGAAATGCCACTGTGAAGCCAGCGGTGAAGTGCTTTGCACTGTGTCAGCTTGTCCTCAGACGGAATGTGTGGACCCTGTATATGAGCCAGATCAGTGTTGTCCCATCTGCAAAAACGGTAAGTGTGACAATGATTTACAAATTCTGTTTCAGTGGACTAGTGTGGCATCTACATGTGTGCATCTACACACAGCCATTTAGAAGCAAGATCTTTTCCACTTCACTACTCTGGTGATATCCCATGAAAGGCAAAACTTTCCTCTGTAAGTTGGAACAAGATTCCCATAGTCAGGTTTATTTCTGTGTTCTAGCTTCAAATCCATTCCTGCAGACCAGTCCTTCTTCTGAGACAAATCAAACATGCTATTTGATCTCATTTACTTTTCATTACTAAATGAATTAAATTTGGGATGTAATTGAATATTTTTCATAACCAAATTATGCAGGGTTGGAGCTTCTTTTTACCATTGAGACATCAGGGTAGAACAAAGACCTTTTCCACTCTGCTAAGAAAGAAATGACAGTGTACTCTCAATCTTAGTGTATAAGGGAAAAGTAATTACAGTCCTAAATCTCAGCTGACATTACTTTTTGGTTAGGCTTTGTGACCAGGTAACCAGAGACATTCTGATTTCTCCATAGGAAAGCACCAAACTGAATGGAGTAAGTACCCTGAACAATCAGCAACTTCTCCCCCATTCCCCAATCAAAATGCAATAATAGAGCCATGATTATGGAACCGTCATTAGAAAATAAGGATTGCTCTTCCTCTGTAGATTTCCCATGCTAATCATGACATGCATCTGCATCCCTTTTTACATAAGTAGGCAATCTAATCAGATCTGTGACATCAGAGGATAAGGTCTGATCCTTTCACTGTAGTTTCTGTGTATACTGTACAGGTAAAATGTGAGTGACTTGACCACTTTACAAGATGAGGATGAAGAGGACTGTGGCCATAGTATATGCTTTTGCAAGTGTAAATGCAAGACAGGAGTGGGAAGAGCTCCAAATTTAGAGTCTAAATGACATGATTACAGATCCTGTCGTTTCTACATTCATAAGTGACTTCTTTGGCCCTCACTTTCTTCATTTCTAAAATGAGGAAATTTGAACAGATGATCACTAAGGTTTTTTCTAGCTCTAAATCTATGACCTGAGAAACAAAGTGGTTTCAGGAGAGAGGATATTGTGAAATACATTAGAATAGGGAGAATTCTCATTTCGGTATATATAGAAGTTGAGAAGGCTTATTATTTTTCCAATATGCAGTGGCCTCGAGGACATGAGCTGTGTTTTCTATTTAAATTTTAATTTTTTTTAATACTTCACAGGTCTTACTAAGCATGGTTCTGGGCACAGTGTAAGTGCTCATTACTTCTTGACTGAAGTGGAAGGATCAAGTAAGCTCTTGAGTTGTATATTGACACATTTGGTGTGAAAACTCCATGTATCTTAGCATGTTCATTAGAATTTTGCCTTTTGTGATACTCATTATGCACATTCTTTCTATAACAGATCAGTCTCATCATATTTGTTCCTTGGTGTGCTTATCATCAGGCAAAAAAAAAAGGCTAACTAAAAGCCTTCCCTTTGAATAGTTTATTAGGCAAGCATTCACTTTCTAGTATTCTCTGTTTTTCAAAGATGATTTGAAAGTGTATAGAGAAAATATACTTCACCCTGCACCAAACCAGTAACACTTTTGGACTTGATACAAATGAATTACTCTTTCAGTGCAATTCAGTTCAATACGATATTCATTAAGCACCTACCACATTTGGCCGAGTTGACCCTTTTGTTAGCCAGTGTCTCCCACAAACGTTAAACATCCAAAAATGTTCCTTAGGCTTGGGCCAGCTGCCGCTGTACCTGTGAGCCCCAGAGCCTGACCCACCTGCTGCTTCCTGGGTATCATTACCACCTGGGTATCATTACCACCAACCTTTTACAACACACACACATACACACACACACACGTGAGTGGGATAGAGACCACTTACTCAATAAAAATTCAGAGGTTTCTCTCAGTAGAAAGAGAAGTTTTATTTTAGCAAGTCTCACGCGAGAATTGGGCATCACCTACCCAGGGTGGACTGGAGAAGGGAGACAGGATGCAAACAGCAAGCAAGCAGTTAGCAACCCTTAGACAAACAACTCTAAGAAACCCCCCCACACACACACTTATTTACCTCAATTTCTTTATCCTCATTGGTTGAGGTAAGAGACTTACATTCTACCTACCTACTAAGAGATACATTTTACCCAAAACAAGCTTGGGAGCTAGAAGATTGCCTTACTTGTCAAAGATAAGGCTGGGGTGGTGGTTACAAAACAAGGGAGGGGGTGGGCAACAGATGTATGACCTGATCACATGATTTACAGGAAAATGAAACTTAGGCCCAGCTAATGCTAAAGCCTTAACTAAATTTTGGGGCATAGCTTCCATTTCATATTAGAAACTTTCACTTGTCCCACACACACGTATGTATGTATGTATAACATACTCTCTCTATAGATTTCTTTTTTCAAAGCTTAGCCTGTGGAAGAGGCAACAGCTTTCTAAATACTCATGTACCTTGTTTGAAGTAAACATAAAATCATTTAAGTTCCCTAAGGTTGTTGTTTTTTGTTTATTTGGGTTTTTTTTTTTTGGTTTTTGTTTTTTATTGTTAGTTAATAGAAAGGAGTTTAAATGACAAAGAGGAAAATTACAAGTGCCCTGTTTTGCCCAGAGATAAAGTGATGCAGTCTAATGATCTAGCAGGCAGAGTCTGGGAGGGTCATTTTTCTCCTGGACAGAAGGATAGATCTGAATGGAAAGTCCAGTAAGTATGAACTTACTGGCCAGGCCCAAGCACTAACAAAGTTTCTACCAAACACTGAATTCTAAGGAGCTGAAAGGAAAGTGGGGAGCCATGGCAGGAGTGGAGATTTGAGTAGAAAGGTCAGTACCCAGATCAAGAGGAAAGGAGTGTATTAGGAATTGAACATCTCTGTGATTTCAGCCTGTTTTTCCAAAGGTTTATCATTGTCATCATTGTTGTTGTTGTTTAAATGGATCCTGTTTGATTTCAATACCTTCATCTTCTCCTGAGATGTCCTCACGTTCACAGGTTTGGCCAGTGTGTTTCTTTCTGACTCATCCATGCTTGTAACCAGTAGACCCTACAGATTTACAAAGTGTTTAAAAGAGAACCCTTGTCTTCACTGAAATTTAAATGGAGCAAGGTATTAATTTTTGTAGCTCATCTTTTCCTTTAGTGACAAACTTCTGCCTTCTTGTCTATGGAATCAATTCTGGCTTAATCCTGATGTTTTTTAAAAAAGTTCTTTCTAAAGAATACTAAAAACTTCAGAAATCTCATCAAGATAGTTACAAATCAGGACTTTAGAAGACTGATGGGAAAGCAAGTCTCTTGCCTCTCACAAGAGAGGAGGTGGACCATGAGACATGCATTTTCAGACACATCTAGTGTGTTGAATTGTTTTGCTTTACTATTTTTTTTGTTATAAGATGGTTTTTTTGGGTGTGGAAGCAGGCTACTGGAAAGTGATGGTAGTGGTATTTGTTTTTTAAAAGGGCCATCAATAAAATGTTTTTTTTTTAAAAAGCTGCTACTAAAATATTTCTTTTCCATAGGTTAGTAAATATTACAGAAATCTTTCAATAAAAATTACGTAACCCAATAATAATAAACATTAAGCAAGCTGGCTGTTTCAAGAGTAAACTATGTAAATTCTCCAAATTTTCCTTAGAACGCATCTACCTGATATGACTTAGCTTTGAGCCTTGAATAGTATTTAGGATTTAGAATGCGGAAATAGAGCATGTTAGAGCTAGAAAGAATATTAGGTATCATCTGGTCCATATCCAGATGTGGAAAATGGAGACCTGAGAGGCCAAGGGATCTTAGTTAATTCTTCTCTTCTAGTCCAGTTACCCTGCTCGCTGTGCCATGTGCATAACATTGCATCTCCCAGTGCCTGACTTAAGAATCCTCATGTTTAGGATGCCCTGCTTTTCCACTTTACCATGTGAAATTCCTAACATTCTTCAAAGCACATCATAGGGGCCATTACTTGTATGAGGCTTTTTGTGATTTCCCCCTCAGCTGTTAGTACTCTCCTTCCCTTTTACCTAATATGTACATATTTATAGAATCTATGTAATTTTCTTGGGAGCAGGGCTTGTTTTAGTCATTGTATCCTTCTTGCCTACTATCTTATGCCTTGAACATAGTAGGTGCTTGATAAATATGTTGAATTGAAATGGAAGAGCCAAGACTTGAACCCAGACCGTATGACTTCAAATTTAGGATTCTCTCTAATATCCTCTTGACCTTGACAAAAATAATATCATTCTAGAGTTTTTGTGTATGAAACCCACTTGGAAAACACTTGATTTGGCATCATGAATGGATGTTCTGCTTTTAATTGGCTGGGTCTTAATAAATGATTCATAATACCAAAGGAAATATCAACATTTCAGTTAGGAAAAAATAGCATTAATGATCCATAGAAGATTTATTTGAGGCCAAGAATAGTTACTATGTAAGAAACAGCAAATCCAATCTATATTTTTTCATGTCTATATAAGATTAACTTGGGTGAGTCTGAATGTTGGAGATTTTTTAACTGGTGACCTTCATAAACTGCCCCACTGCTCTTTAAATCCTCGCTTTGACTTTCTGTACTTAATATTTACTTCTTGCATCAGAGGGAAAAATTATAGTTTAGTTGCTACTTGCCAAGCCAGTTCCTTGCCATGAAGCATCATCAAAGTGGCAAAAGTATGAACTTAAGAGTACCTTGAATATAAATAAATGATCACAAATCAGGTGAAGCTTAATATATTCACCTTGTTGACTTGTATAGATCAATCACTGTGAAAAAATTTTTAATAAGGCAGAGCTGTATGGAGGTATTTTTCCATGGTACAGTCTGTGTTATATTGACTTTCGCGAGCACGGGCTTTCTCAGGTGATGGACAGACTTCAAAGGTTGAGAGATTCTGTATGATTATAATCAGCCCTACAGGCCTGGATGCTGCTCTGAGTATGAAATGGGTTATAAGGCTCCAGGGTCTAGCTGCAAGAGGAGACAAAACAATAAAAACAGTGAAAGTGGACTGAGATATAATGTATCAGTAGATCAAGAAGTGAGTTTATTATTATTAGAGAATATGATGTCTTACTGCCATTTTCTGCATAAAAATCATCCGGGTTAGCATCCTAGCTCTGCACAAGTCACATTCTTACTTTCTGGGTTTCAGTTTTCTCATTTGTAAAAGGAGGAATTTGTACCAAACAATCTCTAAGTACTCTTTCTCGTCTAAAATTCCACAGTTCTACGCTTGAACTCTCTTTACCTTTTTTTACTGTTCACTTGTTTCGGTCGTGTCCAACTCTTCATGACCTCATGTGGAATTTTCTTGGCAAAGATACTGGAGTGGTTTGCCATTTCCTTCTCTTTACTTTAGTTTCCTCATTTGTGGAGTAGAAACAATAGTTAAAGATGGGAAAATTGTGATTACCAAGAATATTAGCCCTTCTGGATGGATGATGAATGAATGAATGAATGACTATATGAATGAATGAACACGTTATAATGTTAAGTAAAATATTTGAAGAATCTAAAAGCAAAAAAAGCCATATGGAAATAGTAGACACTCTAGTATCATTCTGGTGATGATTTCTAAAGTGTCAAAAGAGGGCTATTTGATGACTGATTACATGTGGAACTAAGCCGTAAGAAATTCTTGGGAATTTTTATTTTTAGGAAAATAACTGTAACTAGGTAGTCTTTTTCAGAATGTCAGAATATCCACAGATAGAGTATTTGTCGCTGAGGTCAGATGGTAGTGGAAGTCAAGACAGGTTATATTGTACAAAATACTTTGGTGTGCTCAGTTATTCCCCAGGTTCTTAAAAGAGGTAAGTCTGCAAGGAGAAAATTTGGGGAATAGTATCTTGGTCTACAGCTTCATATCATGTAAACAAATTAGTGCACTGATCTGGTAGCAATAATATTACTACTTAAGACATTTTTTTCAGATTCTTTCATTCTTCCATTGACATGTTCAATAGAAGTAATCCTGATTGCTTCAAAACATTTGCTTGCTTCTTTGCCACATTCTCCGTTACGTCCTGACATCTAGTTCATCTTTAAGAAAGGGCTCAGAGCTGTTTCTAAATTCTATATTCCTCAAGGCACTAAAGCCTCAGTTACTCTTGTATTATGACTTCTGTGTTAGATCAGGAATGTAAACTCTAACATCAGTACCTTTGATGTTCATGTGGCAGACATAGATACAGCAACTGTCAAAGATGTGGTATTTGGATATTTCTTAGGAATATCCTCTGGTCACACATCATCAACTTATTAGACATTTCCAAATGGATGTCCTATAGCCAGATTAATCTCAATATGTTCAAATCAGAGCTAATTATTTTTTTTCTTAACACCTATTCCTCTTCCAAACTTCTGTTGTTGGCATCACCAACTTTCTAGTCACCTAGGTTAGTGATTTTGGAATCATCTACAGCTCCCCACACTTGTTCCCTGCCCCCCACCCAAATCTGATTAGGAACCAACCCCTAAGAAGTTCTCCAGAATTTTTATTTTTAAAACCAAGTTCCCCAAGACACTGATGAAGAGGGACAGAATGAAAGGAGACAGAGAGAAAAGTGTGAAGAGGAGAAAAATAGGATTGAGTGAAATATACAGTTAGTAATCATAACTGTGAATGTGAATAGGATGAACTCTCCCATAAAACGGAAGTGGATAGCAGAGTAGATTAAAAATCAGAATCCTACATTATATTGTTTACAAGAAACACATTTGAAGCAGAGAGACATACACAGAGTAAAGGTAAAAGGCTGGAGCAGGATATATTATGCTTCCGCTGAAGTTAAAAAAAAAAGCAGGAGTGGCAATCCTGATCTCAGATAACACAAAAGCAAAAACAGGTATAATTAAAAGAGACAAGGAAGGAAACTATATCTTTTTAAAAGGTACATAGACAATGGAGTAATATCAATACTAAACATATATGCACCAAGTGGCATAGCTTCCAAATTCTTAAAGGAAGAATTAAGTGAGTTATAGGAAGAAATATACAGTAAAACTATACTATACTAGAAATAGACAGTAAAACTAGGCCTCAACCTACCTGTCTCAGAACTAGATAAATCTAACCACAAAATAAACAACAAAGAAGTTAAGGAGATGAATAGAATTTAGAAAAGTTAGATAGGATAGACCTCTGTAGAAAACTGAATGGGGAATGTGCCTTTTTCTTAGAGGTACATGGTACCTATACAAACAATGACCATGTATTAAGGCATAAAAACCTCACATTCAAATGCAGAAAAGCAGAAATATAAAATGAATCCTTTTCAGATCATGATGCAATAAAAATTATATGTAATAAGGGTCATGGAAAGAAAGATTGAAAATTAATCAGAAACTAAATAATCTGATCCTAAAGAATGAGTGGGTCAAACAACAAATCTTGGATACAATCAATAATTTCATCAAAGAATAGTGAAAAAACATAACAATATTTATGGGATGCAGCCAAAGCTGTATTTAGAGGAAATTTTATATCTCTAAATACTTACATGAATAAAATAGAAAAAGAGCAGATCAGTGAATTGGGCATGCAATTTAAAAAGCTAGAAAAAGAACAAATTAAAAATCCCCAATTAAACACCAGATTAGAAATTCTGAAAATCAGAGAGTTTAATAAAATTGAAAGTAAAAATAAACTATTGAACTAATTAATAAAACTAAGTCTATAATTTTCTTTCTCTGTTTTAGCTCTTTTTGGCTTAGGTATCACCATCACATTTGCGTCATAAAAGGAATTTGGTAGGACACCTTCTTTGCCTATTTTTCCAAATAGTTTATATACTATTGGAATTAATTGTTCTTTAAATTTTGGTAAAATTCACTTGTAAGTTTATCTGGCCACAGAAATTTTTTCTTAGGCAGTTCATTTATGACTTGCTAAATTTCTTTTTCAAATATTGAGTTATTTAAATATTTTATGTCTCTTTTGTTAGTCTGGACAACTTATATTTTTATAAATATTCATCCATTTCACTAGAATGACAGATTTATTGGCATACGGTCGGGCAAAACAGCTCCTAATTATTGCTTTAATTTCCTCTTCATTGGTGGTGAATTCACCCTTTTCATTTTTGGTACTGGTAAATTGCTTTCCTTTTCTCTTTTTTTAAATCAAATTAACCAAAGTTTTATCTATTTTATTGTTGGGTTTTTTTTCACAAATAAAACCCCTAGAAATAATAGGAAATAAGAAAACAGAAAATCATTCTTTGCAAATGACAAGATGGTATCCTAGAAAATCAACCAAAGAACTACTTGAATAGTTAACAACTTTGGCAAAGTCACAGGATATAAAATAAACCCACATAAATCATCAGCATTCCTTTATATTACCAACAAAGCTCAGCAGCAAGAGATAGAGAAATTCTATTTAAATAGCTGTAGACAATGTAAAATATTTGAGAGTCTGCTTGCCAAGACAAACCTAGGAACCATACAAACACGATTACAAAACATTTTTCATGCAAATAAAGTCAGATCTGAACGATTGGAAAAATATCAATTGGTCATGGGTAGGCCAAGCTAATATAATAAAAAGGAAAATTCTGCCTAAATTAATTTACTTATTCAGTGCTGTACCAATCAAACTACCAAAAAATCATTTTACAGAGCTAGAAAAAATAATAACAAAATTCGTCTGGAAGAACAAAAGGTCAAGAATATCAAGGGAATTAATGAAAAAATGCAAAGGAAAGTAGCCTAGCCATACCAGATCTAAAATTATATTATAAAGCAGCAAGCATCAAAAATAAGGAGAATCTTAATAAGGTGGAGCTGTGTGGAGATATTTTCGGCTAAGAAACAGGGTGGTAGATCAATGGAATAGATTAGGTACACAAACATAGTAATCAATGGCTGTAGTGATCTACTGTTTGATAAACCTAAAGATGCTAGGTTCTGGGATAAGAACTCATTATTTGAAAAAATCTATGAGGAAGACTGAAAACAGAACAGCAGAAACCAGGCATAGACCAGCATCTTACAGCACATACCAAGATAAGGCCAAAATGGGTACATGATTTAGACATAAAGGGTGATATCATAAGCAAACCAGAAGAGCAAAAAGTAGTTTACCTGACTGTCAGATCTATAGAGAAGGGAAGAATTTATGACCAAACAAGAGCTAGAGAACATTACAAAGTGCAAAATGGATAATTTTGATTACATTAAATTAAAAATGCTTTGCACAAACAAAACCAATACAACCAAGATTAGAAAGAAAGCAGAAAGATGGAAAACAATTTTTACTGCCAGTGTTTCTGATAAAGGCCTCATTTCTCAAATATATGGAGAACTGAGTCAAATTTATTAGAATACAAGCCAGTCTCCAATTGATAAATGGTCAAAGAATATGAATAAGCAGTTTTCAAATGAAAAAATTAAAGCTTTCTATGCTCATATCAAAAAAATGCTCTAAATCACTATTGATTAGAGAAATTCAAATTAAAACAACTCTGAGGTACCACATAATGCCTATCATCAGACTGGTTAATAAGACAGAAAAAGAGAATAATAAACATTGGAGAGGATGTGGGAAAACTAGGATACTAATGCATACTAATGCTCTGGTGGTGGAGTTGTGAACTGATCCAGCCATTTTGGAGAGCAATTTGAAAATATGCCCAACGGGCTATAAAACTGTGGATACTCTTTGATTCTGCAATACCACTATTAGGTCTATATCCTAAAGAACTCATAAAAAATATTCACAGTAGCTTTTTTGTGGTGGCAAAGAATTGGAAATTGAGTGGATGCCCATCAATTGGGGAATAGCTGAACAAGGCGTGGTATGTGAATGTAATGGAATACTATTGTGCTATAAGAAATGATGAGCAGGTGGATTTCAGAAAAACCTGGAAAGACTTATATGCAGATGCTGAGTGAAGTAAGCAGAATCAGTAGATCATTGCACACAGTAACAACAACATTGTGTGATGATCAGCTATGACTGATTTGGCTGTTCCTCAGTAATGCACTCATCCAAGACAATTCCAAGACTCATGGCGGAAAATGCTGTCCACATCCAGAGAAAGAAATATGGAGTCTGAATGGAGATCAAAGCATAATATTTACACTTTTTTTTTGGTTATTTGTATTTTGAAGCTTTTCCCTTTTGTTCTGTTTCTTTTTTACAACATGATTAATGTGGAAATATGTTTACATGATTGCACATGTATAACTTATATTAGACTACTTGCCATCTTAAGGAGGGGGGTTGGAGGAAGAGAGGGAGAAAAATTTGGAACTCAAAGTCTTATAAAACTGGATGTTGAAAACTATTTTTACATATTATTGGGAAAAATGAAATACTATTTACAAAAAAAACCAAATTACCAACCCTATGATCTAGTGGTCAAACACTCTTCTCACACTTACAAGAAAATGAAGGTATAGACATTTATACAGTGTCACACAAGTAGTGAATAGCAGAATCAGGATTTGAATCCAGTTCCTACAGCTCCAAAATCACGATTCTTTCTACTGCTCCAATTAATATTAGAAAGACAGACTGACTTAATATGAGATAGTATTTTCTAACGATGAGAGCAATTTAAAGTTGCAATGTACTTTCCTTGGTAGAGTGAATTCCTCATCACTGAAAATGTTAAGACGTAGATTGGATGACCATCTGCCAGGAATATTCTCATGTGAATTCTTTAGGTGAATGAGAAATTGGATTAGGTGACTTTTAAAATCACTTCCAACTAAGAAGATAACATTCTGTGAGAGAGATCAAACTAGTCAAGAGATGAAATTTAGAGATAGTGAAGAGATTTAAAAGCATTTGGATTTAAGTTAGAGCTGAGTCCGTGAAATTAAATGAAAGAGTTAAGATTTCCTCCCTTTTTTTTTACCTTTAGAATTAAAATCTTATTGTAACCTTTCTTTTTCTTCACTCCTAGCCACAAAAGTAGAACCCATGGCTAAGTGCCCTTACTAGTCCATGGTCAAAATGGTTCTACATTCCTAATTTTCTTATCAAGAATCTGAAAGTATTTCTCTTCATCTTTGCCTAACAGCAGCTCAGGTACCAATTATTTAATTAACCATTCTACACTGAATGAATTTGGTGATTGGAGGACAGCAAAGTTTGATGTGGGAATACAAAAACAACAGGACTTAAAATCTTGACTTTGTTGGAAAGTTACTCCCTCTCCTTTAAAAAAGCCACACCATGCTTTAGTAATACTTCATCCTCTTACTTTATGGTCCTAGCATTCTCATGGCTTTGTTTTATTTTGTTTTGGTTGTTTTTGTTGTTTTCCCTTTAGCCTTTTATCAAATCTGTTTTCATTGTTACGTTATTTCCTCCAGTTTTAGCAGGTTTCATACATGACCAAGAGCAGTGATCAATGAACTTGACACACACACACATACACACACAGAGACATATATGTGTGTATACGTATATATAGACACATGCACATATATATATAATATTCATTTCAATATAATTATTTTCCTTTATAATCTTATGTACTTCTTTTATGCATTAAGGGGTCCTTAGAATTCATCAGAGTGTCAAAGGGGCCCATTACGTTAAAAAAAAAAAAAGATTAAGAATCCCTGAGCTTCAAGGATGAATGATCTGATGGTAGGATCCACAGGAAGGATTTTTTTGGGGGGGAGGTTAAGAGGGAGGTTATCTTGAGGTCCCTTTTGACTCACTAAGACAATTTGGTTGAAATGACCCCCTTGGTCTTGAAAGTAAAGAATCTTAGAGATAGAAGGTACCCCAGCGGTCTTGCAGTCCATTCCCTATCCCAGTAGTAGTGTTCACATTTTCAACAAATGGCCACCCAGCTTGTCCTTGAACAAAAAACATCAGCAACAAAGAACTGACAACCCCCCTCAGTTTAGTCTTTTTTATATAATCAACAAATAAACATTTCAAAATGTTTATTATGTGCCAAGCACGATTGTAAACACTGATAGAAAAAAAAGGCAGAAACACAACCCTCACCCTTACAGAGCTCACATTTTAACAACGTATCTCAGAATGTTGTTGGGAAATGTTCCTTGTGCGTAAATGAAATCTGCCTCCTATAATTTCTACCCATTGTTCTTACTTCTCTCTGAGGTCAAGCAGGACGTATCTAATCTTTCTTCAAAATGAAAACTTCAAAAGTTTGACTTTTATCATGTCCCATCTAAGCCTTCACTTCCTCAGGCTACAAATCACCAATTCCTTCAACCAATTCCCATCCAGTATGCTTTTAAGTCTCTTGCCATCTTAGTTATCCTTCTATAGACATGCTGTAGCCTGACAGTCACCTTTCATAAATGTGATGATTTGAACTGGACACAAATCTCCAACTGTCATCTCACCAGGCGAGACTATTTAGCCAGAGTATATGACTTCCTTTACATTGGATAATATGCTTCTAATCATCAGTGTCTTAAAGATGCTGCAAAGAGTTATCCTATTGGAGAATTTCAGGCCTAATAATGGTATTATTTCAAGGATGAAATAAGGTCGTAGATATTATGCTATATAATATCCTTTGAACAACAAAAATCATCACTCAAATCTTAGTCACTGATGGGTTCTCCTTCACTACAGATCTTCGAGCACAAACTAAATAACTACTTGTCTGGCAAGCATAGTGGGAAGACTTTTTCCAGTATGGTTTGAAGTAAATAATTGCAAGAGTCCCTTCCAAATCTGAAATCTTGTGAGTCTGTAAAACGTTGTTGAAAGCCCAGACTACAAAGAAAGCCTTCAAGTTGTTATTTATAGCCTGACAAAAGGCCAGGAGATCATGTTATTGAGGATGAAAAATGTCATAATCGGAGAGAGCTCTGTGATTATAGATATCAATTGTGAAGAAAGCTGGGTACATACCTT
The DNA here is from genome assembly GCF_003287225.1 of Phascolarctos cinereus. NCBI lineage: Eukaryota > Metazoa > Chordata > Mammalia > Diprotodontia > Phascolarctidae > Phascolarctos > Phascolarctos cinereus. The sequence continues at coordinate 75,398,274 of NW_027555847.1, read as the reverse complement.
TGAGTTCCTGTATCTGTACTCTTCTGTGCTCTTTGAATAATGGCACTTTCTTATGACTATTCAATGTGGCACTCCTGTTCAAGATAAAGAGATAGGCAGATGTCACAAAAACTACGTGCTGATGAGAAACACTAGGTTCTTCCTTCAGGGGATTCTGTGAATTGTCCTCAAGACGGACTTTTAATGAGCTTTTATGTAACATTTACCTATCTAGTCTAGTAGTAACTTGAAACCCTGATAGAGAGAAGGTCTTTCTAAGGTAGGCTGCTTACTGTAAGTAATGAATGATCAGCATAATGAAGGGATAGAAGAGATAATTATGATGAAGACCAAGTACCAAATTAATCACACAGAATGTTATTTGCTCCTTATGCTTGATAGATACTGTACTACCCCAGACAGAAAATTAATTTTTTACCTAAGATGGCAGCTCACCAGCTTGATAGAGTCCTAATGAACTGATTTGATAGCAGTTGGACAACACTGTCACTTGGGAATGACTTCAGTAATTTCATGATCTTCTTTCAATAAGGACAGAGGTTCAACTTAGCTGGATACTCGGACATGAAGGGAAAAATGATTTTGCATGCTGAACTGGTAATTTTCAGAGCCACTTGGAAAACTGATTAAGATAAAAGTAATTTAAATGTCTGTTGATTTGGCTCTTGTGTGTATTTTAAAATTAATGTATGTGTGCCTATCAAAGAATATAGTCTAACCTATTTATTTCCTCTTCTCCTTTTTTCTTAGTAGAACTGGAGAAAAGTAGGTCTAGATTAAGGGATAAGCCTATATTTGAATTTAATTATGATATTTACTATCATTTTATAAAATCTGTTAATAAGGCAGCATGACAGAGTGGGCAATAGTTTCTGGACTCAAAGTCAGAAATACTTGGGTACAAATCTTGCCTCTGACATATATACTCTGTGTGATCCTGGTCTCTCAGTGCTTTCTACACAACTCTGTAAAACTATTAAGTTTCAGAGAAAGTGCCAATCAACATTAGCAGAGAAGCTTTCTTCACCAGAGAATTTTTTTACCGCTCATTGCAAGTGAAATCACAGATCCCATCCCTGTGCTTGTAAGGAGAGCCCTTAGAGGCTATTTGCCTCCACTTATTTATGTGAGTCGTTTAAGAAAACTGCCACCAGGTGGGTGGTGAGCACCACAGATTCACTTTTTACTCAATGCTTTTTGAGAAAATAAGAGAATTTTTTTTCCAAAACAGCTAAGTATAACTTTGACCGGAACCACAATTTTTAAATAGCATAATCAGAGAAAGATTTAAAGAAATACAAATCCCTTGTTACAACTGGGTACTACATTCACTCCCTTCTATTAGTTTCAAATCTCTGATTTTCTCCAAACCTCAAGTGGCTATAACTCACTTGGATACTTTCATGGCTTTTGCCCAAAGCTCATCCACAGCTCCAAGATCCTCAGATAGGTTCCAGTAAGAAGGCCTTGCAGCATCTACTTACCATAATTAAAGTGTTGTTCTTGTCATTCATTCTCTCTGGCTTCTCTCCTCTTCTCTCACTTAAGTCAGTCTGTGGGCTTGTCCTCTACTTGACACGAGTCTTATTTCACTTAAATACCCCCACTCCCACTCCCTTTTTTTTCTTTTCTACAATGAATCCCAGAAAAGACTTGAAGCAACTCTATCTACATCCCGGGTCAGCTCATTGAAAAACAGGGATGCTGGATTTTTTCTTCCCGCAGAAGAAAAGAAAATGTTGTAAGCACCTATTTGGCTTCAATATCATAAGCTTTTCTCGATTTGTAAAAAGCAGAGGTGCTTTAGTAACCCATTCAAAGCTACTTTCTGTCCAAAGCAGGTATCAAGAATTGGTTATATTTTCTTATCAGGGTATTTTTATAGGTTTCCAGTGTCACAATGATCTTGGATGAGTCACTTCCTCTTTGGACTCTTTTCTTTATCTGTCAAATGAGATAGTTGGACTACATCGAGGGTTCTTAACCCAAGCACCTTCCCTCTCTCCTCTTTCTGCCCCTTTCCTCCCTCTCATAAATCAATGCATTTATATATAACATATAGATACAGCTGTATATTTATATTTTTATTTATATATTTATAACTGTATTTGAATATAATTGCTTTCCTTTATAAACTTATATATTTTATTTTATGCATTTGAAAACATTATTCTGAATAGGATTTATTATGTTTCACTATTTTATTGTTATATTATTTGTTTTATATGTATATATCTTCATAATTATGTTATTCTGAATAATAATGTAATACTAGTTTGCCATAAAAATGCTAAAAAGGAATTTTTTTCTACTGAAATATGGGAAAACTTGTATGAACTGCTTCAAAATGAAGTGAGCATAAAAAGGAGAAAAATTTATGTAAAAACACTGTAACAACAAATAACCTTGAAAGACTTCAGAATTCTGATCAATACAATGACCAGCCATGATTCCATAGGAACCATGATAAAACATGCTAACCACTTCTGAGTCAAATTTGTAAGAATACAAGTTATTCCCTAAATGGTCAAATTATATGAACAGGCAATGTTTTAAAGGGCTTATCTTTTCTAAAGTAAAGAATCTAAAAACCATGTTGTATGAGGAAGAGTTGAAAGAAATAAAAGAGCTTAGTCTAGAAAAGACAAGATCTCGATGAATTGGATGTGGACAGTGAAGGGAATTGTTTTGCTTGACTATGAGGATAGTCAAGCAGTTTATAAAGGTTTTCTTTTCTTTTTTCTTTTTTTCCCAATGGTAGTATGAAAGTGGGAGAAAGAGAAAATCCATTTTTGTTCATTGAAAAAAATGTAGTTTAATTTAAAAAATGAAATTATAAAAAAAAATTGTGAGAGTGATACATGGGTTTTCCCATACTTTCAAGGGGGCCCATAATACAAAAAAGTTAAGAATTTCCATAACAGATGATCCCAAAGTTCTCTTTCAAATATGATCTCATGACTACAATAGGAGGGTCACCATATTCTTCTTTATGCATTGAACATTTTGTTTACCCTTCTGTGTTGCTGAAATCATCTCACTAATCCTCATTAAACTAATGTGGGACATGGAAACAGAGATTATTTATTCTTATTTATACAAGCAAAGAAAGGTTAAATGACTTGCCCCAAACTACAATGTAAGGCATTTACCATGCTACCCCTTAGACACTTCCCTAAGTAATATTAATGTCAGGTTCCCCATCATCCATTCTGGTTTGATTAGCCTAGAATTATCGGTGGATAGCTCTCAGCCCTAGGAGTTCCTTTGAATTCATATTCTGGCAAAATGAACAGAAAGACCAAGTGGAAAGAGTCAGATTTAATATGTCCAGAGATAGAATTGGATATAATCAATTCATTAAATCTCAGATACAGGAAATTTTCTTGGTGAATATGAAAATAACTTAAAACTTTGTTTTTGTCTGGCAACAACAGATTGAGGTCCAATACCAGATTTCTTTCCTTTTCTTTTTTTAACACTGAAGTTTTAAATAAGTAGAGAAACTGCAAGTTAGGTCAACAACTCGAGTTTTTAACAGCTCACTATTGTCAAGCATTTCTATAGCACTTGAGCATTTGAGCATGCATTTTCTTCTTCTCATTCATAAGCAGAACGACATACAAGAGAATGGCAGGTGGAGGGGGACATTTTCTACAGATAGGGACCCAGGTTGTTGAGAAGTGGACTAGAAACAATTGTGGTCAAGATATGAACCAAAATCAGAAGGTTAAACCACAATCCTCTGTGCTTAGGGCCAACCGAAGACTAAATAGCCAAGGTCCCAAGAAGCCAAAATTATTTTCACATGCACTCAATCGATCTAGTATTTGTTAAGCAAACAATGTACAGAAGGACTATACTAGGCCCTAGGAATACAGGGACAAAAAAAAATGAAATAATTCCTGCCCTCAAAGAGCTTACATTCAATCAGATGAGATAATGTATACTTATAAAAATAAATAAGAAGTAATTGGCTATGGAGGGAGGTGTGGAAGAGTGCAGGTTCTAGCAGTTGGGGGATCAAGAAGGATCATATTTAGCAGGTGAAGCTGAACCTTGAAGGAGACTAGTGATTCTAAGAGGCAAAGGCACAGAGACAGACAGTGGAGTGCCCTAGGCAAGGAAGCAAGAAGGCTGAACTATTGAGTTCATAGTGGAAAGTTATGTATAAATCTGTAAAGGTAAATTGGAGCCAGGCTGTGAAGGGCTTTAAATGCTAAACAGAGGATTTTGTATTTGATCCTAGAAACCTCCACCCCCAGCCAAGATGCCAAGGGCAGTGGGACACATGGATGTCATACACAGCTCCCCTAATGACCATGTGCCTTGGGGTCACAGATCAAGAGAAAGATAGAGACTTGCCTGCATCAGGGATGATTGCTGAGAATAATGCTCTCCCCAAACTCCAGGTGTTTACTTGGGTCTGAGTCTTTCTCTACAAATGAACGATCTTCCATAAAGGTGCAAGGGAGTGGCCAATTATGCTACTACTGGCAGTGGACTACTCAAACTTTCCTCCCCAAACCTTATTACTTACACAACACTCTCATATGCCCACAGTGGCAGTGAAACAATTTTTCTGTGAGCAATTTGTTTCCCTTTCCTGCTATATGGATTGTTTATGGCTCCTAGCATCCTCACTACTGCTGAACATGATGCTAACACTCACTGCCGCTGTGTTTTCACTCCCCCCCCCCCATGCCTACCTGCATTTCTAACCTGGAATGTATCTGAGGTCATTCTAGAATGTACTATTGATCTAGAAACGAAATGGTGCTAGCAAAGTGCTAGTGAAGAAGCCATGCCAGACTGACATTATTACTTTTTTTCTTTTAAACATGGTTACCAGGCTTATTAATCAAGGGAAGGGAAGGAGAAAGGAACAAGCATTTATTTAAGCACTTTCTGTGTGCTGGGCCATAATGTACTAAGCACATTACAAATATTACTTCATTTGATCCTTACAACAACCCCAGGAGTTAGGTGCTATTATTATCACCATTTTACAGATGAAGAAACTGAGGCAGGCAGAGGTTAGGTGATTTGCTCAGAGTCAAACAGCTATAAAGTAACTCAGGTCAGTTTTGAACCTTGGTCTTCCTGACTCCTGGCCTACCACTCTATGTATTGTACCGCCTAACTGCCTCTACGCTGTAATATGTTTTACCTACTTATTAACAAAGCCGATGACAATGTTTTTCATGGTTTTCTGGTGGAAAAGTTGGAGAAGTGTGAGCAAGCATCCAAAAATAAGAAGGTGATAATCCTGTCCTGTCCAGGACATATTCTGGAGTATTGTGTTCTATCCTGGAGAGTGTCCAAATTGATTCAACTGAAAGGTGAAGGGTCTCTAGTATGTTCCATATGAAGATCTGTGGAAAGGTCTAGGAATTTTCGACTAGAGAAAGGAAGACTGCTTGGGTGAGTGGAGGCATATATGATAGCCTTTTCTTTTGAGGCAATCAGATCAGGGTCACACAGCTATTAAGTGTCTGAAGCTAGATTTGAACTCAGAGGCAGATGCTCTACTCTGTGCTACCTGGCTGCCCCTGATAGCAGTCTTAAGAGACTGGCTCACCTGTGTTTGTTGAAGACCTAGTCCTTGGAGGTGCTGTGGGTACACAAGCCCTAGTGTCATTGATGTTTGCCAGCTGTAGTCTAAGGACCTATAATATGAACACAGATCCATTTAGCTAACTGCTTCCTTTTGGACTTTATTCTGGCATCCCCTGCCCTAGTTGCAAAACATAAGCCAGGTACCCTTTTACCATCTCTTCAGACTGCTTGTAATTGTGTGTGTGTATGTGTCTGTCAGTCTGTCTGTCTGCCCTCCTCTTCTGATGGTGACTCCATTCCCAGGACCATTATTTTAGGAAATACTCAAGTCATGCTTCACCTTACTCATGCCTGGACTGTCTCTCAACTATGCCTCCTTCACTGTTCCTATTCATTGCCTTTCCATCATCCTTCTTCTTTTCAGTTGTCTTCTCCATTAGAATCTAAGCTCTCCGGGGACAATGCTTTTTTTGCTTGCTTGTATTGGCAGCCCATGTGCTTAGCAAAGTGCCTGGCACATAGTAAGAGCTTAGTAAGAAATTCAGTCTAGGTAACTGTCTTTGTATTTCTGTCTATCAGTAGTAGAAAGCGAGGCGGAACAGTGGATGGAGTGCGTGCTTGGAGTCAGGAAGCCATGAGCTCAACTTTGACCTCAGACACCTGTTAGCATGTTTATTGATTGATCAAGATGAGATGATAATTATAAAGCGTTTAGCACAGTTCCTGTTACATAGTGCTATATAAATGTTGACTATTGTTATTAATACTATTATTATCTAGCATCTATCTGTTTGACTGTACCTGTCAGTTTATCTACCTCACTATCAACTGCTCTTTTCTTCCCCAAAACTCACAGCCTCCAGGAATCCTGAATCCATTCCTATACTCTCTTACCCTAGCACTGTTATGCATTGCTTATGTCTCTCATCCCACTTTAGCAAAGCCACATTTGCACCGTTACTCCTTGGCCAAGATATGCATAGCCTATCATTTGTCACTACCAGGAGCTCTTTGGCACAAAGGACCCTAGGTAAGGAAAAAGTGGAAGCAGAAGTGGGTTAACTTAGCTTGGAGGCAAGGTTGGGTGTAGAAAGAGGGTATCAAAAGAAGGCCAAGTGATGAATATTAAAGCCACAGTAACTCACAAAGACCATCTACTAAGACATAGAGGAGTTATGATCTGTGTTGGTGAAGGGAATACTCACATTGATAAAGATCATGGTTTCCTGAAATATATATATGTATGTATATGTACACACAAAAATATACACACATATGTGTGTGTATATGCACATATATATGCATGTGTATGTATATATACCTACATATGCATACATACACACACACACACACACACACACATATAAACTTACATAATATGTTGCTCCTGGTCATCCATTCACGAAAGGCAATTAGAGGCAACATTGTCCTAGGAGAACTGAGTCAGAGGATCAAGGTCAGATCCTTGGTGAGCTCCAGATGGCAAGGATGTTGAACATTGCTGGGTTAGATGTAGAATGTACCTCAACAGATTGAAGACATTTAATAGTCCATCTGAGGCTAATTCCCCTCTTTGCTGTTGTTGATATCTCCAGGCAGTTTAAGGTCCAGAACTTTAAGAGGCTTTGATGGGATCAGGACTATAGCTAATGTTGCCTCAAGTCCTTAGGGCTGAGTGAATTGATGTCCTTAGTGACATTAAGGCCTTCAGGTCATTTTTAGATGCCTGTATAACTTCAGGGAGAGAGATATTTCAAGATCTTTTTTCTGAGACAGTGAGGGGAGCTCAAGGACATTTCCATTTTTAGTATACCTGGCTCATGATAGAAGATAAAATTCCAAAATAGATGAATTTTGTTACCATGAAGTGGTACAGGATCTTGAGCTCGCTGTAGGGTAAACATTACTTTTAGTACGAGACCAGTTGTTTCAGTACAAGAGCATTTATTTCCTCAGTTATCTATTTCAAAGAACAAATTGCTTGACTTGGTTGCTTCCCTCCAAGCATAGGGAGATTTTGGTCCTATACCTTTGGGTTTGATTACTTTCATCCACAAGATGGGAAAACAAACAATCAAAATAATAAATAAGTAAATGGAGAAGGGTAGCTGCCTAAAGCTAGTGGGCATATTCAGCACTGACAATTCATTCTAAATGTCTTTATTGATTCTGAGAAAAAAGGAGAAGAGGTTGGGGGTGGAAGAGAGGTGATTCAAAATGTGGCCCACGAGCATAAAAGAATTCTGTTGTGCTTTAAGAAATTTCCCATTAGAAGAACACAAAGATATATGGAGCGAATCATATGAAGAAATACAGAGTATGGAAAGAAGGAGAGCAGTAATATATACAGTGGCTACAAGCATACAAACAAGCAATCAATGAGCATTTGAGTGCCTACTAAAACAATAATAGCCACACAAATGGGAAGGATACATTTAAAAGGCATGCAGAAGGGGACACAGATGAAAGAGGACATTTTTGTTAAAATTGATGTCACTTTCTTTAAAAGTTCAGATTTTGAAAATGTACTTTTTCTTTTATATAATGATCAGGTTTTATTTTTCATAATGTCTGGGTATGTTATTTACAGTGCTCTTTCTCTTCAGGCAGGGCAGCTAGGTGGTACAGTGAGATAGAGTGTCATTCCTGGAGTTAGGAAGACTCATCTTCCTGAGTTCAAATCTAGCTTCAGACATTTACTAGTTCTGTGACCCTGGGCAGTCACTTAACCCTGCTTGCCTCAGTTTCCTCATCTGTAAAATAAGCTGGAGAAGGAAATGGCAAACCACTCCATTATCTTTGCCAAGAGAAGCCCAAATGGGGTCACAAAGAGTTGAACATATTTTTCTGTCATTGTTTTTTGTTTTGTTTTGTTTTTTCCCGTAGACTTTAAATTCCTTGAGGACTATTTGTCTTTTGTATCTTCAGAGACTACACATTTCCTAGCATGTCATGGGTATTTAATATATATGCTTTTGTTATGTCAAATTGAATTGATGTATCTGAAAATGGAAAGGAAGGGAGCTGCAAGAAGAGCAGGGCCTTGAAGACACCTCCACCAGGAGGTAGAAATGTGTCCTAATTCATGACAAATTGAATCCAGAAGCTTTGTCCAAATTCTCACTCTGTCTTCAGTTTCCTACTTCTCCTGCCTCTTTTCTTAAACATGGTAGGCATTGTTGAGTTGAACTGACTTACCAAGTCCTCCTGTTGTATGATGCTAATACTCCAATAATTGATCCAGCTTTTTGGCAACAGGTAATTTTTCTTTCAAGGCCTCAGATCAATAAGACAATAGAGTAACATTTTCTTTATTTGGAACCTTAAAGAAATTAATAATTCTAGATGTACACTTTCCAGATAAACTCAAAGAATCTTAAAGACGTTCTAAGAATCTTGTCATACAATGCAGGAAGCTCCTTGACAGGTGGTCATCAAGCCCTAGTTTGAACACTTCTGGGGACAAGGAGTTCACTATATAAGGAGACAACTAATTCCATTGTCAGGAAGCTCTGGTTGTTTTTCTACTGAGCGGAATTCAGTGTTTCTTTTTATAAATTCCACCTATTGGTCAAAGCTCCACCTTGTAAAGGCACAGAGAGTTGCGTTGAATTGTTTTTACACATGACAGCCCCACACATATTTGAACACAGATGTCCTAATTCATCTAGATCTTGACTTTTGTAGACTAAGCTTCTTTATTTCCTTCAACTCTTCCTCATACAACATGGTTTTTGGATTCTTTACTTTAGAAAAGATAATAAGCACCTTAAAACACTGATGTTTAAAAAGAAGATGAAAATCAAGACTATATTTCAAACACCCCTCCCTTCATAACCAGAGTGTATGTAACATAATTTATTCTTTTCTTAATGATTCATCATGGTCATGAGCATTAATGGTTATACCTTAAATCAAGTGTTGTTCTTGAAGGCAATGAGTATCTCTAATTTTGTTTTTCCTTGCCCTAATGAACCCGGCTGCTATGCCTTTTGCTCCTAATTTTCATCATTTTTCCTCTTTTACCTGTCAGGTGTCACTTTTCACAGCTACGAGTATGTGTGCCAATAGGGTTACACAACTAGTCTTTCTAACATGTTTCTAGTTTGCTGCTTCTAGTCCATTGTGAGGACTTGGAAATCAGGTATCTCAGCTTGTTCAAATAATTTAAAAATAATAACAAATTGTCTCTGAGTTAAAAGCCTAGAAGGTTTCATGAGAATGAAGCACCGGACCTTTAGGGTATGGATCTATTTTTTTTAACATCTGCGTTGTCTGCTTAGCAACTCATTTTTGTTTGTTTCTTTGTCGTTAGATACATGCATACTGGGGACATTCCTGGACATACTGTTATTGTTGGTTGTTTATCAGAATGTCATTGTGAATAGAGTGCTAGACTTACAAGCAGGAAGACTTGGGTTCAAATCACCTGACTGAAACACTTACTATCCATGTGGACCAAAGACAAGTCACTTAACTTCTCAGTGCCTCTATTTCCTCATCCATAAAAGGGGGATAAGAATAGCAGCTCTCAGGGTGCTGTCAAGTGAAGTCAGCCAACATTTATTAATTGGCTACTATGCATCAGGCATTTTGCTAAGTGATGTGAGGATCACATGTTTTGTAAAGTGTTTTGCAAATCATAAAGTGCTATTAAAAGTAAGATCTTAGTTAATAAGTTAAGTTTTTAATAGGTAAAATGTAAGTAAGTAAGTAAGAGATGGAAAAAATCTTAGAGATAATATACCTTACTCCACTTTACAAATGGGAAAACTGAGGCCCAAAGAGAAGAACTGTCCTGCTCAAGGTCTCACAGAAGTAGCAGATCAGGGAAGTGAACTCAGGTCCTCTATCTCTGAATGCAGTGTTGGTGTTGTTGTTGTTGTTGTGATGGTGGTGGTGCTGGTGGTGGTGGTGGTGCTGGTGGTGGTGGTGCTGGTGGTGGTGGTGGTGGTGGTGGTGGTGGTGGTGGTGGTGGTGGTGGTGATGCTGGTGGTGGTGGTGGTGGTGATGCTGGTGGTTGTGGTGGTGGTGGTGGTGGTGGTGATGCTGGTGGTGGTGGTGGTGGTGATGCTGGTGGTTGTGGTGGTGGTGGTGGTGGTGGTGATGCTGGTGGTGGTGGTGGTGATGCTGGTGGTGGTAGTGGTCGTGGTAATGTTTGGGGTTTTTTCTACTATACCCTACTGCCTCTTTCAAAGATGACATTTCATTTCAGGATTTGCAAAGAAACAAAGTGGGGCAAAGACCTTTTGGTACTAACAGCAGTATGCTTGGATACATGTGCTTTACATAGAAAGATTTAAATGGAGCTCCAGACTTGTAAGGAATTTTTTGTGCTATTATTTTATTTTGTTTGTGGCTGCAATACTCCATCTGTCAACTTCAAGCATTTTTGCTGGCTATCTCTCATGCGCACACCTCTCTCCCTCCTCCTCATCACCTTCTACCTTCCCTGGCTTACTTCAAGTCTCACCTAATATCCCACAATCTGCAAGGAGCCTATCTTGATTCCTCTTAATGTCAGCGCCTTCGTTATGAGTTTATTTCCAATTTATTCTTATAAATATTCTTATAAATCTTACTTGTGCATAATAATTTTATGTCATTTCCTCCATTATTCTTTAAGCTCTTGAGAGCAGAGACTGCCTTTTGCCTTTAAATGTATCCTCAGTGCTTAGCACAGTGCCAGGCACACAGTAGATGCCTAATAAATGCTAATCGACTGATAGACTGACTCCTTTAACATGCATTCAGCTGTTGAGAGAGTACCTGAATGGTTAGCACTTAATTGGTGATGTCCATCCCCAAGTCTTCTTTTCCAAGAATCCATGGAAACCCTACAGATCCACTGTATGTTTAGAATACATTATGCCTAGGTGCAGCATGTTTACTGATGTGCCAGAGGCAAGGCTAATGATCCGGCTGTGTTCAGAATTCTAGGTCCTTTGTCTTCCAGCCATGCTCCATCCCCAACAGTCACTTGTTAAAAATGGCTTGATACCCAACAAATGGCCTGGGATATATCCCATATGTGCCCCCAGCAAATCAGAAATTACATTCTGCAAAATATATTAAGGCTATCCATCCAGATATGGAGGTTGTTGGGTTGTTTTTTGGTTTTGTTTTTAAATAATGCCTACATAATCCATAACAAAATCAGGAATGTGAATTGTACCCAAACCTTTCCTTGTGAAGTATGGAAGGGAAATTCTCTCCAGCCATTGCTAGTCCCATGAAGACGAATGAGAGAGTGAAGACCATGCTTCTCTCCTTTTTGCCTGCCATGGAAGTTTTCAGTGAATATTCTGTGCACGGAGTTTCTGCCAGTGCTTAACATGAATGTAAAATGTGCAATCGAAAGCTTCTGTAGCAATCTACGGGCAAATTCCACTCTTCTATCAGCAGCAAAACTGAGACCCTTCATTTCCCTTTCAGGAATATAAAGTCCAGTTATAAAAGAGTCCATTACACTAGGAAGAAACCATAAACCTCTAATTCTGTGAATTACATCTCATCTTCCCTAAAACAAATGCCACCACTTAAGCAGAGTTGCAGTTTTGCGATTCTATCAGCTGTGAATAGCATTCCTCTTCGATAATATATTTGCTGAACCATATATTGAAAGGACATCATTTAACATTGGCCAGAGTATTAATTCAAGAAAGAGAAACCACAAAATGGTTGTTTTCTAATAGAGGCCTGTACAAGTCTTATGATAGCAATACTTCCTATGTGGCTTAAAATGCAATCTCATTTCCCCTCATATCCATTTCATTCTAATTTAATATTCACTCAACAAACCAATCCCGTACATCCCAACGAGCATTTATTAAGTCCCTTTTGTATGCAGGACACTACATTGGAATACCTGGGGAGATAATGACAAAACCAAAAACCCTACTTTTGTCAAGGAACATACTGTCCACCGAGGGGAAGGGGGTGTTGCAAAATGTCAACAGATGAGTATACACGTGATATTTTGAGCAGGAGACAGACAACATTAACAACTGAGGGGCTCAGAAGGGGCTTCCCGTGGACGATGGCATATTGCTGAGCCTTGAAAGAAACTTATGAATTTTTAAGAGGCAGAGGGGAGGAATGAGTGCTTCCCAAACATGGGGAACAGCCTGTGGAGAGGCAGAAGCATGGGGATAAAGGGCAAAGTCTGGGAAAGACAAAGTAAGGTAGTCCACTTGAAACAGAAGGGATCAAGAGTGGGCCATAAGGTGGTGAGAAGTCAGAAAATCATTTTACATTAGAATACTTCATATGAAGAAACTAGCATTGCTTAGCCTAAAAGACCATCATCTGATCCAAATTAATCCAGTAATTGAATCGATTTCCTTATGTAGATCAACATGTATGCTGGTGCCAAAAGCAGTTTTCCTAAAGCACAGAATCCAGCTGTGTGACTCTCCTGCTCAAAGACTTTTTGTGACTCCTCTTGCTTCTACAGATTTTTCAGCCTATTGTTTCAAGCTTTCTATGGTATGGGCCCAGCCTATATTTTCCATATAAATCCATGTTACTCCCTTTCATGTACTGCACAGTCCAGCCAAACTAAACTACTACTTGTTACTTGAATTCAGCATTCCATCTACCATTTCCTTGAATTAACTCAAATCACCCCTGGTGCCTAGTATGCACTTCTTCCTCATCTCTGCCATTTAGGAAGCGCAACTTTCTTTAAGATGTAACTCAGGGATCATCTTCTCTGCGAAACCTTCACAATCTCCCTAGTTCTTTGTGCTGTTTTCCACTTCAAATTAATTTGTTGACTTTTTTGTTTATACATTGTGTCTCTAAGTAGAATGTAAACTGCTTTGGGGCAAGAACTGTTATGTATTCGCTTTTACTTTGGATGCCAGTGCTTGGCACATAGCAGATGCTTATTAAATTTTAACTGAATTTGAATAGAGGAGGAATGTAGAAGATAGGAGAGCACTTTTCTCAAATATTTGAAGAAGTACCACATAGCAGAAGACTTGTTTTGGTTCTGATTATTTGACTTTGCATCAATTCATGTGAGTCTTTCTTTGCTTTTCTGACTTCATCATATTTACCATTTCTTATTGCATTAATATTCTATTACATTCACGTACCACAATTTGTTTAGCTGCTCCCCAGTCAATTCCCATCTCTTTTTGTGTCCAGCTCTTTGCTACAACAAAAAGTGTTGCTATAAATATTTTGGTATATATAGAGCCTTTTTTTATCATTATCTTCTTGGCTTACATACCTTGTAGTGGAATCTCTGAGACAGAGGGTATTAACATTTTGCCTACTTTATTGAATAATTTCAAATTGTTTTCGCAAATGCCTGTACAAATTCATAGCCCCAGCAGCAGTGCATTAGTTCTTTCCACAACACCTCCAACATTGACTATTCCCATCTTTCGTCATCTTTGCCAATTTGCTAGAAGGTATGATAAAATCATTAGGGTTGTTTTGCTTTGTGTTTCCTTTGTTATTACTGAGTTGGAGCATTGTTTCCTAAGATTGATAGTAGTTTGCTACTCTTATTTTGAGAGCTATTTGTTCATATTTTTGGGGCACTTATCTGTGTCCACACTTAATGCTTTAGACTTATTTTGTATTGATCAGGAGGGCAGGAATAGGACAAATAGGTACAGGGAGGCTCTTGATAAAAGGCAAAACATTCTAATAATTTAGACATGCCTGACAAGGAAGCAATCTTCCTTATGAAATTATGGACTTCTGGTAACTGGAAGGTTTCAAATAGAACCAGGATGAACTCCTTATTTCTTCTGAGGGCTGTAGTACTACAAGTTTGTGCAGGGGGTGGGAGGTTAGACTAAGTAATCTTTAAGATCTCTCCCAATTCTAAAACTGTCATATTTGTGTCTTAGAATTAACACTGCAGAGTTCCACTTTTGATTCATGTAAAGGCACATTTTTCTTCTATGCACCTAGCTAGTTTTCCTGCCTTAATCTTATTTGTAAATCTCTTCATAAATTAGCAAGAATAAATATCCCTAGGCTTTAAACTTTGAAGAACAAGTCAAAGAAGTTTCATATCATTTTTCTTCAAAAGGAAAAATAGATGTGGTGGTTAGAGAGTCATTGTAAGCTCATGGGAAAAGCATATTGATGAGAGACGAAAGGCCTAGATTCTAAATCAGGTCCTGACACTAACTCTGTGAGCTTGGGCCAATCATTTAACATCCTTATGCCTTAGTTTCTTCATCTGTAAAATACAAAATAATGCCTTTCCTCAGAGTGCTTTTAGGAGAATAAAATGAAGTAATAGAAGAGACCATGCTTAGAAAAGTTTAAAATATAGATATAGAGATAGAGATAGATATGGATAGATATAAAAGGAAAGGAAATACCTTGGGGAATAAAATGTTTTTGTGACAATCGATTGCATTATTGAGAACAGAGGAGTAAGGGCTTCCTCACCCACTAAAAGGCCCTAGTGCTGGGCTCACATGTGGACCAGGGTTGAGTCCTGGGGGTGCCTAACCTCTAATAAGATGGATCAGTTCATTTCATGTTGCCTAAGGCTCTTTATTCCCTCAGCCCAGAGCCCTGGGGAAATGACTGAAAGCCTTATGCTTGGTTCATGTCTGCAGTCTCCCCAAAAGGGATTAAAAGATATCCAGTATACCATATAGGTCAGGTATTGCACAACTATTTATTTCCTCTATATAAAAGTAACTCTTAAAACACCAAACACTCATAAGAGTGTATTGACAAAGAGTTAAAACATGAAATTAGCTGATAACTCTTATTATATTACTTCAAAGAGATTAGTACTTAAAACATGAAACATTTTGTGAGGCTACTAAAGGCCATTTTACCTTCCCCTCAGTGCTCTTCTGTCCAAATAATTCCTTTAGAATCTAGGTCTACTGGCAAACCAGGCTAGCACTTAGGTTCACAATCCTGTTAATGGCCATCTTTTTTTTTGAGGAGGGTGTGGTTGCAGTAAATTCCTCCTGATATTTAGCTGTAACTGAAGGACCTAGGAATCTCCTGACCTCTCAAATGTAGGAGGTTGCCTCCAATAGGTTAAACATCCATTTCAGGATTTCTTTTCAGTCACAAATGCTTGGGAGGGATGAAGGGAGGGACAGAGAAGCAAAGCAGAAGAGATAGCCTGGGATCTGAGGTGTAGACTTGGCTTTCCTGGCCAGCATATGTGCCCACTGCCATGTGCAAACACTCACCAGAGCCACTGAGAGAGGAGCCCCTCTCTCCATCCCCCATTGGAAGTTCCAGAGGGATTTCTACACCACAGGTTCATGAAAGAGAGAGAAGAGAGAGGAAGAATAGAAGTCTTCTCTTTTTCAAGTCTACTGAGTGGGAAGCTCTTTCTGGGCAAAAGAATCCTTTTTTTGATGTATCCTCTTCCCACTGGGTGATGTCACAGCAATCATGCAATTGCCACATCCATCACAAAGTGCCATTTGTGTTGGTACCAATCCAAAGCACACAAAATCCAACTCGAGGGTTCCAAAGGTGCCCAGTGCAGCTTCAGAGTTTTTCTAATGAAATGTACTTTAACAAGCAGGAGGGGCAACCCCAGATTACCCCACTGCATATGAATTTTAAAAGACACAATGGCAAAATAAATAGTATTTTATACTGTTTGTGCTAATTTTATAGGAATTTTTAAGTGTTATTTTTCTAAAACACCAAAATTCATTAATTCCCAATAAACAGAAATTAACTATATAGCCATACTTTTGCTCATGATACTCTCTAATAAGTTAACAAACATTATATGTCTGTTTTCAATGCACTGTGCTGGACACTAGGAATATAAAAAACAAAAACAAATTAATCTGTGGCCTTGAGGAGTTTACATTCTACTATGAGTGTAGTGCAGATTTTTGGAACCTCATCGTTCAGCTCCCAACACTGAACGTGAGATGATATTAGAGGATCCAGAGAGGATATAGGAGAGAAATAGAAAAAGAAAACAAATACAGGGGCAGTGTAGCACTGGGATAGTGGGAAGCCTATTGGAGTAGGATTCAGGAGATATAGGTTCAGGTCTTAACTCTGCTGTTAACTTAACTGTGTGGCCCTGGCCTAGTATAACTTCAACAGACCTCTATTAGGAAATCATCTCTGAAATGAAGAGACAGGAATAGATGATCTTCAAACTCTGTGGTTCTAAGGCAATTCTTTTACTCTTTACACTGTTACTTTCCACCCTAATGTGAGAAATACACACACAAGCAATCAATTAGTCAATAAGCATTTGTTAAGCACCTACTGTATGCCAGCCATTGAACTAAAAGCTGAAGATGCAGAGAAAGGCAAAGGACAGCCCTTGCTCTTGAGGTGCTCACAATTTAATAAGGGATGCAACATGCAAACAGCTATGCGCAAACAAGTTACAAACAAGATGAATTAGAGATAATCAGTAGAGGGAAGGCACTAGCATCAAGGGGGATTAGGAAAGTCTTCTTTTAGAAGATGAGATTTTAGCTGCAACTTGAAGGACAACTGAATTGTAAATTACTCATGCCCTGGGCTGCCTTGCTGCCCTGTAGTGGTCATCTAGATGAATCAAATTGTCCAGGTAGAGGTATTTACAGATCCATCAGTATTAGTATTCACAGAGGACAATCATCCTGTCTACCCTGCTACAGGCTAAACTTTAAAAAAAAAATCTAAAATCCTTTTCTGATATGCCATCATCACCTATAAGATAATAATTCAAAGTTTATTTTGATTGCCTTAGGGAAATTGCAAAGTTTTTTTAAGACTCGCAAGCATCTTCCTCCAACAGTGGCCCATCTCTTTAATGTCAGTGTTGTTCCAGCAATATATGACTGCAAGATATAAGACACTAACTCTCTGAGAATTGAAGTTGAAGATCACCCAAAGGGCGATGGAGAGATGCCTGGTGGGTATAAGCTGGCCTCAGTCTATCACTAAGCAAGAGAAGCTGTGTAAAAGATGTCATCAGTGGAATAAATTATCAGACAGGAATATGGGCTAGTGCTCTATTCATCATGATGTCAAGAGAATCCAAGGGAGGCCCCTTTTGGAAAACTTATGGGAGAACAGGGAACACAAAGTGACTTGGGTTGAGTTGTGAACTGTACCATTGGTAGAAATATACATCTCAGTGAAATGACGGACCCTCTAGAATAGGGATGGGGAACTTACAGCCTCAAGGTCACATGTGGCAATCTAGGTCTTCAAGTGCATCCCTTTGACTGAATCCAAACTTCACAGAATGCGTCTCCTTAATAAAAAGATTTGTTCTGTAAAACTTGGACTTGGTCAAAAGGCTTCACCCAAGGACCTGTAAGGCCATATGTGGCCTCGAGGCCTCAGGCTCCCAACCCCTGCACCAGAATATTAAAATATATTCAGTCACAATTAGTGCATATATATATTTGGCTAACAGGAACAAAATGAGTCTCTATCAGACTTTTGATACGTGTCGCTCATTCACTCAGTGTTAGAGGTCATGTCCTTCAAGTAGGAATATCAAGGTATAAGCAGAGTATCATATATGGTAAAGCTTTGCTGTATAGATATCCTGCTATTACATGTAGGTGACCACGTACAGCCATGATCAGGGTACCCATGGCATACCCTGACCTTTAATATATATTACCCTCCTTCCCATCCTCTGAGGTCCAGCCATACAGGCCTTCTTGCTGTTCCTCATAGACGACATTCTGCTTTTTCAGTTGCTGTCTCCCTTACCTTGAATGAATTGCCTTCTCGCTTCTTATTAGGATCCCATATTTCCTTTAAAACTTAGCTCATGTGCCACCTTCAACATAAAGTTCTTTCCGGTCCTACCACCTTCTTGTTCCTCCTCCTGCCCCCCCAAAATTACTTTTTATTTCCTGTGTATATTTTTGTATACTTAATGTCTCTCAGTAGAAAGTAGATCCTTAAGTGAAGAAACTGTCTGATTTTTAGCTTTGTTTTTCTAGTACCTAGAAGAATGCCCAGCATATGCTTTGTAAGAACTTGTTGGCATAAGAATGGAACATTGGAAGAATTGTGGAAACAGGGAGAATCAAGGTGAAGGATATAAGGATTCTTGTTTTCTTTTTTTGCCAGAGAAGATGGATTTTGCACTAAAAAATAAAAATAGTCAAATTAGATAAAGATTTCATTCCAATTCTCTCTGCTCAACACATGACAGCACCCATCTGGGGCTTTTCTTAGGTAATTGGGAAACAACGATCCATAGTTAGGGATTTTCCCTGTAGTGACAACACGCAGTGATCTTGGCAGTAATACACAGCACTTTCATTGTACAGCTACACTAAGAAATTTGATAGTGTGCATTTGCATGCGGGTGTGTGTATTTAGTGCATTGCATATTAATTCAAGGGCTAATTTAATATATCCAAAAGTTCAAATGTTCAGCGCCAAACTATTTTTAGAGAAAACTTAGTGCGTCAAGCTAATATTGAGGAGAGGTGACATCTCTCAGGAAGAATGGCCTTGGGAATGGGTTAGAAAGATCAATATACAAAAATTCAGTAAGTAGAAGGGTCAGAACTATTTGCATATGTAAACTATGAACTTTGATTTTGGATTCAGTTAATCAGTGAATTATTACTCTACTGAGATTGGATTTTTTGTGTGTGGGGAAGTTTCTGCATGCAGGAAAAATATCTTGAGCCTACATTGTGGAAATGCAGAAAGATCATCACCTATTAATTTATAAAGTCCAAGGGCTTGAACCAATTTAACAAAATCAGCCATTTTAATTCTTTCTTCTTAGGCCAAGGACACAGTTAATAAGAATTACTTTTAACAATTGATATAGCACATTATCTTTTGCAAGTGTTTGCAATTGTCTATAAATTAGTCCTCACCTAATTTCCTTGAAAGAGGACAGCATGATAATCCTCATTTACAAATGAAAAACTTAGGCACAGAAAAATAACTTCACTCAGAAAACAGTGTAAAAAGGACAGCCAGTATTTAGACCCATGTGCTCAGGTTTTGAGATACATTAGCCCCATTCTTTGTGCAGTTCTTGAAACAGGATGTGGAATTGGGAGAAGCAGATGCTACGGGAACCTAGGTGCTGCCTGGGCAATCCGGTTAACAATGTTTTGATCATCCTTGGAGAGCACTTGAGTCCATTCTGAAGAAATGGAGGATAAAGGAAAGAAAGGGCTCTGTGTGTGTGTGTGTGTGTGTGTGTGTGTGTGTGTGTGTGTGTGTGTGTGTGAAGAGAGAGAGAGAGAAGCTCCCTTTTCCAATGATAGGGAGGAAATAGAATGGTAGAATCTCAGAGTAGGAAGAGACACTAGAAGTCATTCAAGTCAAGCCCCTATAAGGACCCCTTTTTCTTGAGGCAGATTAATTTCTTCCTTTTTATCTTCTTATGTTTGAGAATCATTTTTTCCTTGTGTAAAACCTGAGAAAGGGGGTCCTCCAAGACTAGAAAGGAGCCATATTTGCTGGGTAAGAGACAACATGAAGGAATGAATAGAGGAGCCAGTCTTGGAATCAGGAAAACCTGGGTTATGTGACCATTGGCTATATGATCATAGGCATGTCATTTAAAATCTCAGTTTACCCAGGCAAGTCTCGAAGAGTGTGAGCTGCAGATGACTTGCTAAACTGCCATCAGTAGAAGAAGTTTCCACACTGGAAAATCAAAGAACCAGACCTCCTCTCCACCAAAAACACACCTCACTTAAAAAATAAAAAAAAGGGCAACTCTTGGATGATATGAGACTAAAACCATACTGGCCCTCTTCATATCAGAGGCTCTAGGAGATCAGCTCAGCATTCTTCCCGAGTTTCTCTCTTCTTTTCATTTTCTTTCTTTCTTTCTTTTTCTTTCTTTTTTTTTTTGCAATAAAAATAGCCTTATTTTACTGCAGTTCCTGGGAAACCAGGAAATTTGGACAAGCTGTCACTGTTGTCATCAAATCTGCATGAATGTCACTGAAGATACTTCTCATGGTCTAGCTAGTGCCTCCATTAATACCTGTCACTGAATAAATTTCAGCTGGGGGTGCTGGAAATACCCAAAATGACACTGCTCAAAGCCACAGATACCAGGGGAGGACTGACTGAAGCCCTGCATTCATTACCATTAATATAGAGTGAGAATAATGAAGATGTTAAGACTTCTCCCTTTAGGTTCTGGGAGAAATTAAAAGCCTTAAGGAAGCATTCATTCATTAAGACTTCCTGGGCAGGGTAATAAAGGTATTTGTTTTAAAGCATTTCATTTCTGACCCATCTAGTCTTAGCGTCTTTGAATAGAATGTGTAATTTTCTTCAGAAAAATGATCAGAAGAAGTTGCAAAGTTGATTGCCCACAGAGTCCTTTATCTGCTGCTAAAACACTCCATTGCAAATTTTGCATTTAAAGCAAAATGGTAGCCCATCTGACAAAAATCCGATTTCCCTTTTGTCTCCAATCGTGCACACAGGTTTGTATACATATAAAGTGCATGCAGGAGGAAGAACATATTGTCTTAAATTGACGTTGCCTTTTTTCCCCAATGTTAAAGGACAATACCCAACAGTCACTTCTCATCACTATTTGTATTTAAATAGGTTGAAGTGAAAGGGGCCCAGACCAATAAACAAAATTCGTCCCAAAGTTAGGTTGACAAGAGCAAACTGCAAGTATGTGGTGGGTTAGGCCTGTCAGCGGATCTGTGTGGTAACATAAATGGAAGTAACGCCAAAAGACAAATGGACTCAGATGAAATGCAAGGAACAGCCTTGGCTCTAGAGAATGCATCTCCCTCCCCTTGCTAGAGTGGTGTGGAGCATGCCACACGATGTCAGAAGTAGCTGATGTTTTACTGGTCTTGCTTAACTAGCTTATCTTTGTTATGATGTGGAGGGAAAAGACAGACTATTTCAGGAGACAATTGTCGTATAAAAACGACATCGGTAAACATTTAGGAAATAGAAAAGTTTTAGCTGATCACCGCTGGAGTCAACAGCTTCCTTTTAGTAAAGATGGGCAAGATGGTGTGGTGAGGATAGAGCTAGGCTTGAAGCCAGACAGACAAGGGGTTCAAGTCTAGCCCCTGACATATATGGATTGTGTGACTCTAGCTAAGTCATCTTATTTTTCAGTGTTCTATGTAGATAAGCCACAAAATATAGATCCGGGGTCCCCTTGCAGTCTACAAGACACTTTCCAGGGATCTGCGAGGTCAAAAATATTTTGATAATAATACTAAGACATTTTAATTTCCAATACAATCAATATCAATAAATACGGTTGTTGACTGTTGTCCTTCATTCTTGAAGAGGACCAAAATGACATCACTCTGTTGGGGTCAAGATACAGAGTGTCTGACTGTGGCTGATCAGATCTATACAAGCCTGGAAGCTCTACCCCAGGTGAGCTATAAATACTCCATATGAACATTTGGAGTGGCGATGTCTCTAAATTCGCACATCTCATGTTTCCTTTGAGCAATTGCAGTTCTGCTTTGCTCATAGAGTACAACCTTCTTTGATGTAGGCATGCCATGCTGGGAGGTCCTATGTCTCCAATGTCTCGAAATCAATTCCAAAGCTCTTCAGGGAGACCTTGAGAGTGTCCTTATATCATTTCTTCTGACTTCCGTATGACTGCTTGCCTTGTGTGAGTTCTCCACAAAAAAAAATATTCTAATAACATGGCCCACACATCGAAGTTGCACTCTCTGCAGTAGTTAGAATGTTTGGCAGTTCAGCTTGAGAAAGGACCTCAATAGATATAACCCATAAAACAAAAATCCTTTCTGTTTCTTGGGGTGAGGTGAGGTCCCTCAATGATTTTAAAGAGTGTGAAGGAGTCTTGAGATCAATAAGTTTTAGAACCAATGTTCTAAGTATTTTTCTAAGACTGCAAGTAACTTTTCAGGAGAAAAAAACAACTAGTAGACATTAAAACTTAAACTACTTACATTACTGCAATCATATTTTACCTACTTATAATTACTGGAAATGCACTACCTTGAGTTCTGCATTTTTCATTTAATGTTGCTCTGTTTATATAAAATACCGGATTTCTGTAGTGCATTAAGGTTCACAGAACATTTTTTCTCTCTATAATCCTGTGAGGTAGGTAGTGGTAATATTTTTATCCCCATTATACAGATGACAACTTAGAAGGGTTAAATTGCCCAAGGTCACACGGCTATAGGGTGTCAGAGGAATTTCAACTCAGATCTTTGGTGATTCCTGATCTTGTGCTCTGTCTATAACAAATGACATTCCTCATTTTGATAGTTCATGTAATGTTCCATCTTATGAAATGCCATGCCATCACAAGAGTTGTTGTGAGGCTCAGATGAGATGACATATGTAAAGTGCTGTATCAACCTTAAAGTGCTACATAAATTTTAGCTATAGCATTAGACAATTAGATGATTCAGTGTTGAGAACATTGGACCAAGAGTTGGAGATTGTGTCATGTCTGATTCTCCATGACCCTGTTTGGCGCTTTCTTAACAAAGATACTGGAGTGGTTTGTATTTCCTTCTCCGGCTCATTTTACAGATGAGAAGACTGAGGCAAGCAGGGTTAAGTGACTTACCAAGGGTCAGAAAGCTTCAAATTTTGCCTCAGACACTTACTAGCTATATCACCTTGGGCAAGTCACTTAGCCTTCATTTGCTTCTATTTCCTCATCTGTAAAATGGGGATAAAAACAGGAAAATAGCATGTACCTCCCAGGATTAGTCTGAAGGTCAAATAACATGTATAAAGAACTTTTTAGATCTTAAAGTTTTATATAAAAATTGTTTGTTATTGTTATTCAGTAGTATCCAGCTTTTTTTGACCCCATATGGGGTTTTCATGGCAAAGATACTGAAGTGGTTTGTCATTTCCTTCTCCAGTGAATTAAAGCAAAGATTAAGTGGTTTGCCTAGGGTCACACAGCTAGTGAGTGTCTGAGGCCAGATTTGAACTCAGGTTTTCCTGACCCCAGACCAGCACCCTATCCACCAAGTCATTTCACTACCTCCAATAACATGCTAAACTTATTACATTAAATAAATGATAGCTATTTTTATTCTTTTGGCCACAGACACAAATAAATCAGTTAACAAGCATTATTTAAGCACTTACTATGTGCCAGGCACTGGGCTGGGTATTGGCCATAGAAAAATAAGAATGAAACAGTACCTGCCTTCACAAAGCTTATATAGAGAAAACTGTCTATTGAGGGAAGGAAGAGATGTGATCAGAATTAATTGAAGGGACCTTGAAGTTTTGAAGTAAGCAAAGGTAATACAGTGTACTTACTGATTCTCTGTCTATTGGGCATTCAGAAGATTTCCAATTTTTCGCTATTATAAGTAATGTTGCTATGAACATTTTCTTATAAATGACTTTTTTTTTCCTTTTAGGTTATTTCCTTGGGGTATAGTGGCAAAAGTGGAATTACTGGGTCAAAGGGTATGAATAGCTTTGTAGCTCTTGTTATATATTGCTGAATTGCTTTCCAGAGAATATGAACCAATTTACAGGACGATGTGCAGTGTATAAATGTGCCTGTTTTCTTCACTAACCTGCAGAACCTGGATTGGATCATTTGTATTCATTTTTGCTACTTTAATAGGTGTATAATAGTGCCTTAGAGTGGTTTTAATTGCATTTTGCCGTGTGATGATTTACTGTCTATATTTCCTCATGTGTAAATTGTTCTTCTCTTTGCCCATTTATCAGTTGAAGCCTGGGTACTGGCTTTCCACGATCTGTATCCCTTATTTATGTGTTTTGAATAGAGCCCTTTTATCAGCTAAAAGTGATTTTTTTTAATAATATTATGTAGCACAAATTAGTCGATCTACATTAAGGGTACTTTTCCACTTTCCTCAACAGCTTTGGCTTAAATTTTCTTTACCACCCCCCTCCTCTGTTGCTATCCTCTGGTGCAGAACTCTAGGATAATTCAACTGAGCATTGTCCTGAGTTGCTGAGGTCTTGAGGTGGGGGGAGCAAGGCTTTCTCCTCAGCACATCTCCAGCCTGACATATCCAAGCATCTGGACCCTCCTCGGCTTTATCTTATATGGTGTCAGCCCCTGAGGATTCTATCCCCTTCTCCTGGTGCCTGCCTTCTCCATCATTGTGCCTTTCACCTTCTGCCACTGCTGTTTGGTTTAGTCTAGGGCAGGCATACTCTGTAGGATAGTTATCTCTAAAATTTTGATGGTGGATTTCTATCAATAAAAAAAAATTGAACTAATATTTTCAACATGTGTATATGATTGAGGTTGTTTAGTCATTTCAATCATGTCCTGCCCTTCATGACCCTATTTGAGGCTTTGTTAGCAAAGATACTGAAGTGGTTTGTCATTTCCTTCTCCTGTGCATTATTCAGATGAGGAAATTGAGGCAAACAGAGTTAAGGGACTTGCCCAAGGTCACACAGCTAATAAATGTCCCAGGCCAGATTTGAACTCAGGTCTTTCTGACTCCAGGCCCAGCACTTTACTATGCTATGTAGCTGCCTCATTTGTATATGTACTTATTTATAAATTACATACATGAATTTGGAGAAGGAAATGGCAAACCACTCCAGTGTCTTTGCCAAGAAAATTCCAAATGTAGTCACAAAGAATTGGACATGACTGAAAAACTACTGAAAAACAACATACGTGAATTACTATGCTAATAATTAGAAAACTTATAAAAGTAGATATTTTCTATAAATGAGATAAATATAAAATCATATTTGGACCTGGAGATATTAGAGAACTACCAGAGTTTACTGAGCAGTGGAATGATATGGTTAAACTGTACTTCAAGAAAATTACTTTGTCAGCCGCGTGGTGATTAGATTGGAGAGCAGAGAGACTCTGTGCAGAGAAAGATTGAAGCGCTGTTGCAGTAATCCAAGTGAGCAGTGATGAGAGCTTGATCTAGTGTGGTCACTGTGAGAACAGACAGAAGGAAAGAGATGCAAAAGATGATATAGTGGAAAAAATGATCATATGGATGGATAGATGAAAAATCATTTATTAAATGCCTACTGTGTGTGAAGCATTGTGCTAGGTATTGAGGATGCAAATAGAAAAATAAGATGGTCCCTGTCCTCAAGAAACTCGTTCTGGCATGTGGAGAAAACACATATAGTGGGGATCTGCTACAAATCAAAGGGTAAGGTCCATAGTCCTTGGGGTACATTAGTAAAACTGAATGCAATGTATCTTCTTTAATGTAATTTCAGTTAATAAAATAACATTTGTTTCTGATGTCAAACCACTTGACAATGCCAAGGACTTTGGAAGAAAGAATTTTCTTGAGTTTTCAGTACTTAGGGCTACTGAAGAGACTAGGGCTGTAGGAAGATGCTAGGTTGTATCTCCATAAGGGTTTCTTCCCTAGATTCTTGCTGGGGGTGAATAGGGGGAAAGGTAGGCAGGCTAGAAGAAGAACCAGAAGTCTCGGGGATGGGGGGAAGAGTTGCTGCTTTTCCTAAGGCTCTTGTGCTTACTTTCCAGTCTGAGTCAGCTGATGGTTGGTAATTAGTGTTGGTGGTATTAAGGATGGGATGTCTCTTCTTCACCAGGATTGCTCCTCTAAATGATGGCTGCAAAGGCCAAACTGGAAGCAGGGCTGGTGGTCTGTGGAGCATTACCATTCCTGGGGCTCTTGGGCTTAGAGTCTCCCAGGGACTGAGGAAAAGTGGTAATCAGGGTGACTTGACCTGCCTTTGAGAATAATAGGAAAATTTGAAAGAGTGGTGGGTTTGCAAAGAAAAATAATATAATAAGGCTTGTGACTCCATGACCACTCATCAGTTATCCTACTCGTAACAAAAAATGAAGGAGATGGGTTTCTTACACACAGGTTATTGCCATAGAGTGCAGAACCCAGGGTGCACCTGCTTGCAGCCGCTAAATGATACAATGGGGCAAGGTGGGGCATGCTGGGGGCAATGGGGAGGGGAAAACTTTCCAAATGGAACCTACACAATTGCTACTGTGGAGTTTCCAGCTCAGAGAGAGAGGCTAGGAGCTTGCTGATCAGAGGGTGGAGATAAAGAAGATAAAGAAAGATATGATTATATTGAATGGAAGATCTGGGAGTGACTTTTGTGGGAAGGTGGAATGAGACCTACTTTCCCATCCTCTGAACAGTTGATCACCTACTCCCTTGGGATCAAGCCGTTGCTCCAAACTTGAAGACCACTGCTGTTTTGGAAAGACTATTGTGATTTCACACGGATGGTTTAGGCTATCTTCTCTATGTCCCTATTTGAGTCAGGCATCAGAACTCCTAATTATAGTTTTGTCCTTAAACACATCAGTAACACCCCGATTTCATAATTCGTAACTCCATGCAGATGAGCTTAGATGTTACTTTTCTAAGAGCAGAATTTTACCCTCAGGTCCATGAATTCTCTGACATACAATCTCCTATCCTTTTGTCTCTCCCATTTCCTCACTCACATTAAATTTAGTCTTTGTCCTCATTGAAACCTCCTGTTTCTCAGCCCCTACAGTCTGTCTTTTCAACCATGGCATAATTTGTTTTCCTTGCCACTCTTGACTCCATATGCAGCCACTTTGTCGATTCACTTGCCACTATCCTAAAATCTTTGGTACCTTTGACCTTCTGCCACACTACAGCTACTATTCTTGCCTTGATCGTACTGAACTTTATTCTGTCTTCACCACTCTGTTTCTGCTTCCTGGATGCTAGATACCACTGGAGAAAGTATTGAATGAGCATGGCATTGTGAATATTGTAATATAATGCTGAGCATATGGTAAGTGCTTAATAAATACTTCCTTATTTTTTCATTCATTCAAGGACTTGGAAATCTTGGGTTCAAATCCTGGCTCTGACATTTACTAGCTATGTGCCAGTGGGCTTATAATTTAGCCTCCTTAAGAGAGGGAATAAGCATTTATTGAGCACCTTCTATTTGCCAGACACTGAGCTAAGTGCTTTACAAATATTTCATTTGATCCTCTCAGTTCTGTGAAATAAGTGCCATTATTACCCCCACTTTACGATTGAAGAAATTGAGGCAAACAGTGATTAAGTCACACAGCTAGTCAGTATCTGAGGCCAGATTTGAACTACAGGCCCAATGGTCTATCTACTTTGCCACCTAGCTGAACCCCAGTTTCTTCATCAGCAAAATGAGGATAACAGTACCTGTAATTCCTACTTCACAGGGCTGTTGTCAGGCTCAAATTAGATGTTTATAACAAAGTGCCTTGCAAACTTTAAATCACTTTATAAATTTCAAATATAATAAATGGTGCCGATTTCACTGATTAAACATTTATGCCACATAACCTTGGCTCAGCTCTCATTGGTGTTTGATAATCTTTGTACTAAGTAATTTTCGACTTCCTGTCATTTTCTTCTACAGAAACTATTCCAAGCCTTTTCTTCTCTTCCTCAAGCCCTTAAGCTCAACTTGCCTGGGCACTTACCTCACTGAGAAGATAATCAGATATAAACACCTTCAACTCCTCTGTTCCACAATTCAAAACATATTTGTGTTCTCACTGTTTTCTGTTCCTGCTTTTTGTCAGGACTAATCTCTCTACCTGTGCCTTTGATCCGATCTCCCCCTTGCTTCTTTATTTCAACAGACACGTTCATGAATTTTCACCCACCAGTGCCTCCCCATCTGACTTCAGATATGCTGTTCAGATTGCCTAATCCTAAAAACTCTTTCCCTTGGCCCTTGTATTCTTTCTCTCTCCCTTTCTTTCACGCCCAAAATTCTTGAGTCTAGTGTATTTTTTTTAAAGCTTTTGCTTCATAACCACCCACTCACTCCTCATCTCCTTGAAATCTGGCTTCTATCGCTAAAATTGTGCTGGAATTTATCACTCAGCAGTCACTAGTAACCTTCTTATTTACAAATCCAATCACCTTCTCTCATTCCTCATCTTCCTTGACCTGTCAACAGCGTTTCATGCTATTGACCACCCCTTCCTTACTGATACTCTACCTACCCTTGGCTGTTTTGTTTTTTGTTTTTTTCTGTCAGTGTTCCTTTTTTTTCTTTTTGTGAAATTTGTATTTCTATTGACATCTTCTGTTTTTATATCAACTTTATTTAAAAAAAATAAAACAAACAAAAACCCACCTACCTCCTACTCTATCCAGAAGCATACCTTGTAACAAAGAATAAAAAAAGAGAGAAGAAACATTCGGCAAGGCTAACCAATATGTCAACCAAATCAGACCATATCATATCATATCATCAATCAGTTGATATTTATTAAGTGTTAGCTATGTGCTAAGCGCTCTCTCTCTCTCTCTCTCTCTCTCTCTCTCTCTCTCTCTCTCTCTGTGTGTGTGTGTGTGTGTGTGTGTGTGTGTGTCTTTCTCTGTCTCTGTTTCTCTCTCTGTCTCTACTTCTCAAAATATAGGATGATGATTTCATCCATTAAGTATTTACTTTGTATAACCTTAGCTGGGTTTTGCAACTCAGCTAAGTACATAGCTAGTAAATGTCAGAGTGTATGTGTATGTATACAAATGTATATATACCTACATATATACATATCCATATATATGTATATGTGTGTATACACACTAGAGAACTTTCATAGACCCCAGCTCTGCAAAGAAGGGAGGAAGAAAAATTTTCTTATCTTTTTTTCAAGTCAAAGATTGACTATTAGAATAACAAAGTTTTTAGTTATTGCTGCTGTTGTTATTCTTAACATTTACATTATTGTAGTTAGTGTTTTCTTCTGATTTTACTTACTTCACGTTGAATCAGTTCGTGTGTCTTCCTATTCATATATCTTCTTTTCAGTATCCTTTATATTCATCTCAGAGTGCTATAATATTCAATTATGTCCCTTTACCACATTTTCACTTCTTCCCCCCATTGATAGATTTTTCATTTGTTTTCGTTTCTTTGCTACCACAAAAAACACTGCTATAAATATTTTAGTATATTGGACTTTGCTTTCTCTGTTTGACCTCCTGTGGTATATGCCGCACTGTGGAAACTCTGGGTTAAAGAGTATGGACACTTTAGTCGTTTTCTTTACATAATTCCAAATTTCTTTCCAGAATGGTTGGATCAGTTCACAGCTCCATCAATAGTGTATTAATGTGAGTGTCTTCCTACAGTTCCTCTAGCATTGACTATTTATGTCTTTGCTAATTTACTGGATGTGAAGTGAAATCTCAAAGTTGTCTTAATTTCCATTTCTCTTATGACTAAAGATTAAGAGCAATCTTTCATATGGTTATTAATAATTTGTAATTCTTTTGAGAACTCTTTGTTCATATTCTTTGACCATATCTATTGGAGAATTGCTCTTGATCTTATCTATTTTGCTAATTCTCTGAACATGTTTGGATACTGATTTTGCTCGTATAAAAGTTTTTTTCTAAATTTTCATATAATAAAAATTATCTGTTTCATCATTTGTGATCTTTATCTTTCATTTGGTTAAGAATTTTTTTTCCTAATCATGGCTATGAAAAATATTTCTACCCATTTTCCCCATCTTTAAAAATTGTGTGACCTCTTAATATATGAGTCAAATATCCATTTAGAACTTATACGGTGTAAGATATTGGCCTAATTTTTTTAAAAAATCTATTTACTAGTTTTTTCAATAGTTCTTATCAATCGTTTTTTAAAAAAATATTTTGATAACTATTTCAATGTGATGAGTTTCCTTTGCAATCCTGTATATCTTATTTTATTCATTTAAAAACAGTCTGAGAAGGCAAACATAACTATGGCAGCCAAGCAGACATTTTTACTCAGATTTATAAATGCCCATAATGTTGACTTTGCCGTCGAGAATGCAGTAAAAGAGAATGAGGAGTACACGCAGAGAAGCAGCAAATGACTGGGGGAAACCCCTCCTCTAAGGGTCTTTTGGTGAGTTTCTGACGTGTACAGTAGAGATCAGGAGGGGACAAGCCTTGGTTGACAAGCTCTCTAGCTCATCACTCATCTAGAGATATCTAGAGACTGTCAGAACTGATGGTTAGAGGCAGAAAGCCTGTTGGGGGAGAGAGAGCGGTAGCAGCTAAGTGGCTAATCAGCTAGTTAGTTCTCCAAGCACTAAACTCAGACTCTAAGTAAGAATATATTATTATATCCGGGGCCATTATTACACATGAACACCGTCTACATATGTAATCCCATCATATTTACATAAAAGGAGTTTCTTCTCTGTCTCTCTCTCTCTCTGTCTCCCTCTCTCTCTCACTCTCTTTTTCTCTCTCTCATATGTGTGTGTGTGTGTGTGTGTGTGTGCGCGCGCCCGCGTGTATGTGTATACATACATATCTTTTCTTTTTATTTTTTAACATTGCTGCCACTTCAAGATTATGTCTGTGGCCCTAGAGGTGGTTAGCTTTAGGCTTTATGTGTTGAGCTCCAGGACTTCTCTGATAATGGTGACCTGATCAGCTATCTTTTTCAACTTGCTCAGAACAGTTAAAGATTTCATATGTGGAAATTTTATAGGGGAATTCTACTCCTTTCCTAGTAAAATTCCATGTCTGGGATTCCTCTCTTAAATGATGTTTGATATAAATCTGTTTGTCTTCCTGTATGTCTGTCTATTCAAAAGTCTTTTGGTTTTATATTCCTAGGAATTTGGCAAGTCTGGTGAGACCCTGCTAATCTGTTTCTGACTGTAGGAGATGAGGGAGGGACCAGAGAACTGCCTGGTTTGGTTGCACTACTAAGGGTCATAGTCCTAAATAAAAATTATTTCCAGACTAGCTTATCTATGCTCTTGTCTGAGGATGGTACATTGACTCCTGATGACACTCAAGGACAATACCCTCTCAAAGGCCTTCCTTCATTTTTCCCATTAGGGTTTTATGATTTTCTTTCAACAAACATCTAGTGTCCCGAGTTTGGTTAATATCCAGATAATTCATTTTTTTTATCACTGTTGTAAATGTAATCTTTGTGTTCATTGTATTTTCTAGCCTGTGTGTCACTAATAGGTAAAATTGAATTTTGTGAATTTATCTTATATCCTGCAATTTCCCTGAATTTATTGATTACCTCTAATAGTTTTTGACTGATATAATTATTTTTCTAAGTATGCAACCATTATTTGCAAAACTGATATTTTTATTTCCTATTTTTTACAGTCTTTTCTGTGATGCTTTTTTCTTAATTATTTCTCTTAACTCTTTCTCTTAATAACTACCACAACAGTTTCCCATATTGAATGGGATTAGTAGCATGGAATATTTTTTTCTTTTTTCATTAAAAAAAAATAACCAGGGATTGTCCATAAATACAACATAGGATTTTGGTTTTAAATATGTAATTTTGAATCATGTAAAGAAAGTATGTTGTAATTAGATATGTAATTGTTTTGTTAGAAATTTAATCAAGAATACTGATTTTATCAACCATCTTCCTACCATTGATTTCCATATCCATATTCATATTAATTGAGCTAATATTTGATACAGAGAAGCATGGAAATTGTAGATAGAGTTGCCCTTTTAGGAAAGCCTGGTTTCAAGTCCTGCTTCTGACACATACTGGCTGTTTGACCCTGGGCAAGACACTTAACCTCTCAGTGCCCCAGGCAACTCTCTTGAGATTATAAATTTCAAATCAGGTATTAGTTTGCATTGGTAAAGGGAATTACCTCATCAAGAGTTTCCAATAAAGTCACAGGTCTTACCTAAAAATAAAGTTGTGATATATTTAGCCAGTTTTTCCAAAGCATCTACTATTTGTACATTTGTATATGTGTTTGTGTTTTATTTTGCTTTTCCATTTTTCTTATTCCTGCATTTAATTTAATTATTGCCATTTTCTTTTTTTTTGTGTGTGTCCACCTTGCAAAGATCCCCATGGTTCATTATTATAATATTACCTTCCTACCTTCTATCCCTGCCATCAAAACAGTCCCAACTTGATACTGATCACCCTATCTGTCCCTCTGCCTGAGGTAACCAAAGCCCTGCTCTACTCCAGTGTTTGGTACCACTATCCCTTACCCCACCATCCTTGGATGGGGGACATGGCAGCTCATTCATCCAAAATAAAGATGGAGTCATCAATTACAGCTTTCGTGGCAAGATTTCCAATTAACTGGGCAACCTCTGGGCCTTCCTTTCTGCCTTGCCACTATGTCCCTTAAACCACCATATCTTTGACATTTGACCTGATATGGTACCCTAAGGGCTTCTGGGATTTTCATGTGCCTACTGGTCACTGCATTCTAAGGACTATTGGGCCTTTCCATCTGCCCCACAGCTGATTTTCCTAAATGTGCCCTCTTCCCTAATTAGAATGAGAGCTTTTCTGTTTGGATCTTTAGCACTTAGCATAATGCCTGACATATGATAATGCCTAATAAATGCTTCTCCCTTCCTTTCCATTGCCACCTGCCATAAGAGTTGTGGAACACTGAGTAAAATGGGAAGGGGGCACTTAGGTTTGCCTTCAGCTCAGGAAGGCAGCCAGCTCAGGACAGCAAGCTGAGGGAAACATAGGCCCTAGAGGCCCTGTTCTGTGATCATGAAACATATACTTATATACATATGTGTGTATTTGACCTGCTGCTTCAAATTTAGCTTAACTTTTGTAGATATTTATTAAGGGCATCACTGCATCTCAATATATGATCTGCCTTTGTGAATTAGCATGTATACTTGACAAAAAGGGTGTATTCTTTCATCTGGAGTTGTAACTGTCAATTTGACATGGAGGGGAAGTACATCCCAGGATTCCATAAAGTTTCTGCTGGTTCCTTTAAATTTCCTGCTCTATGAAAAAGTCCTAGCTGCCCCCATTGAAGTTATAGCCCTGCACTGTTTCCTCTATATGTTAGTTTATTCTACTTTCTGTGCCTCTGTATTGTTGGATCATTTCAGTCATGTCCTACTCTCTGTGACCCCATTTGGGATTTTCTTGGCAAAGATATTGGAGTGGTTTGCCATTTCCTTCTCCAGCTCATCTTACAGATGAGCAAACTGAGGCAAACAGGGTTAACATGGCCACATAGCTAGTAAGTGTCTGAGGCTAGATTTGAACTCGGGTCTTTCTGACTCCAAGGTTCATGCTTTATCCAATGTAACACCTAGCTGCCCTTATTCAGCTCTGTACTTACTTTATTCATTCTTTGGCTATTTAATCTTTTCCACATTCTGATAGTTGTATCTTAAAGTCACCAAATTATAATTCCATCTACTTCCTACATTTTGACTTGTCTTTCCTATTTGCATCTCATTGGCATGTTGTTTGGACCACAGAGGTGAAGTATTATTCAGTATTCATTTCTTAATGCCCTTTTTTTCTTAATGCTTTTTTTACTATCACATATTAAACTTGTTTATACCACTGAATTTTATTTTCTACAAATCTTCCATTTGTAATATAATGATAGCAACCCCTGCTTTCCTTATTTTCACATGACTAACTTTAAATGGTCTCTCCAAGTTTAATCTGTTTATGTTGTTGGGTTTTAAATGTGCTCCTTCTACTCAAAGGATTGTTTGAGGGTTTTTTTTAATCTTTCCCAGAATCCTTTTTATCAGCCCAATTATATTTAAAATTCTAATTGATACCTTTGTGCTATATTCTCTATTCTTTGTATGTGTATATTGATCCTTGTTATTCTTTGCTTTTTCTTCTCACTATTGGGTTTTTAGAGTAGAATTTTAACTGTTTCTTTTTATAGCAGATTAGAAAGGTGCATCATCCAGCTTGCCTATTGTTTTTTGTTTTTGGTGTTTTTGAGAGGCAGTGGGATTAAGTGACTTGCGCAGGGTCACGCAGCAGTAAGTATCAAGTGTCTGAGGTCAAATTTGAATTCAGGTCCTGCTGACATCAGGGCCAGTGTTCTATCCACTGCGCCACCTAGCTGCCTCTAGATTGCCTATTTTTTAAACTTTTCCATCATATTATAGCAACTGTTTTTAGTGTGTCCTGTATTTCTTGATAGGATTATTTATTTTATTCTTCCTTTTCGGCTCTTCTAGCTTAATTCACCTCTGTATACATTTTGTAGTTAGGTACAGCTGATCTAAAACTCTTTATGTAATTCTCTACTTAAAGTTTGTAGTTCTGATAATTCTTTTTTAATATTCGGGTTTATTATTCCTTATATCATTAACTGTGGGCTTTATTATTGCTTTAAAATGTTATTCTTTTAGGTCTCTCTGGGTTTGTTTGTTGTTGTTTTTAAATGCTTTCTCTAGTTTATGTTCATTTAGACTTCAGGTATTTTATGTAGTGATCCATGCAGTTGAGGACCCGTATTGACAAATGGCTTCAGATCCTCTCACCTTTGAAATATTCTTCAGGCTTCAGAGAGTAGCTTGGCACAGGCACTGTCTTGCTGGGAAAATTCCATTTATTTTCATCCTTTGTAGAGTTTTTGTTTGTTTATTTGTTTCCCACTAAGACCATCCCTCTTCCAAAGTCTGAGAGGCAGGTGCGATGCCATTCTTATCTTGGTATCTTTAAATGCACTCTCTCCTTTACTTCTTGCCAAATTTTAAAATCTCATATCCTTGTCTTCAGAGTTTGAAAACTTGATGAGTGGGTGGGTATCTGGGAATCGTTCTTGGAGGACTGCTCTTGAAATCCCCTGTTGCTTTGTTGCTGTAGATTGCCTTCCCTTTCAGTTCAGGAAATTGTGTTTGATTACTTACTTCCCTGATTATAGCTTCAATATTACTGGCCTTTTGTCTCCATTTCCTTCCTATTTTCCATTTTACAGATGAGCACATGGAGACTCCCAGAAGTGGAGTAACTTGCCAAAGGTCATACAACTGGTGTCACAGCAAGAATCCTTGTCTCCCTCCTGGTGACTAATCACTCAGTCACATTAGATGTGAAGCAGTGTAGGAGAGAACTGGACCAAGCCTCCTCTGTTTCATCTAGTATCACTGTAATTGGCAAGTGGAATGCTTTTCTCCTTGTGTCAGTTCTTCATGGGTAATTATCATCTGCTCCTGAATTTTACCTGTGATTTCAGTTTGTGGTCCCAGTGTATCCTCAGCATCCTCGATTCTTTGTTCTGATGTGCTCTTTACAGCCTCTGCTGATTTTAACTCCCGTACAGTTTCAGAAGTTTAGCATCTGGTCACACATTTTGATGTCTTTCACAAAACAAACTTTTAAAATAGTAAGTGAGGATTTATTTGTACTTGTTTGTGAATCTGTCGCTGGAGTTCCCTCAGCCACTGTGGGCATCTTCTCCGGGTTCCAGTTACTTGGCCCCTCCCTTTAGGTGGTAATAAGTCCCTTCATCTTAGAGCTCTTCTCTTCACATGCCTTCCATTCCAGTCTGTCCAATTTAACAAGGATGCATTAAAGCACCTACTATGTACAAAGTATAGTGCTGGGTATTGAGGATACAAGAACCAAAAGCCATCATCATCATCATCATCATCATCATCATCATCAACTCTACCCTCAAAGAGCTTAGCTTCTACTGGAGAGCTGTAACATGTATGTAAATAAGCAGCTACAACATTAATTTCTGGACAGGCAGAGTGGGACAACTTAGGGGTGGAGAAGGATGAAGAAAGTCTTTGTGTGCAGGAGGTGACAACTGAGTTGAGCTTTTAGTAGTGCTAACTGGATTCCAAGGGGGAGAAGTGAGGAGAGACAGTATTCCAGCATTGGGATATAGCTTGGGCAAATGCTTGAAGGCCAGAAATGAAATGTCACATACAGGGCACAAGTAGCCCACATCGACTAATACATAGAGTAACACTTAGTAAGGGGCAGTGGGAAGATGGTCTAAAGCCAGTTTGCGAAGGTCTTTAAATACCAAACAGAGAAGTTTGTATTTTATTATAAAGTAGAGTATTCTTTTACACAAAGACTACAGGAATATTTGTGGAAAGTTGATTTTCTTCCTAAGCCACAGTACCTCCAGTCATTGTCACCAAACTAGTTGATTGTCCTAGACACATAAAACCATGAGGAGGCATCTTCTTACATACTATTTTGCATGGTCACTTCTAGACCCTCCCCCTACCCCATTGGTAGCCAAGTAGTGCAGCAGACAGAGTACTGAACCTGGAGCTGGGAAGGGCTGAGTTCCGATCCAGTCTTACATGCTCATTAGTTATGTGACTCTTGTCAAGGCATTTAATCTGTCTGCCTGTTTCCTGAGCTGTAAAATGGGGACAATAATAGTCCCTACCTCCAAAGGTTGCTCTATCTCAAGGTCATTCTCCCTTCTTTCTCAATGAGTTCAGTACCTGTTTTTAGTTTTGCCCTCCACTCTAACCTTGCCTTTGTTATTTTCAATAGTCACATTAATAATATTGACACTTGCATAGCTCTCATAGGTATAGACAACATATTATATACGTTATGGGAAGAAGCCTGGTACAGTGGGAAAGACTACTGAATATGGAGTCAGGGAACCTGGCTTCCAGTCCAGGCTCTTCCATTTTTAACATCTGTGTGGCCTTGGGAAAAGTCACCAGTCTTCTCCGAGGCCTCAGTTCCTCGGTTCTCAATCTATGATTATTTTTATCTCACTTGAGTCTTACAGCAGCCCAGTAAAGTAGAAACTTTAGACTTTTTTTTAACCTTATTTAGAGATGTGGTTTTCTTTTTCTGAAGTTTTCAGAAAGTTGTGACTCAGCATAGTAACACAGCATCAAAGCTGAGATTTTAATTCAGGTTTTCCTTCCCCCTCAGATCCAGCCCTCTATCATATTGCCCCCTAATCTTCCAGTTTATCAACCTCCTCAATGCCTATGATCTCCGTAACTACTTACTTGAGCCACCCCAGTCATACTGTAGACTCCACCACCATCCAAAACTGTTTCAATTCCAAGATCTTGAATTCTGAAATTCTCTTCTCTGAGCACAGTCTTCTGTTCTCCCACCTTTCCAGTTGTCTCAATCCTATATTGGTCTTTGTCTTCACTATAAACTCTCTGCCCTCAGTCCTTCTGAAGCGGTGTATGGGTGCTGGGACCCCAAGATCACAACACACGGATCCTGTCCAAAAGAATTTGACCCAAGTCTTCTTTCAACCAAAGACAAGGTTTATTAGAACATTGTCATATTGGGCAGACTCTTAAGGAGTCTGAACATGGGTAAGCAGTGGCTAGATTATAAGAATCTAAACAGTGGCTAGATTATAAGAATCTAAGCCTCTTAATGGAGACAAGATGGACCTTATATACACAAAGCCTATAGGAGGGATCTAGGAATGGCCAAGTAGTTTGGGGTGATGGGAGGAGGGGCCTAAGGAGATCTGGATAGGAGTGGCCAGTAAACTGGAATAAACAGAACTCCTGGGACCTGGACAATGTCAAATAGCCAGGGGCCATAGGGAGGTAAGACAATGGAGGGTAGATTGGGTATAGCCACAAGGAAAGGCCAGTTGATGGGATTATAGCCTCAGGCAAACAGAGATTTGGCCAAGTCCAGGGTTTTTCCTTTCTGGGTTTAGATCCCAACCCTGTCACTTCTTTTCTCAGTCTGTCTTCTCAATTCTGGCCTTTACTCTCCTACTTTCATAGCATTGACCTAGTTGACCAGATTAAGATGGTGCTGACCTATGTGTACCTTTGAGTCTGTTTCCTTTTACCTTACTGATATTTACCCTCTCCTGATATGTACTTCTGAGTCACTATCTGCGTTTTCCTCTACTCCCCAGCTGCTAAATGTGTTAGAAGGAAGGAGGGGAGCCACCATCACATTTTTTTCCTCTACAAATTCATATCCTCAGACTTCAGTTTCTCCTCTTTCCTTAAGCCCCAAGTATCCCCTGACTCTCCCTTCCTCAACAGATGAGGGAGTGATAGAGAGAAATAGACTAGAGGGGCAGATAGACTACATAGACAGAGACAGGCAGATAGATAGATATAGATAGATAGATAGATAGATAGATAGATAGATAGATAGATAGATTGATAGATTGAGTGAGCATTTGTTAAGTACTTACTATATACCAAAACCTTGCTAAATGCTGGGGATTAAATATAAGAAAAGAAGTGTAATGAGAGTCTGGTACATGTGCAGACCCCATCAGCTTCTTCAGCTGATGCAATCTATTCACATGGAGGATTCTAGGGAACTTGTTTCCAGGGAAATCATGAGGACAAGTAATCAAAATACCTTGGAGAGACTATGGAGCTTGTTTAGACATTCTGTAACAGATTCTGGTTGGCTAACCAAATGGTAGAAAGGAAGCTCTTTGATCTGCTTCAGAAATGACTGTCAGCAGCAGCCCACAGATTTTTTGCTTCTGGACTTTTGAAGGAGGTCAGAAACTCCTTCCCTCTGGGCAACCAATAAGCAGAATGGAGCCAAAACCTTTTGAATTTGAAAGGTCTGAAGGACACCTTAACATCTTAGCATTCCAGAGCTGGAGTTTGCAGTCAACATAGCATTGATGCCCTGAGGAACAAGGAATGACCTAGACCAATGTCAGTTGAGACAAGCTGAAGTATCACACATGGAAGTGAATTTGCTAAAACAAGTGCTGTATAGGAACTGAGCTAAATTTTAAGTCTGTTCTCCATGTCGCCTTTTTCGCCATCAAGGTGATATAGGGGAGAGTATACCTCAAAGGTAGTGGGGAAAATATTTGGACTTCAATCTTGCTATATATTTTAAGTAAATAATCTTTGGTAAAAGCTAATTGATGTTAAGTGATTACATGGAGTTGGTCCTGGTCACTGGTCCCTAACAGTGCAAGGAACATGGCCACTGAGGCTAATTTGGTGGAAAATAGAGAAGAGAGACTTCAACCCCTCACAATTATTCCCTGGGACTCTGAGGGGCAGAAGTAGCTGATGTAGAAGTGGCTCTGGGAGTGTAGGGTCAGAGCCCCATACAACATAGTCCCTGCCCTCAGGGAGCTTATATTATAATGGGGAAAGATAACAATGGAAAATATGAGGAAGAGTATGGATGATGGCTAGAATGCAGGTAGCAGGGTGTGGAGATTTCTGGGAAGTGATTTAGAGGTCAGGTTTGAGACTGGGTGAGGCTAAAGCTTGTCCATCAGAGCCTGGCTTCCCAAGGGCAGAGACCAAGGCAACTCAAAGGATCTATGATTCTGTGAAATCTTATATAAAAACAATGAAGTGTAACTTCTACTATTCAAGCAGGAAAGTCCCTTTAGAGGAGATCAAATTCAACCTCTCATATAATAAAAACTCATTTTTATAATACATCTGATATGAAAGTATCTAGACTGTTTCAGTGCTCCCAGTATGGAAATGTGTAATACCTAAGGTTAGGAATTTTACTTTTTAATAGTTGTTAAGAAACTGAAACTTACATTGTAGACAATTAATAAATGTTTGCTAACTTGACTACTTTTAAGTGCTGGTCCCAATTCTGCACTCCACAGCTGGACAGCATGAGTCTACCTCTGCATTAGAGCCTGCCTCTGCTCCAGACTAAGTTTCTCCAGTTTCCTCGTGAGACAATGTTATATATCATCCACCTGGCCATCCTCTTTTTGGGGTCATTAAGAGATGATGCCCTTAAAATGTGGTAGCCAGAAAATAATTTAGAATTATGTGAATGGAGTAAAACGTACATACCTCTGGATCCAGAGACTGAACAGCTTGGCAGATACAGCCACTGTGCCTGGAATCAAGAGGATATGAATTTATATCTGGCCTCAAATACTTACCAGCTGTGTGACTTTGGGCAAGTCACTTAACTTCTGTTTGCCTCAGTTTCCTCTACTATAAAATGGTGATAACAGCAGCTCCTGCCTCACAGGGTTATTGTAAAGATTAAATGAGGATTTTTAAAAAAAATGGTTAGCACAGAATCTGGTATATGGTAGGTGCTACATAAATGCTTATTCCTTTCCACTTCCTTTCTCTAGATCTCATAGAGGTCAATAATAAGAAGGCCCTATATACACCAAAACATTTATAGTAACACTTCAGAGCAGCCAAGAATTATAAACAAAGTAGATGCCCATTGAATGAGGAAAGCTGA
The DNA here is from genome assembly GCF_003287225.1 of Phascolarctos cinereus. NCBI lineage: Eukaryota > Metazoa > Chordata > Mammalia > Diprotodontia > Phascolarctidae > Phascolarctos > Phascolarctos cinereus. The sequence goes on along the minus strand of NW_027555847.1, from coordinate 75,357,837 downwards.
GGTATATGACTGGAATGGGACACTACTGTATTACATGAAATAATACAATGAATACAGAGAAGTGAAGGAAAAATGTGAATAGAGGCAAGAAGTAAACAAAATATTAACACTGTGATTACAACTGTAAATGGAAAGAACAACCACCAAAAAACAAGTGAAATTGAATGCTGTAAAATTGTTATGACCAACTCTGGTCCCAAAGAAAAACTATGAGGAGATATGAAAATCTGCCTTCCATCTATGTAGAGATTGAGGTCTGTGGATGTGGGACACTACAGATATTATCAGACTTCTTTTGATGTGTTGGTTAGTTTTGTGGGACATTTTTTCTTCTTTTTTTCAGCTTTGTTATAAAGATTGGCTTACTACATCGGGAAATGTAGACACAAAACCAAAAACCAATAAGAACATCTTTTAAAGAAAAAAACACGATGCCCTAAAAAAAACATAATACTGTGAACATGGTCTGAATATGTAGAGTATCATGGTCCTGTTGCCTTCTTCATCCAGGGACAAAGAAAATGTATTTTTGTTATTGGAGCCCAAGATTACATTCATTTACTGACTTAATAGCAAGTTTGCACATATCTAAAGCCCTTAGATCTTATTCACACAAACTGCTGTTAAGGTGGGTCTCCCATATCCTGAAACTATGTGAATGATTTTTTAAAACTCTATGAAGATTTATTCCTCTTAATTTTCATCTTGTTTTTATCTACTTATCATTCTTGTATGCCAGTACCTTTTGAATAGGAATTATATATATATATATCTATATCTCAATACTCATTCATGGTAGTTTGCATTAGTTGTATATCTGATAAGCATATCTTCAAAAATTTTTTCAGATTACTACCGAAAGTGCTAAACCAAGGCCAAGAATTACCTTTTTTTTTTTTTGGATAGTTATTGAACTAGAGAAGAAATCTGCCTGACCATTGTAATTTGTGCCACAGTCCTCCATCTGCTCCATGAGATAGTCATGAGAAACTTTGTCAAAACTTTGCTGAGGATAAGGTTTACTATTCTCCTAATCAACTAGGTTGGCTGTTCTGCTTAAAAAGGAAATTATCCATCAGTTACTCTTCACTATTTTTATGTGACTAGCCTGCCTTCTTTTCTCATCATTCATTTCCCCAGTAATGAATTTTCTGCCTCACAATCATCTTTGGCAATTTGCTGCAGCCCACTAACACCCACCATACATTTTTCCCCTGCTTTTTGGGTCACCTGTAATTTTATTTCTTTGGAGAAAGAAAGAAATCCATCAACAAGCATTCATTAAGTACTTCCTGTGAGTCAAGAATTGTACTAAGCACTGGGGATACAAAGAAGAGAGCAAAACTTGTCTTTAAGGTCAAGGATCTTATTTTCTAATGAAGGAAACAATGTATGCACACATCAGTGTATACCAGAGAAACAGAGAGTCTATAGGAAGGGAAGGAAGGAAAGGGAAGGCACTAGCAGCTGGGGGATAGTTATGTTGGTGTTCTAAGATCAATAGCTACTGAACCTCACCTAAAAACGTTGGCAACTCTGCCCCCCCCGCAAAAAAAAAGAAGAAAGGCTTGGGTTATTGAAACTCTCGAATTTTCTCATGCAATATAGCAGGTATCTTCCTTTAATTTGATTCTAGAGTTTTGCTGGGATTAGTCTCAATCTTACCATGCTGAGATTCCCCGCAAACATCTTTTTCTGAGCTATAAAAAGGTACAATTGTTTTTTTAAAGACCTGCGAAAAACAAAGTACATCAATAAAACATTAAAATTTGGGGGAAAAAACTTTAAAAAATTTACTTAGGCATCATATTTGTCCATTTTCAGCCATCTGACACCTCTCTTCTTCTCCATGATTCTCTTATGCTAATTGGCAGTGTTTTGAAGATCTCACCTTCATATTCTTTCATTACCTTGGGATGTTATTAAAATGAGACAATTATAACACCTGCACCTCTCTTTCTTTCTTTCTCTGCATATATTATATATGCACATACATATATATACACACATACGTATATATAGCTGCATATATCTATACATACATATATACATATATAACTAATTTTATGTATATATAATAATATATATGCACATATACAGTTACACACACACGTGTGTGTGTGTGTGTGTGTGTGTGTGTGTGTGTGTGTGCTTTTAAGGTTCAAAAAAAGCTTTATGTGCATTATCTCATTAGATTTCCACAATAGCCCTATGAGTTTTAGGGGTCGGGAACCTGTGGCCTCGAGGTCCTCAAGTGAGGGCCTTTGATTGAATCCAAACTTAAGGATTTGTTCTGTGAAGTTTGGATTCAGTCAGAGGGCCACAATTAAGGACCTAGATGGGCACATGTGGCCTCGAGGCTACAGGTTCCTCACCCCTGAAGGTAGTACATGTATTAGTCCCATTTTACAGATGAGGAAATTAGGGCTAAGAGATTGTGACTTGCCAGTGATCAAAAGGCTGGCAACTTTTGAAAGAGGGATTTGCACTATCTTTCTGACTCCCAAGTCCAACATTCTTTCCACTGTGCTCTACTTCTTCTCTACAGTATCTGAACAACATAGATGAAAACACATGGTATGTGAAGTCCTACAGAATGCAATATATATTATTATTATTATATTATTATTATTATTATTATTATTATTATTGATTTTTATTTAGACCAGACCTGCAATTTCATTAACATAGGAAATTAATGGTGAAGAAAAGCCTCTATGAATGCAGATCAGTACTGTTCTGGAATTTATAGTCTCAGAGATTTGTCTGGAGCACTATAGTCTTAGAGAGTCACCTGAAAGATTGCTAGTTTAAATAACTTGCCCAGAGTCATATAGCCAGTGTGTGTCTGAAGCAGGACTTAAACGTATATCTTTTTAGATTCAAGGCCAGCTCACTATGCTACAATGCCTTTCACATTAATGACTCATTAATATAAATAAGAATTTATCAGGACTCAGTGTAATTTACAGTAACAACAATACTATTTGTATAGTTCTTCAAGGGTCACAAAGCACTTTGCTTTTATTATCTCATTTGATCTTTGCAACTATGCAAGTTAGGTGCTATTACTATCTTTATTTAACATATGATTCAGATAGGGGTTAAGCTACTTGCCAGGAGTCACAGAACTCAAGTCTTCCTGATGCCAGGTCCAGCACTGTATCCGCTATGCCACCAAACTACTTCTAGAGCATCTAATTATGCTAATATCTTCTCCCCTAGGTTAGATTCTGTTTCCCTTTTAAATGTCTTTGTCATATCATTTCCAATTTGAAAATCATTGTCTTACCCAGAATTCAGCAATAGCAAAATGGTAGATGTTCAACTTCTGTTTACATGTCTTTGGGGTAAGCTTGGTTTTGTAACTTCAGACCCTTTCAGAAAGCACTGTTGTATCTGAACATTGTTGGTGTCTAATCCCCTGCTTAATGGCTGACAAAGGGCCATTCGATGAGAATAAAGAATAATACAGTTCTGGCTTCAATGAGTAAAGTGTAAAGACCAACTAAGAGAAGAAAAAAAAAATCCCATGTATTATTTGGAGTTTTTTTTTCCTTTCTCTTTTGAGTTCTGCCACAGCAGGGGAAGCTTGCATTGTGCTAATTTTGAATGATAGGATGGAAACTCAGCCTGTCCTTTTAGTTTGAAAACAGTGCAAGCACTTAGAAAGCTTGAGACCCTTTCAGTGGTGAAGGTAGGGGGCCAGTTGTACTCCTACTACCATGTACACCTGACCAGACTTCTTTCACTTTGATGACCTTGAATATTTTTCTTATAAATCATAATTTTAAGAAAGTATTCATTTGATATTCAGTTTTGCTTTGGAAAAGAGCCTTGTTGTATCTATGTGACCAAGTCATTTGACCTCTCTTGGCTTCAGTAACTCAATTAATCAATTAACAAATATTTACCAAGGATCTACTATATACTGTGTACTGTTCAAGGTCCTGGAGATATAGATACAAAAAATTAAACCATCCCTGTTTGTTGGGAGGTAATAATCTAATGGAATAGATACCAGGGTGCAGAGGATCAGGTATGCACTTTGGCCTCTTTTTCAAAATATATTATTTACTTTTAACATTTTTATTTTGATTTTCAAATTTTCTTTCTCTCTTCCCTACTCCACGCTACCCATTGAGAAGGCAAGCAATGATATCAAAAATACATGTGAAATTATATGAACATATTTCCATATTAGCCATGTGGCAGAAAGAAGAAGGAAGGAAGGGAGGGAGGAAGGAAGGAAGGAGGGAAGGAAGGAAGGAAGGGTAAAAAAAAATTACTCCTCAGTTTTCACACAAGAGTTCATCAGTTTTCTCTCTGGAGGTGGAGAGCATTTTTCATTGTGAGTTCTTTGGAATTGTCTGGGATTTGGTCTTGATCAGAGTAGCTAAGTCTTTCACAGTTGATCATCCTTACAATATTGCCATTACTATGTATAATGATCTCCTAGTTCTACTCTCTTCACTCTATATCACTTCATAAAAGTCATCCCAGGTTTTTTCTGAAACCATCCACCTCATCCTTTCTTATTATACAATAGTATTCCATCAGGATCATATACCACAACTTGTTCAGCCCTTCCCCAATTGATGGGCATCTCCTCAATTTCCAGTTCTTGGTTTTTGTTGTTCAGTTGTTTCAGTTGTATCCTGCTGTTTGTGATCCCATTTGGGGATTTCTTGGCAAAGATACTGGAGTGGTTTGTCATTTCCTTCTCCAGCTTATCTACAGCTGAGGAAACTGAGGCAAACAGGGTTAAGGGACTTGCCTGGTTCACACAGCTAGGAAGTTTGAACTCAGGTCTTCCTGACTCCAGGTCCAGCACTCTATCCACTGTGTCACCTAACTGCCCTGTTCTTTGCTGCTTCAAAAAGAGCTGGTATAAATATTTTTGTACATATAGGTCCTTTTCCTTTTTCTTGAACCTCATTGGGATATAGACCTAATAGTGGCATTGCTGGTTCAAAGGATATGACAGTTTTACAGCCCTTTGGACATAGTTCCAAATTGGTCTCTAGAATGGTTGGACCAGTTCACAATTCTACCAACAGTCCATTAGTGTCCCTATTTTTCCATATCCCCTCTAGCACTTGTCATTTTCCTTTTCTGTCATATTATCCAATCTGATAAGTGTGAGGTACTGCCTCAGGAATGTTTTGATTTGTATTTTATTTAATCAAGAGTGATTTAGAGCATTTTTTCATATGAATATAAATAGCTTTGATTTCTTCTTCTGAAAACCACTTATTCGTATCCTTTGACCATTTATCAATTAGGGATTGGCTATTTTTTTTAAATAAATTTGAATCAGTTACATGTATATTTGAAAAATGAGGCCTTTATCAGTGAAACTAGCCGTAAAAATTCTTTTCCAGTTTTCTGCTTCCCTTCTAATTTTGGCTGTATTGGTTTTGTTTGTGCAAAACCTTTTAATTTCTTGTAATCAGAATTATCCATTATACTTCCTTCTCTGTTTGTTGTTTGGCCCTAATCCTGTCTATTTCTTATTTGGTCATAAACTCTTCCCCTATCTATAGATCTAGTAGGTAATATTTTCCATGCTCCCCTAATTTGCTTGTGAAATCATCCTTTATGTCAAAATCATGTACCTTATCTTGGAATACAGTGTGAGACATTGGTCTGTGTCAAGTTTCCGCCAAACTGCTTTCTAATTTTCCTAGCAATTTTTGTCACATAGTGAATTACTTTGCTAACAGCTTAGAACTTTGGGTTTATCACATGCTAGATTACTGTGGTCATTTACAACTATGTATTGTGTACTTAATCTATTCATTAGACTATTCTGGTGGGCATATGTTCTGGCCCCTTCACCACTTTGATTATAATAGTGCTGGATTTCCTCATAATAAGAGCTGTTGCTTTAGAAGTTTAGATAGGAGGAAAGGAACAGATGAAACAACCTAAGTGCCTAAGTGAGGTGTTCCATGTATATCTCTCTTAGATGTGTAAACTTCAGCCTTTTCTTTTTAATGGTGGGGATATGAATTTAAATGAAAGATCTTCTTTTATCTAGACCAACAGGGGAATAATCTCTGGCTTTAAGAGTATTACTGACATCTTTTTTAAAAATCTAAAAGGCTAAGCCAGCCTTTGAAATTTTTGGTAACTTTGTGATTTTACTGATAGAATAGTGTGAGAAAAACTTGAATGAATTATTCATGTGTCCTTTCACCAGAATTTCTCACCTCCAGCAAGCATTCCATACTGCCCCTTTATATTAGAAATGTGAAAGACTCTGTAATACAAGAATGAAGGCATTTTAGAGCTAGAAAGGCCCGTGGAGGGCATGTGGTCTAACAAATTTGTTTTACAAATAAGGGAACTAAGGCCTAGAGAGATGCAAAGATTGTGGCCCTAACATGGAATTAGCTCCTTCCTTGCCTCCTCTTGGATTCTGTAACTCTAATTAAGTTTCAGTTTAAATGTTGTGTCCTGTAGGAGACCTTTTCTGGTCACTCAGTTGTTGATGATTCTTCCCCTCAACTAATTTTTAAAATTTACTTTGTATGCATTTGATATTTATTTAACTGTATAAATGTTGATTCCCCACTCTCACCCCCAGGCACACACACATGCATACACATACCCAACAATAGAGTATAAGCTCACTGAGGGCAGGCACTATTTTCATTTCATTTTTACATCCCCATCAATTAACATATAGCTTGGCTTCATAAATGCTTATTTAAGTTTTGAATTAATTCAAGTCCCAAGCCAGTCAGTGTCAGAGCCAGGTCTCCTGACTGCTTATCCAGTGATGTTTAACCCACTTTTCTTAGAAAAGAGCTTTAAACATGGAAAGAAAAACATAAATAAGGAGAAAAAAAAATCCACTGTTTTGGGTAAACTCTAAAAGGGATCCCAAATACATGCTCAAATATACTTAAGTGTTTGATATTGTGTTCATGCCATATATTCAACTACGAGATATATTTATCATTGAGTTTCATTTCCTACTAAGATGATCTGAAAAGGCCTAGATCTGTGGAATGATAGTGTCCTAGAGTTGAAAGGAATCAAGAGATTGAAACACTGAGGGGCTGGGAGGTAGGAAGTGAGTAATATGTGTTGAGCAACTGGGATAGAGGGGCCCAAGGGGAGGAGTGCCTACCACTTCTCTTCCTACTGTCAGATCTGCTGGTGAGGGAAGGAAAGAAAGAGGGAAATAATCCTAGTGCTTGCTATGTACCAGGCACTGTGCTAAATGCTAAAGATACAAAATCAAGCAAAAAGACAGTCCCTACCCTCAAGGAGCTTATAGGAGCTGAAATAGGATGTAGGAGTGAAGGTACCCAACATGGGGACATGGTTTTGAAGTTCAGAAAGTCAAGAACAGGGACCATAGGAGAATGAAGACAGGCCACCCTGAGCCCTTCCACAAAATGAAGGATCCAGGAAGAACTCGCCAATGGGACAGGGATGGTTTTGTGTGGGGATGGACTTTGCAGAGGGATATTAGGGATATTCCAGGGTGAGCAGGCCACAGGGTTTGTAAGCTGTTCCTTAGCAAGAAGGTTTCAAGCACTAAGAAAAGATCTAGAATGAGCCAGTATTAGAGGGGACATGGTTTTGAAGTCCAGAAAGTCAAGAACAGAGATGGGAGAAGAATGTGAAGGGAGTACAAGATTGTGTTGCCATTTCTGCCACAGTATTCACACGTGCCAGATAATTGAAAATGACCTGGTAAATGAGTGGTTTGGTGAATTCAAAGAGGGACCATCAGTTTTGTGTCCAGAGAGTTAGGAGAAGATGCATATTGGATGAGTGACCCAGGAGGTTGGGAAGCACAGGTAGGTGGTACAGTATTTGGACTTATTATAAGCAGTATATTTGAGTTCAGATCTCCATTATGGCTGTTATAGGCTGTGAAATGGCAAATCACTTACCCTCTGTTGATTTCAGTTTCCTCATATGTAAAATGGGGAGAATACTGTCTATAGGGCTCACTTCACTGGACTGTGAGAAAAGTTCTCAATAATTCTTAAAACCCTCCACCAAAGTGCCACCAAGAGGAGGGTGACCAGGATGAAGAAGGGCCTCAAAATCATGCCCTTTGAGGATGAGTTAAAGTAATAGAGGATGTTCGCCCTGGAGAAGGAAAGGCTAGAGGCAAGGATAGGTGCAAGATAATGGCTCTCTTAAGGGACTGCGCGGGAAGAGCTATCATGTGATAGAGATTGGATTTGTTCTCACTGGCTCCAGAGAGTAGAGCTAGAAGCAAAGGGTAGAAGCTACAAACAGGTGGATTTGGGCTTGATGTAAGGACAAACTAGCTGTCCCAAAGTGAACTAAAATGTTTTGGGAGGAAAGTTCCTTTTAAAGTGGTCCTCAAGCAAAGACTGGATGACTCCCTAATATTAAACTTGATAGGCTCTGAGGTCCTGGGGTGGTTGCTTTTGCTGCTCTGGTACCCTAATATAGCTGATGTAAGAACTAAGAAAGCCAGGAGTAATGATAGATGTGGGCAGATCCAATCCAGAGCTACTTACCTAAACTGGACTAGATGACCTTACTTTCAGTTTCCTGTCCAAAGAGAAGGGGAATTGGCAATTTGGGCAATCTAACAGGTGGAATCTTAAAAATCATCCAGTTCAGGTCTTATTTGAAGCATAAAATCTCTCTTGACAGTAATTCTCAAACCATTTTCTTGAAGGTAACTTCTCTCTTAGTGATGTGTAAATGACAGAATGTCCATGTCAGAAAGGGGAGAGTGATGGTTACTTCACCTTTTTTAAAAAAAATGAGAGTGACATAGGAGACTATTGCATTGAGAAATTCATTCATCCCACAAATGTTTTTTGAAAACCTACTATGTCATAGGCATTAATTGCATTTGGAATTGGCCACTGTAGCAGATGAATAAATGTCTACTTATTGCTAACAAAAGAAAGGGTAGTTCCTTAGCTTCACCTTGATCCCTTCCAGGGTATAAGAACTCCCATCTGAGAATCAAATGACTTACAGAAAAATTTAGCAAAATGGTTTTATTTATCCCTCCTGCACTCCTGCCTAATTACTAGAATACTAGTCAGTATTCTTTCTCTGTAATGGTATCAATATGGTTATTATTAAATTAGTATATGTTATCCAAGTACAAAAATTAGTATAAAAATTAGCAATTAGTAACTTCTTAGTGAGAACATAGTGTCATGATGCTATGAAAGCACCTGGCTGGCCTCTTAAGGCCTTCTTTGTAGCTGGGCTTCTTTGCCTTGGGTCCACAGATCCCCAAGTGGTTCAGTGAAGAGTTTTCAGGAGACAGTGAACTTGTATAAAGGAAAACTATGTTTTTATTTTAATGTAATTGTTTTCCTTCTTAATTCCTGTGTGTTTTATGTATTTAGAATATTATTCAGAGAGATGGTCCACATGTTTCACTAGACTGCCATACCTCTCAATACCTTACTTTGCTCATCTGTAAAAGGAGGACATTGGATTTGTAACCTCTTAAGTCCCTTTTACCTCTAAATCCATGATGCTACAGCTAGGCGACCTCTAATAGCCTTTCCAGTTCTACATTTATGTTAATATTAAGCTTATTGCACCAGTAGATGTTGATTTGCTTTAAATAATGTCAATAGGACCCTTAACCTCACTGATTCTATTTCCTCATATTGTAAAATAAGAGAGTTGAAGTCCATAGCCTCTAAGTTCTGTTCCAATGCAAAAATCTAGGATCTTCTCATCCTCAGTTTCACTATCTGTAAATAAGGCATTTCATTATTTCAACAACTATTTATAAGGTGTCCGGTAAGTGTTAAACAACGTACCAGTGATAGGGAAAATGCAAAGGTGAAAGACATTCTAGGATCTCCAAGGTCTGTGAATTGTGAATTGTGAATTATGTATATTTATTGAACGCCCCTAGTCAGTTGAGCACAGTGCTATGCACCATGGCTCTAATGGAGAAAGACAAGAGAAACACAGGTGATACAGTTAAACAATGGTGTAAGACAGCTGACAATTAAGAATTAAAATGTAAGTAATTTTAGGGAAAGAGAGAAATAGATGTGATTTGCTGTAGTCACAGAAGACATTGTGAAAGCAGTAGGCCTTTCTGGGCCTTGTAGGAAGGGTGATGGACTTGGGTAGGATAGTAGGTCTCCTAGCCAAAATATAATCAAATTTAAGCTGCTCTATAATCAGGGAGGATCTACATGCAGTATGCCATGCAAGGTCGAATGAGTTATCAAGGCCACGGAACCAGCTTCAAGGTCGCCATGTTACAGCTCATTGTACATGAGCACAGTGAGCATCCCTGAAGCCTAATTCAGTCCCTAGGGAGCTCTGTGGGAAACCCTTCATCAAACTGTTCTATTACATTGGGAGTGAATCTAGGAAATAGGTAGTTTTACTATACTAAAAATGTAGTGCTAGTTTACATAATCTCAGAATAAAATGAAATAAAATTAAACTGCAATAGAAAAAGGGTCCACATAGCATAGGGAGAAGGATTTGGGTTCAAATCTCAGTTCTGTTGAACTCAAATTCTATAGGCCTCAGTTTCCTCATCTGTAAAATAAGAGGTTTTTCCTAGGTGGCCCTTATAGGTTCCTTCTAAACTGAAAGCCTATGAGCCTGTGATCTGGTCCTTTGGTTATCATTTCTGGCAGTGCTGTTGATGCCTATTGAATCACAATGGAAGGATGACAGAGCTTAGAAGTTGTAAAAGAGTAAATCGTCTGGTTTAAATAAAGGCCTTCTCAAATTGACTTAATCTAGATATTGTCAGATTTCTTAGTAATCTTGAAGTGGAATGGCTTGGCCCACTTCACTTTCTAGCTTAAAGTAATCAAGTCAAACTTAGAGTTACTTACCCCTATAGACTCACTGATGGTATTTGCTTCTCTAAAGACAGTCTGGTAATGTTCCTTAGAAATAATTAATTCAACAAAATTCAAAGGTTCAAAAACTTCACTAAGATTACTTACATCTGGACTCAAAGATACTAATTTTAAATCTCAGGGACTTTTGTTAAACCAATTTTAAAATTCAATTTGCTATTCAAAAGTGAAGAAACAGAAACTCTCTCTTAGACTTCTATGATTGATTCCTTAGCTTTTTATATGACAGGAATCTGGCCAAGTTGGTAATTCATTGTTTTGACTTTTACCAATGAAACCTAAGTGATTGTCCCCCAAAGTATAACCCTCCCACTCCAACTAAGACTCCGCTTCCAATTCTAACCCTAAACCCTAACCCTAAATGCCTCTGACTCTATCACTAAACCTTTGCTAAACATACCATTCAACTATCTCTTCTCCTTAAATCCCTTTCCCCACCCCACCCCACCCCAAAAATCAGTGGATCTACTGCATAACACATCCCCTACTATCCTTCTGCATTCAATAATTTTAGAAAAACTCCTTCACCACTAGAGTGACTAAAATACTGGAATAAGATCATAGGATTTTATGTCTGCAAGGGTAATTAGAGATAATTCAGTTCACACTTTTCCACCTCATTTTGATAATGCCTAAATGAGGCCCAGAGGAAAGAAGTGACTTACCCAAGGCCACACAGCTGGTGAATTGGCCAGAAAAGGCAGGCCTTAAACTCACATCTTCTTACTCCAAAACATTGTTGGTGAAAATATGTTACACTAATTGGTGACGATTATGTCCTTAGAGGGCTTTAAAAAGAAAGCAACCAGAGTGGTGTAGCAGTGCATACCTGTGGAAGAAAGGGATCCAGGACAGGGGAACCTGTGGCTCGAGGCTACGTGTAGCCCTCTAGGTCCTCAAGTGCGGCCCTTTGAATCCAAACTTCATGGAACAAGTTCCCATAAAAAGAGGCCATAGGTTGCCCATCCCTGGTAAATTATAGGATATTTGGAAATCCCTTGTAGCTTAAGGGTTCTCCTATTAATGAGGAAATTTATGCATACAGGTCTGAGCATTTTAGTTTTTCAGTTGTTTTTCAATTGTGCCTGACTCTTCATGAGCATAGGGATGGATAATGATAGGGTTCTAATTTAAGTAATCCAAGTATATCTACTTCCTCAGTTTCATCATTTCCTAAGTAAAAGATTGGTAGGCGTAGTGGTGACTTGGTAAGGCACTTTGATGAAGCATATTGTGAAAACTGTTCAGTTGGAACTTAAATACACACATGTACATACTAAGGAAAAAAGGTAGACGTACAAATCATAGATTAAATTGTGAACTCCTTGAGAGTAGGAGCTGTCTTTTGCTTCTTTATTTATCCCTCACGCTTAGCTCAGTGCCTGCCTGGTACATACTACATACTTGATAAATGTTTACTGACTGCTGGCAAAGTGACATACCCATTTCCACAGTCCACTTCCAGTGGACAAATGATCTGCCAACTCTATTTTTTCATTTAGGACATAATTGATGATAGTGACTGAAAGCTTTTTTGTAGTACTTCTGTGATGTGTTCATTAACAGCCGCAAAAAGTTCTGCCTGTAACTGCTTAGAAAGCTAGAAAGTCTTGAAACGAAAGGGACGTTAGAGGTCATCTAGTCCTTAACCAAAATTTCAAAATCAATCATTCATTCAATCCTTAGCTTAGTTATTATTTATTGAGTGCCTAACAAAACATTGGATTGAACCCAAAGGAAGATACCAAGAAGAATGAAGAATGATTTTTATCCTCAAGCAATTTAGAGTTTTCTTTGAGAAGAATACATAGACAGAGTTTATCTTTGCCTTTCTCTAACCCATCTCTTGTGCCAGGCCTTTCTATTGTCTTGTGTTCCAAATTTGTCTTTTCCTTCCTCTCTGAAAAGTCCTAGTCCTCTAGGTGTAATTCCTGTTACCTAGGCTGTTCATCTCCTGAATTAGAAATAACTTTTCTTTCTGTGGACCTTGTGTAACACTTTGTAGCTCTTGTAAGTTAACGAATGAAAGAGCATTTATTAAGCACTTACTATGAGCAAAACAGTGTACTAGTAAGTACAGGAAATTTGTTGTTCGGTCATTTCAGTCATGGATGACTCTTCATTACGCCATTTGGGGTTTTCTTAGCAAAGATACCGGAGTGGTTTGCCATTTCTTTCTCCAGCTCATTTTATAGAGGAGGAAACTGAGGCAGACAGGGTTAAGTGACTTGCCCAAGGTCACACAGCTAGCCTTTGCGGCTGGATTTGAACTCAGGAAGATGATTCTTCCTGATTCCAGGACAACAAATGGTGGTTGTTGTCCTTTGTTCTCAAGAATACCAAAACAACATGACATGCTAATCGAGTTACGGTGTGTCTGACTGTGGCCGATCAGACCAGTAAGAGCTCGGAATCTGCTGTAGGACAGGCACAAATAGGCCATGTGAACATTTGGGGTGGATTCTCTCAATTTGCTTCTCTCCCGTCTTTTGAGCTACTTCAGTTCTGCTGTGCTCATAGAGCCCAGCACCTTCTCTGATGAGGGCATGCCATCCTGGGTGGTCCTGTGCCAGTGTCTCCCAGGTCACACAACTGATTTTGAAGTCCTTAGAAGAGAGACCTTAAGAGTGTCCTTGTGCCGCTTTTTCTGACCATCATATGAACTCTTGCCCTGTGTGAGTTCTCCATAAAACAGCCTTTTTGGCAAGTGGATGTTTGGCATTAGAACAACTGGCCCTCACAGCCCAGTGCTAAGTACAGGGAATACAAACAGAAAGGCAAGACAATCTGGGTTCTTAAGGAACTTGCCTACTGATGGGGGAGATAACACATCTAGAAAGTTTCATATGCAAATCCCACGAAAAGGCCTGATGATCCTTTGGGTCCAGCAACAGAACAGATGGTAATTAACCTTCTTTAGTGTCATTTCCAATGACAAAAAGGTAGCTATTTTTGGTGTTGAATCATTTGCCACATAGTCAAAGATCTGGGTGCTCTTACAATCTACTTTTCTTTGTAATTGTTGCTCAGTTATAGTAAAGTCGCTACATATTTGTGCATGTATTATGAGCCTCTTGCTCGATTGTATGCCTGTTTAGGAAATGTATTTTATCTCATGTACTTTTGTGGCTCCTCCAACATTAAGCGTGATGCTTTACAAATAGTAATTACTTCAATGGTTAGTTTAACTAACCAAGGAATGAATAGCATTGGGTGTCACACATCTCTTCAGTGCTAACTTTTACATTGCTTTTTGTGTGCAATCTGTCATTGGTAATTGTTGTAAATTATCACATCCACCAGGTATTCACTATCCTTTAGGTGCTAACTCCAGAGAATATGGTAATCTGTGATTCATAGTCAAATAGCATCATTGGAAAACTATTGATTTCAAAATTTGTTTTTGTTTATTTTGTTTTTGTTTTTGTTTTTGTCTCAAGACAGAGCTTTGGGTCACTAAAAGCACTGCACAGTTTCCTAAATGTAGACAGCCTCTTCTCTACTAACTTGTGCAATCCCAGGCCCCACTCATTATCCATCTGCATATCTGCCTCAGATATGTGGAAATATAAATTAACTCTCTAGACATTTATCCAACTGTCTGGACAGTAGGCATTCTTCATCTACATTTTTACTTTGTGGATAGTTAGAGAGAATCCTTTCCAGTGATTATGGATCTCGCTTAGGAGATTCTGCAGTTTGTGAATCCTGATGTACTCAGCAGTGTCATCTTCAAAAATAATATTTAAAGATTTCATAATCAATGGGGAATTCCCCTTACCCCCACCCATCCCTACACACTTTTTTTTTTTGCAATTAGTTCTCACTATCTTCTTGCTTAGGCTAAAAGTACAGTGGCCGCTCACAGCCCCAATCCCACTAGTGATGGACATGGATCTTTGACCTGCTTCATTTCTGACATGATCTGGTTCACTCCTGCTTAAGAGGGCTGATTCTCACCTTCCTTGCTAACCAGGAGATCACCATATTGGTGTCAGACTTAGTGCAGACACCTGATCAATTTTGACCCACCGCAGCTATGACTTTCCAAGGTCAGCCTCAGATTCCCCAGTATCAGGTGTTACAGGCATGGGTCACCATGCTTAGTTCAGGACTTAGCTTTGGACTCTATACTATGCATTCTTCATAACAAGCAACAAATAGTTTTGGTGAGCATAACTCTTCCCGATTTTTTCCTGGCTTGATGTTCATAATCAGAGATTTGCAAAGCTGTTCCAGCTGCAATATCTTAAAAGGGATCTGGTTATCAACCTGAACAGTTCCCTCATTGGTACAACTTCAGAAAGAGTAAAAAAGTAAAATGAAGGATTTCAAAGAAAGCCTAGTTTGCATTATGAGACAAAGGGCACCTTCCTGGCATTCAAATCATACCATACAAGCCTATGTAAGTAGCTCTATTTCAAAGTTTCAGGTTTCCTTGGGGGTTAAATAAATATAGAAAAGGAAGGAGGACTTTAATCAGTAGGGCTCTCCTCTTTCTGCTGGTAGACTTGGATATCCTAGATTGAGAGAGCAATTCTGAAAGCAGCTAAGACAATTCATGGGGAGAAAAGGACAAAAAAAGCACTAGGGAACACTAAAAACAGTATCACCTACAAAAATCATGTTTCCAATATGCATCATTTTAGTTAAATCAATCCCTTTGTTGAATGAAATGCTTAGCCCATCTTCTGGCTCTTTCTTACTTATCTTTTCATATCTTTTTCTATTCTTTTCCTAATTCTAAATTTGTTTTTATTCTGATAACCCGGGCAACATAAAGGTTATCTTGATGGCACATTAATAATAACAAGGTTATTGGTCTTGGCATGGCTCTTAAGACACTGACACAAATTAGCAGTGATTTTTTTTTCCCCTTGGATCCTGTTAGACACTGGAAATCTTAAATACTTAGAATGGATGGTGTGGTGGAGCTATGAAATGAATACTAGATGAGGAGTCCAGAAACTTGGGCTCCAGATCTATCATTGGCACCTATTAGCTGTATTACCATGGGCAAGTCAAGACCTGTACAAATTTCAGTTTTCTCATTTGTAAAATAGGGATATAATAACCACCTCACCAACACATCCAGGTAAGAATGAAATGAAATAAAAGATGTGAAAGGAATTTATATTCTATCCAGTGCTATATACATATAAAGCATTATTACCATTGTGGTTATTATAGATTCCACATGACCACTGAGGGATATTGTTATTTTTATTGTTATTATCAGGCAAAGTATTTGGCCTCTCTGATCTGCAAACTCAAATTGGTAATGGAAGAAATAGCATTTGTTATTGCAAGGGTACCTTTTTAACAAAACATCTTAAATGTCTGCCTTATTTATGCCACATATGCTTTGCACACACTGGCCTCTTCTCCTTTTCTTATGATACAGTGACCTTCCTTAAAATTTCCTATCCCCTGCTGTTTTCCTGTAAAATTCCTTCACTACAAATTCAAAATCTAGCTCAATTCCCATTTCTTCCACAAGGCCAAAAAAACCCCTCACTACTTCCTTCTCTGAAAAAGTATATAATCTTCAATCCTAAAGAAAGTCAGCCCAAAATAGATGGAAATCTATCAGGAATGAAATTCTGAATCATGCATATTGTAGGCACTTATTACATGTTTATTGGCAGTCTGACACAAAACACACAAAATTCTGACGAAGAAACTGAGAAATTGTCTAAAGAGACTAATGTAGATGCATAGAGAACTCATAGACCAATGGAGATACTTAAGTTGGCTAGTAGAGAAGGTAGAAAATAAGGCAGGGAGCTAATAATGTATATGTAAGAATGGCATGGGCCTTTAAGAATATGTTGAGTGACATAAATCATAATAAGAGGTTAAGAAAAAGACATTTTTGAGCAATATTGTTATAAAGACAAAGAAAGTATGGGCAGCTAGGTGGCATAGTGGGTAGAGCTCTTGCCTTGGAGTCAAGAGAATCTGAGTTCAAATCCACCCTCAGACACTTGACACTTCCTAGCTGTGTTGCTGTGGGCAAGTCACTTAACCCTGATTACCCTACCCGAGAGAGAGAGAGAGAGAGAGAGAGAGAGAGAGAGAGAGAGAGAGAGAGAGAGAGAGAGAGAGAGAGAGAGAGAGAGAGAGAAAGTGAATGGAATGATGATAGTTGAATTAAGGAAGAAGATGGAAATACTCAATTACTTAACTCTTATTACAATCCTGTTATCTCTTTGGACTAGGAAGAATAAAACAAAAAGACAAAAATAATTAATAGGGAGATGAAAACAAAGAAAAGTGAAGAGATTATAAGAGAGCACCTGATTGTTCCAGTGGATTCAAATCATTGTCTCAGGTGAACCACAGACTAAGGTATTGAAAGAACTGGCTTATGTAATTGCCGATTGCTGCTCTGCCTGATTTTTGAAAGATCACATAGCAACTGCCTTTGTGATGGCAAAGAACTAGAAATTGCAGGGATGCCCATCAGTTGGGGAATGTGAACAAGTGTAGTGTATGATTGTGAGAGAATACTACTGTGCTATAAGAAATGATGAGCTTGATGATCTTCGAAAAGCATGTATAGACTTACAGGAAATAATGAAGAGTGAAATGAGCAGAACTAAGTGAATGCTAATTGCAGTAACAACAATATTGTTTTAAGAACTGCTTTAAGTGGCTAAGTCATTTTGACTATTATAAATACCCAAATTAACTGCAAAGGACATACAAAGGAAAATGCTATCTGCATCCAGAGAAAAACTGATAAATAGAAGTAGGCATGGAATGATTTTATATTAATATACATATTTGTGTCTAATGGCAGCCATCTCTAGGGCAGGGAGGGAAGGAAGGAAAAAAATGAGAAAATGTTACATGATAACTTTATATATTTAAAAGGAATAGCAAGTTGTACATAATAGATTTGCAGTTCCATGTACAATCATTTTTTTTTTCTGTTCTACTGTTATGGAAATGCTTGTTTTATTTCTTAAGTTCAGAATAGAATAATTTTTTTTTTTTTAGAAAGAAAGGTCATAGAGGCTGGGAGAGGCACTATAGATCTAGAGATGAGCAAATATTGCCTATATTCTCCCAAAAAGAGAAGAAATTGGTTTCTTCAAATTAAAGGGTAGTAGGATTGATTTCCATTGCTGGAAAAATTCAAGAACCTATTATTAAAGGGACTGTTTGTGAGAATGTATGAAAAGATGTAGTGATCACTAAAAGCCAGAATGGTTTTATCAAGAAAAGATCATTCCAGCCATTCTTATATGGCTTTTTGGAAGATTACTAGACTTGTACATCAGGATATTGCTATTGACCTAGTAGATCTTGATTGCAGCAAATCATTTTACAAGGCCTCAGAGATGGTCTTTGTGGAGAAGATTGGGAGAGATGGCCTATCAGAGGTTCACAAACTTATTTGGCACCTTTAAAAAAAAAATTACTCAGCGCCCTCCTGGAAATCTACTTTCTTTAAACCTTTAACAGTTTTTTTTTTAATTTGCATCATTTCAAAACAATAACCCCCCCCCCCCATCGTTCTAGTGCCCCCTAGAAAGTGGTATCACCTGTTGCCGGAACCTGTAACCTAGATGATAATGTATTTATGTGGATTCAGAATGAGTTGAATAGCTGAACCCAAAATCATTCATGGATTGATGCCATCTTGGAGGGAAGTAACATGGCTTATTAGAGTTCCAGGCTGAGACCCAGCTCCAGATTTTGCCTCTGACCTTTATATAATTTATGTAATTCTGAGTAATTCTTTACTTGAAACGTGTGCCTCAGGTCACTCCTTAAGGCTTATTTACTAAGACATAAACTGCTGTGTACTTAGGTACAAGGAGTTCTCACAATAGAATTCTCCCCACACTGATAAAATCTTAGATCCTTTGCATTTTTTTCACATCATCTTGTAGGAAGAGCTCTATTGGAGTGCTCCAGAGATTAATGCAGTCCAACATTTGTTTTTTCAGCCTGGATGAAACTCTACGTGGTAGGTTTAGCAAATGCACAGATAATACAAATCTAGGAGGGATAGTTAAGAAAATGAAGAACTTGTGCTTTCAACCATGATAGATTGTTGGTACATTACTATTGCCTTATGTTGGCTGAAATTATTTCAGCGATTTCCTTTCATTATGACTGTTAAGAAGGAGCCAAAAGGAAATTTTCAAAAACTAATTCATTCCATAAATTATTTTTGATAAAGGTAGGATAAAAGACAAAGTGAATTTATTTTTTAATTTATTTATTTATTTTTAGTTTTCAACATTCACTTCCATTAGATTTTTAGTTTAAAATTTTCTCCCCCTCTCTCTCCTCTCCTCTCCCCAAGGCGGCATACAATCTAATATAGTCTCTACTTATACATTCATATTAAGCATATTTCCCCATTAGTCGTGATGTAAAAACAATTAGAATTAATGGGAGGAACCGTGAGAATGAAGCAATAAAACAAAACAACAAAGGAAAAGGAGAGCAATTAGTATGCTTCGATCTGCATTCAGACTCCATAGTTCTTTCTCTGGGTGTGGGTAGCATTTTTCATCATGAGTCTTTTGAAGGAGTTTTCTTAGATCCTTGCATTGCTGAGAAAAGCCAAGTCTATCAAAGTCATTGTGGTTATTATTGTGTACAAATGAATTTATTTTTTAAAAAAGAGCAAATATATTGAAACCATTATGTCATCTATATTGTTTTCCTGCAGCTTCCCAGTTTAAAAAAAAAAGCTGAATAATAGAAAGGAAATACAAATACGGACATGTTCTGTTACCTTGAAGCCTTTTCCCTGATTTGACTGAGGTCCGTGAAGAGTACTTATTTCAATGTGACTAATATGCAGTGTTTATTGAAATTAGCTATTATTTAGTCTTTAAAGGTCATTTACAGCTAGAAGGGACCCAAGAGATCATCTTTTCTAATATATTCATTCTAAAGATGAGGAAACTGAGGGGCAAGGAATTTAAGCTATTTGCAAAGTCAACAGTAGAGTCAAGATTTTAAATCAGGTTCTTTAACATTCATATTGTCTTCAGGTAGTTAAAGGGCTGTCACCTGGGAGAGGGATTTGATTTGTTTTATTTAGCCATGAAAGACAGAGGAAAGAACACTGAATAAAAGTTGCAAAAAGAAAAATTTGGTCTTTCTATCAGGAAAAAAAAATTCCTAAAACTTTGAGCTATTCAAGAAGGGAATGAACTGCCTTGGGAAGTAGTGTATTCTCTCTCATTGCAGATATTCAAGTCAAGGCTTGATGATCAGATATGCTTAGATATAGGCCTTTTGTCAGGCATGGATTGACCTAGATAGCCTATGGTTCCTTCTAATTCTGAAATTTGGTTAATCTATGATTGTGGACATTTCCATCACAGTACTCTGCTCCTTATGAGCATTGAGTGTCTTTGGAAAGCAGGAAAAATTAGAATATAGGGCTATCTTTAACTTTGCTTTCATGTAAAGGTAGAGAGGGGGTGTCAATTGAAAGAGTAAATCACTCCACTCCATATAATAAACAACTAACAAAATATTCTAGCTCTAATACTTTTGTCAATTGAGAGCACCTGTTGAATCAATCTACCATTCAGTCAAGGGCATTGAGCTAAATGCAAACAACCTTCAGGGTTGGGGAACCTGCTGCCTCCAGGCCACACGTGGCCTTCTAGGTCCTTGGGCTCATTTCCCATGAGCTTTTTGACTGAATCCAAGTTTTACAGAACAAATCCTTTTATTAAGGGGATTTGTTCTGTGAAGTTTGGTTTCAGTCAAAGGGCTGCCTGGAGATCACAAGTTCCCCACCCCTGAGTCCTAGATCATAAAAATGTCAAGGAGTAGAATGCTTCTAGCCATGGGATTAAATGAAATGATGCAACCCGGAAAGTGTATTGGCATTGCCTGAAGACACAGTTGCTCTTTGTGAATTTTGGGTTAAAAAAAAAAGTCAGTTCAGAATTTAACAGAGAATAAGGCCAGTGGTTCTAATTAAGCCTCTGAGACTGAATCACTTGGGGGTCAGGAGAAGAAGAGCTTCTATTTCCTCCCTTCCCTTAACCATAGCATGACCTTAGAAACTTTCAAGAGCTCAGAGGATTTTGACTTTGAATCCTAGCAATGGGCCTAGAACGGTCATTGGTGACAGTGTCCGCATTAGGAGCTCAGGACAAAGTAGCATACTGAGGAAATGCATCTTTAGGACTCTATAAGGAACCCAGCACAAAGGTATGCCATACCTATGGGAAACTTCATGGTGACTACACAAAAAGAAAAAAGGACTTTTAGCAAGAAAAGGACTTTTATCTTGTTTGCCAGATCATGTGTTCTAAAAGCTTGAACCCACTTTCCCATGAGCTCAGTAGATACTTTTAAAAGCATGTGCCCCTGGTTTGGGGGTGAGGTTATGTACAACTTTTCTTACTATAATGCCACCCATAATAACTACCTATTTCTAAAAGCTAATTTCTTCTGACTGGCTAACTGATATCAACTGTTACTCATTGGTAAGCACACTGGTGGGGGCTCATGAACTATAGTATTAGAAAAACCACCCTCAGCCTCTCAGAATTCCCAGAATCCTAACAAAAGAAGTAGCAGCCATACTATGGGTACCTAATCTTTCAGCGCAAGTGGTAGTTGACAGAGTTAGCCCAAGAACACGTGTTAAAATCAGTCTTTTGGATGTCATTGTTATGAAAAAAAAATTCAGCAGTGAAAATACTAGTCTTTGTCTTTTGATCTTTATGATCTTAAGGAAATAAAACTGTTTTATACAAGTAGTTCCACAATATTTATTTTCTGGGAGAATCCTCATGTGATGTCTTGATAATAGTAAAAGTCAAAGTTCTGATGATTCCTTGTCCTTAAAGTAAATTTCCAATAAGATGGAGAAAGTGTGAAAAATGAATTGACAAGCCAACCAGTCGCTGGGCACAATTTTTTTTAGCCTTTGATGCCTACCTTGTTTAGCTGTCATGTCTTTAAAAAGATTCTTTAAAAACCTTAATTTTCTAATTCATTTATCTACCAGTGCAGTACTTTCCAACCAAAGTCAGTTACAAGAGCTCTAATGATAATAACCCAATTATTTTCAAGACTTTGTTGTAAATATATCCCATAGAGATCTGAAGTGTTTTAAATGAAAGATTCCAGCTTTTAAATTCAGTAACAGCCACTGTAAGTAATGTAAGTACTATAAAATTCCATTGACCAGACAGTCACACTTTAATCATACTTTATTCTGGCTTTAACAAGATGAGTTAATTAAATTTCTGGAATCTGGGAATAATTGCTGTCTTATTTTTGCATTCTGCTGACAACTATCAAATTCAATCCCTACAAAATACTATTGTTGAAGTACATTTTGTCATTTAAAAAATCATTTCCTGCTCATTGTTATTAGCATGTACCCTTCAAAATCAATAGAGAGGTTGGTGCTTCAAATTTGAATAGACTAGGTTTTTTTGTGCTTAGAAAGACTACTAACAGATGAGGATTTTTTTTTTTATTAAAAAGCCTGAAAGCATATGATTAAGAGAAAAATATTCTTAAGTAACACAATTTACCAGTCTCAAAGTTTGAAGGAGGTTCTAGTGTCATTGCATCAACTCCTAATACAAATCAAGTCAAAAAATACTTATTTAAACATTTACAATGTGCCAGGTTTTGTGCTAAGTGTTGAGTAAACAGATATAAGCCAATTCCTGCTCTCAAGGAGCTTGCATTCTCATGGGAGAAAGAAGATCACACATAAAATGAAGTTGAAAAATTGGTGGTATAGGAGAAGGTCTGTGTGGGATCATGTTGGAAAAAGAAGTCTAGAGGGTCAGGAGCAGAGTCCAGATAAAAATGAAAGAGCGAGCATAGCTGACCTGGTCATTTGCTTAAAATGGAGGTTCTGGTAGGAGCTGACAAACAGAGGAAAGGACTATAGGGGAAGAGGGTTCTTTCAAGGTGAGAGGGATATTGGGGAATGGTGGCAGAGGGAAAGGTTGCTGGTATGATAGGTTGCACATTCCCTATTCCCTGCCATGGTTGCTGATATAATAGAGAATAAAGTCTGGAGACTCAAGAGAGTGAAAAATGGAAAGGAATGAAGGAGTGGATCAAAATCATTAATCCCCTCTATAATTGTTATTGTTCAGTCATGTCAGACTCCACATGAGCCCGTGGACTTACTTTAGCCCAGTTCCTCAATGAGGAAACTGAGGCTCGGAGAAGTTAAATGATTTATTTGCATACAGTCAAAGAGGTGGCAGGTAATTAAGCTGAGATTTAAACCCAGGTTTTCTGACCCCTTTAAATACACTGCTCTTTTATTTATATCATACTTTAATTCCTATTAATTTATGCTCCCCTAATTGAAGAGTATCCATTGTAAATCAATGAAATAAGGGTTGCTTTATTGTCTTTCAGCACACTGATAACACTTGCATAGCTGCTTCATTTCCGTTTTGGTTTCATCCCAGAATTTAAGGTAAAATTTACTTGAAGACTTCTGAGTTTTCAGATGCAGAACAGGACCTCTTTAGTTTTCAGCAAGGAAGAGAAACCTGGGAAATACACTCTTAGATGACTTTGTGGAGAGGGAGATATTTAGAATTTTTGTTTGCTTTTCTACCATTTAGCCAACATGCTGTACCCTGATTTAAGTGAAAGTAGAAAATGGTTGCATTTGGAGATCTTTAATATATACTCTCTTCACAAATATGGAGAAGGGGGTCTGCCCCATCTATTTTGAGTGAATCAGCCACATATTTGTGGATATGGATGATTTTCGCACAAAATTTCAATTCTTGCAACATACTAATAAGGACACAAGTGAATAAAAACCATGGCACTTTCTGAAAATGCAGTTGAATAAACATGATCTGAATGACAAGAAGTGTGTGTCTTCTTGCCCCCTGGGTCTCCTGTTCTTCATTCTTTGCCTATTATTGTCAAGACAACTGAAATCAAAGGAGGGTAATTCTCCACTTCTTATTTTGTCTTGTTGTGTGAATGATGTTGATTGTAGCAGAGAGAGTGAAACCCATTAAGTCTTCTTATCCCTAGGCTGACATAGAGGTGGGGTGGTAGGTAGTAGTAGAAATAGCATTAGATTTGGAGGCTGAAGGCCAATGTTCAAATCCTGTCTCTGCTACTTGTGACCTACTTGATTTTGGGAAAGTCATTTCACTTGCCTAGAACATGGCTTACTTACTTAAAAAAATAAAGGGGTTGGGGCAGCTAGGTGGTGCAGTAGGTAGAGCTCCGGATTTGGAGTCAGGAGGACTTGAGTTCAAATGTGACCTCAGACACTTGACACTTACTCACTGTGTAACCTTGGGCAAGTCACTTAATCCCAATTGCCTCACCAAAAAACAAAAAACAAAATAAAAATAAAGGGATTGTGTTGGATGATCACTAAGGTCTCTTCTATCTCTAAAATCCTATGAAACTCATTTTCTAACTCTTCAGTTTCTCACTCTTTATGACAATTTATTTCTCAGGAAAAAAAAAAGCAATATGTCCCTTGTTGACATTCTTTGTTAGTCATATAAGATTAATTGGGGAGAAGGGAAATAGACAATGACTGTAAAGTTCTGGGATGCTTGAGCTACTGTGCAAGCAGTATGCTAAAGAGAAGAGAGGTTTGGTATTTTTAGCTGAAAGTTATTACATACGGACTAAGAGGAAGGGGTGAAGCATTAGGCTCAAGGGAGAGATAGCAATAAAATGAATCTATATCCCGTGTTCTGTAAAATGAACAGCCAAAGAAAAAAGAGGAGATGCCTATCAGGCCTTATGATCATGGCTCAGCCAGCAGGAGTAACGCATATTGTCATGCCCACAACTGAGCAAGAGCTGCCAGCTAGATTCTAGGCCTGGGAGAGTCAGGCACAGAGCGTATGGATATGTGCAATGAATCTGTTCAGTGAATCAGCCTGCACTTTCTTTTGCTTCTCTTTTTTGGGTGAGAGGAAAAAAGGACTAGCCATGCTTCTTTCAAATCACCAAAAATCACCATCACAGGGTCAGCTCATCCATAATTGGTTCTTTCTTAACAAAAAAAGAAAAAAAACCTCTGATTTTATATAATAAGTTCAGTTCCATGCCTACATGGCTCTCATAGAGTATATTTCCTTATACATACAGATAGTTCTATAGGATGGGGTGATACAGAGTAAACATTTTTACAAATCTTGGGCGTGTTATAGGCAAAAAGAGCTTTACATTATAGTTTTGTATCAATGTACACATTTACCTGCATTTATGTAGAGTCTTCTGTACGGGTACTTGCATTTATAATTGCATCATTAGAATGTAAGCTTCCCGAGGATAAGGCTTGTCTGGCTTGCCTGTATTTGTGTCCCATGTGCTTAGCAAAGTGTAGAGCACATAGTGTGTACTTACTAAGTACTTCTACCTATGTAATTATAGATCTATCTATGAACCTATCAATCCATCAGTAGTAGGAAGCTAGGTGGAGCAGTAGATAAAGTAACCCGGAGTCAAGAAGACCTGAATGCAAATGTGACCCCGGAACACTGACTAGCTGTGTGACCCTGGGCAAGTCACTTAATCTCTGTTTGCCTCAGCTTCTTCTTCTGTAAAATGGAGGTCATAACAGCACCTACTTCCAGGTTGGTTATGAAGGTCAGCTGTGTATCAACTCCCACCCTTCATCATTGTTGCTCTTATACATATACTGCCAAACAAAGGTGGAGAAAATGATGCAATCTCTCTGACTGGGTCCACTCCACCATTTGTCATTTTCCTTTTTGTCACCTTTACCAAGCTAATTGATGTGAGGTAGGCTTTTACCTGCTTTAATTTGTATTTCGTTAATTATTAGTGATTTGGAGCATTTTATGTGGTTACTAATAACTTCGATTTGTTTATTTTAAAATTGCCTATTCATATTGTTTGTTGTTGTTGAGACATTCAGTTGTGTCCAGCTCTATGTGACCTGCTGTATCATAATATGGCAAACCCTTCTATTCTCCATTATCTCTAGTGATCTGTGCAAGTTCACGTTCCTTGCTTCCATGACACTATCTATCCATCTCATCCTCTGCTGCTCCTTTCTTTTGCCTCCAACCTTTCCCAACATCAGGGTCTTTTCCAGTGAGTCTTGTAT
This sequence comes from Phascolarctos cinereus, assembly GCF_003287225.1. Lineage (NCBI taxonomy): Eukaryota > Metazoa > Chordata > Mammalia > Diprotodontia > Phascolarctidae > Phascolarctos > Phascolarctos cinereus. The sequence continues at coordinate 75,331,863 of NW_027555847.1, read as the reverse complement.
ATCTCATTATATGGCCAAAATATTTAAGCTTCAGACATTCCAATGAATAGTCAGGATTAATTTCTTTAGGTATTAACTGATTTGATCTCTTCGCTATCCATGGGACTCTCAAAAGTCTTCTCTAGCACCACAATTCAAAAGCATCAATTCTGTAGCACTCAGCTTTCCTTATGGTCCAGTGATCATAGCCCTACATTACTACTGGAAAAGCTATGGCTTTGACTATGTGGACCTTTACTGGCAAGATGGTGTCTCTGCTTTTTAGCATGCTGTCCAGATTTGCCATAGTTTTACTTCCAAGGAACAAGCATTTTTTAATTTCATGGCTGTAGCCACTGTCTGCAGTGATCTTTGATCCCAAGAATATAAAATCTGACACTGCTTCACCCAGCTAGGAAGTATCTGAGGCCAGATTTGAACTCAGGAAGATGAGTCTGGCTGACCCCAGGTTCAGCACACTATCCAACTAGCTACTAGCTGCCTCCTTCATCTATTTTTTAAAATTTTATCTACCAAAAAGTAGCTTTATTCTCATAAATTTAAATCAGCTTCTTATATATATCTTGGATATGAGACCTTTATATCATAGGAACTTGTTGCAATAATTTTTTCACCACTTATCTGTTTCCCTTCTAATTTTAAATTTGTTTCTGCAGTATCTTTTAAATTTTATATGATCAAAATTATCCAATTTATTTTCTGTGATCCTTTCTGTCCTCTGTTAGGTAATGACCCAGCCCTTAACTTTGGGGACATCTGGTATAAACTTATCTAGGGATACTGAGAAATTAACTAATTTGCTCAGGGTCACACAGCCAGTATCTCTCTGTCAGAGATAGGACTTGAACCCAGATCTTTTTGGCTTCTGTTCCCATATAATTTTGGTCTCCTTTGTTGAGGAAACTTAATGAGTTTTTCACTCCATATGGCTTGTAAATGATGAATGCATAAAATAATGCATGAAGACATCTATTAAATTGTTATTCTTAAGTAATTTTACACATCACTGTTATATCTGGGCAATTGTGAATGAGAGTTTAGTTTGGAATAACGGTTTGGTTTCAAAACAGTATATTTATTTAGTTCTCCAGGATATTCTATGATTTATATTTGTAGCACAGTGACTTGTCATCTCACAGTCTATGAAAAGCAGTGAGCTTCTGATGTATAATTCTAGCCATCAATCTGTGACATATTATTTATTGGGAGCTTTTTTTTTTAAAGTGACTCGTTGCATATTCCCTACAGTTTTCTTGCATAATATACATTGTTCACTAAGTTCAGTCTCCTTAAAGATAACCTTTTTGTAATTTCTGGCAGAAATTACTTCTTCCTGAATTGCTGTGGCAAACTCCTCCACCGCTAAAAACAAACTTATATGACTCAGTCATTTGTTTGACACTTCTTTGTTAATGTGTTGGTTTATTTCATATGTTACCCATGGGAAGGCTTTTGATTCCGTTCTTAGATCCCAGACATTTCATAGCCTGCATCTGGAGTTAAACTATTTTTTATCATATTCAACAAATCCAATTGTGTGTATTTGTGAGTCTTTACTATTGTTTAAGTGATGTTAGTTTGTCCCAGAAATTAGTGTTGTCAAGTCAAGAAGCATTTATTGAGTACCTAAGTGTCAGGTACTGTGTTAAGCACTAGGGACACAAATGTTGTTTGTTCTTCGGGACTATGACCTCAGGAAGGTGATGCTGTGACTTGCAAGTGAATTGAATTGGGGGGGGGTGCTATGCAAAGTCACCAGCCTCACTTTCTCCTCTGGAGCCATCAGGTTCCAGAGGCGAGATACAGATCTGGAGGACTGGAGATGGCCCGCAGGGATACAAATAGGAACAAAAGAGAAAGCCAGTCCCTGCCCTCAAGGAACAGACATCCTAACCTGAGGAGACAGCACATAAAAGGAAGCTTAATAAAAGGATTAATAAAAGGATTTGTTCTGTGAAGTTCAGATTCGGTCAAAAAGCCTTACTTTTTTTTGAAGGACTCTTTTGCCTCTCTCATTTGACTATTAAAGTCCTTCTTGAGCTCTTCTAAGAAGGTTTTTTGGGCTTCAGACCAGTTCATATTCCCTTTTGTTGTTGAAGATGTGGGTTTGTTGACAATGTTGTCCTCTTCAGAATTTCTGTCTTAATCTTCACTCTTCTCATAATATGAATCTATGGTACGTTTCTTTTTACTCATGGTTTCTTTATTCCCTGCCTTTACAGAGATTGAGCTCTCCTGCTGGGGAACAGAGGGTACTGACCCAAGCTTCTTGTGTTGGGAGCCTAGGTCTTAGTCACTGGCTTTGCCTGCTGGGGCCTCTCATGCTGGGTTTCTGGCGGCTTACCTTGTGTTGGGCTGGAATCAGCAAGGCTGGAACTTTGAGGCAATTCTAGGTTGCCTGCTTTTCCTTTCCTTTAGCTTTCTTCAGCTCCTTTTAGATGGGTGCTGCAGGGTGTTTATCTGCCTGGGACCCCCTGCAGTGTTGTCTCCCTGGTTTCTGCTAGTGCACTGGGACATTCCTTTGCTGTGGAGTGCCGAGGCTCCTGGTGGTTTTCTGAGCTGGTTTCCACCGGTTCCCTCCAGAGGTCCAGGTGTTGGTGTTTGCCTGCTCTACCACCTGGGCTTCAGGATTTCTTCACAATTGGAGGCTTCAGGGCTCCTACAGCTCACCTGGTGTTGGGTTGGAATCAGCAAGGTCGGGGCTTTAGGAAGACTTTAGGTTGTTTTCTTCACCTCCTTTCAGATGAATGCTGCATTGTCCGCCTGGGACCCCTTGTAGTTCCGCCTCCCTTATTTTTGCTGAGGCACTGGGAGACCCTTTGCTGGGCTGCTGCACTGCTGCTCCTCCTCTTTCTTCTAGTTCAGCTGTTCCAGGGTTTTTTTTTCTGGGGTGATATTTTCTGGGTTTTCAGAGGTTGATAGGGGAGAGTGAGAGTGACTACCTTTTCACTCCGCCATCTTGGCTCCCGGAAGCAGAAGTCCAAAAGGGATATATTCTTCCAAAAGGCCTTACTTTTTTAAAAAAAGTATTTATTTTTAGTTTTCAACATTCATTTCCATAAGATTTTGAGTTTTAAATTTTCTCCCTCTCCCATTTTCTTCCCTCCCCCCCAATGGCATACAATCCAATATAGGCTCTACATATACATTCATTAAGCAAATTTTCCCATTAATCACAATGTAAAGAATAATTAGAATTAATGGGAGGAATCAGGAGAATGAAGCAATAAAACAGAACAACAAAGGAGGAGAGCAAATAGTATACTTCCATCTGCATTCAGACTTCATATTTCTTTCTCTGGGTGTGGCTAGCAACTTCCATCATGAATCTTTTGAAGTTGTCTTAGATTCTTGCATTGCTGTGAAGACAGGTCTATCAAAGTCAGTCATCCCATGATTTGGCTGTTATTGTGTACAATGTTCTCCTGGTTCTGCTCATTTCACTCAGCATCAGTTCATATAAATCTTTCCAGATTTTTCTGAAGTCTACCTGCTCCTCATTTCTTATAGCACAATAGTATTCCATTACATTCATATACCACAACTTGTTCAGCCATTCCCCAATTGATGGCCATCCCCTCAATTTCCAATTCTTGGCCACCACAAAAAGAGCTGTTTTTGTACACGTGGGTCCTTTTCCCATTTTTATGATCCTTTTGAGATATAGAAGTGGTATTGCTGGGTCAAAGGGTATACACAATTTTATAGCCCAAAGGGCCATACTTAAGGACCTGGAGAGCCACACATAGCCTCCAGGCCACAGGTTCTCCACCCCTGAAAGGATTTTACAAACAGATGAAATCCCAGGTCCTTGATTTATTGGCTCAACAACATAAAAGTCATGCGTGCCCCTTTGTTTGTTTGAGGAGAATGTATTAACAATTCCTTATATTTGTATGGCACTTTTTGGTTTACAAATTATCCATATAAGTTTCCTTCATTTACTCATTAATGAACATCAAATGGTAATGAGTATGATAGTAATAGAATCATCATTACAGTATTTTAGAAATGGATGGATCATCTAGTCCAATCATTAACTATATCCCTATGTTTCTTAGGAGGGTGGTTAATAAATAGATGGCTAATAATTCTAAAGTCTGTGGAATCCTTAAATCTAAGGGTCAGTTCTGAAAAAGGCACTGGGGACAAGAAGGGCTAGCTTCTGAGACTGAAGCTCACCAGAATCTACACATAGCAGATAATATTATCCATTTCTAGAAGAAGGTTCAAATGACCCATACTTCTAGATGATTTTATTAAGATTATTGTCTCAGCACACAAGTTACCAGGAAGCAGTAACTCTAAAACTTGTGATTTAAAACATGGTATAGAATTCAAGTTAAGGAAAGTAATGTGAATATTGACAAACTCAAACATGGGAATTCTGTGGTTATCATCAAAATTTCTTAGAAAGGGGAAAATAGAGTAAAAATGTGTTAGGGTATTATCTGGATTATCCAAGGGTAGCGTGACCTGAATGGTGGACACTTGTGTTCTGATCTGATTAGAGAAAATATGAATCAGGTTCAACACTTTAATTTAAAAAAAAACACTTTTAAATATATGTCATATTTGAAAGGTAATTTTATATGCTGAAAAATTGTATTTGCCTTGGAGCTTAGACCTGAATTTGTGCCCTTCCCCACTGCTCCCTAGTTATGCAAAAGTGAGTAAGTCACTTTAATTTCTCTGAGCCTCAGTTTCCTCATCTTTAAAATGGGAATAACAGGGTATCAGATTGACCCCATTTGGGGTTTTCCTGGTGAAGAGTGGTTTGACTTTCCTTCTCTAGCTCACTTTACAAATGAGGAAACTGAGGCAAACAGGGTTTGAACTCAGGAAGATGAGTCTTCTTAACTCCAGGCATTCGATCCACCACGCCACCTTACTGCCCATAATTTAATGCGATACATAAATTATACTTTCCATATGCTCTATAAACATTGCTTAGGGGCATCTGCAAAATGAGCTAGAGAAGGAGAAGGCAAACCACTGCAGTACCTTTGCCAAGAAAACCTCAAATAGGGTCAGGAAGAGTTGGACATGACTGAAAAACAACTGAAAAATAACAACATAAACTTTGCTTGAGCTCAACAGGAACGCAGTACAGGGGTCAGGAAACAAAGCCATCACCAGATGGAAGGCCTGGTGATTCTAGGCTAATAATATTAACAATAATAGCAATTATCATTTATATAGTACTTTAAGATTTGCAAAGTGCATTCCCTCCATTATCTCATTTGAGCCTCACAGTACCCTACCTGGTCCTAAGCGATGGTCCGTACTTGGTCAAGTTCTGTCAAACCAAACTGGTGCATTCAACAGTAGATTGTTTTCTGCCTGGCAGCCTCAAAATCTGCAGAAAAGTTCTTCAGCTAGAGGAAATTCATGGAAACAAACATGGTGGGTATCATGAGCATGGATATTTGACTTTCTGGGAAGTTAAGAGTTTTCATTTCTTTATTTATTATTTCCAAATACTACTGTACTTTTTGAGATAATTAAATGTGACATGACTGCTGTATAAAAATACCCTGACATTTCGAACTGGTTGAGATCATACACTCTTTTTTTAGCAAAAGAAACAAAAATATGAGTGAACCATTTTATTGAAGAGATAACAAAACATGGTGAAAAAAATTAGATGGATAGAAGGAACATGGTAGAGCAGTAGTGTCAAATTCAAACTGAACAGAGGCCATGAAACCATACACAAGGATCTCTGCATGCTGCATATTGACAGTTTTTAAACGTAGTATTGTCAGGTTTCATTTTTATTTATTTTGTTAAATATTTCCCAGTTACATTTTATCTGCTTTGGGTCATCCTTGGGAGTGTTTTAGGTCACGTATTTGACACCTGTGGTTTAGAGGAAGGGACTTCATACATATTTTGTTTTTACTCATCTGTATACATGTTGTTTACACCAGTAAAGTGTAAGCTCTTTGAGGCCAAGGGCTAGATGTTGGTGGCGGTGGTAGTGGTGGTGGTGTTTATATGTGCTGATCACCTGGCACATTGTGATTAATAAATACTTATTGGATTGGATTGGGTCCTTGAGGTTATAAATATAACCAGAAACTTCACTAATGAATAGACCTTTTTTTAATAATAATTTTCCTATGTCTCTTCTCTCTTCAAGCTTCCTAGGCACCCCTTTTGTCTCTTCTTCTTATCTGAGGACCTTGCTTCCTGCTCTACTAAAATCATAGAAGCCTTTCATATCACCTCCCTCTGTTCACATATCACCTTTAAACTTGTCTCCATTATCCTGAGTTTTCTTTTTTTTTTTCCTTTGGTACACACCAAAGAGGTGGTCCTATACTCTTTAAGGATGACCCCTTTATTTTTGTCCTTGATCTCATCCCTACTGTACCCTTCTGAAGCTTGCTCATTCCACTACCCCTACACCTCCCCTAACACACACACACACACACACAACACACACACACACACACACACACACACACACACTTACTTATCTTCAGTATCTCCATATCTAATAATTTTGCCTTGTTGCATTTAAGTGTGTGCAAGTCTCTTCAGTTCTTTTAAAAAAAAAGCAAACTTTATGTGACTTCACTATCCCATAAAGCTGTTGTCCTATGTGATTTGTGGGGAGTAACTTAATCTATCTAGGTTTCAGTTTCATCTTATGTAAAAATGAAGGGTCCAGACAAAATGGTCTTTGAAACACCTTCCAGCTTGAAATCCTACTTCACAGGTTCGTGGGATGACAGATTTAGACCTGGAAGGGCCTTTAGAAGCCATATCACTCATTTATTTTGCAAATAAGGAAACTGAGGCCAAAAGAAGTGAAATGACTTGGCCATGGTCACACAGCCTACAAATAGCAGAGTTGGGCTTCAAACTCAGGTACTCTGACTCCAGATGCCATGCTCTTTCCAATATACCATGGCACTTTATATATAGTAAAGCATTCTGGTTATTGCTTGTTATGAATGAAAAAACCCAAGAGACAGTTTCTGGGTAATTAGTAATCAGTTTTTAAATTAGGCTAGCTAACAGTCGATAAAGTGATGGTCAGTGGTTTCTCTCAGAAAACCAAAGACAAAACCATGAAGAGGCTAAAAGCCTTAAATACTTTTGTAGAAGGGAATGCCCCTGCCAACTGAAAACTGCAACTGAAAAAATGGAGGACATTTAGTGAGGAGGTGGACTAGGAATCTTCAGCTCCTCCTGCTGACGGTGCAGTTTGATCATGGAACTTGGCCTTCTCCCGCAATCTAGACAGAGGAATTCATCTCCACTCAGACCACTCTCATTGGTTTTATCCTTTATGAGCTAGGTCACCCTAAATTCTAATGGAGAGGTATAAGGACAGGGGCTATTCTCCTTGGGGCAAGAACTCACCCAGACCAGATTCTGTTTATACTCTAAATAGAAATAAGGTGTCCTAGTGGGGTGGAGTCTGGCCCAAGATGAAGAAGCATGTTCCCCAAAGGTTAGGGTAATATCGTCAATCAATCACTGACCTTCTATAGGGGCTATAGGGCCTTGCCATCTACCCTATAGCTAGCACCCTTAGGCCTTTCCAACCATGGCAGAGCTGAACTCTTTTTCATGTGTTACCTCCACCAATTAGAGTGTGAGTTTCATGAAAGAAAGGACTGTCTTGTGTGTGCGTGTGTGTGTATGTGTATATACATATATACATGTGTATGTATACATATATGTGTATACACATATATACATATATATCTCCACAATGCTTGGCATATTTGAAAGTGCTTAAGAAACACTTCCTAAATTCATCCATCAGTAACTAGATGATGCAGTGGATAGAGTGCCAGGCCTGCAATCAGGAAGACTCAAATCTGGCCTCAGACACTTACTAGCTGTGTGACCCCGGACAAGTCACTTAACTGTTTGCCTCAGTTTCCTCATCTGTAAAATGAGCTGGAGAAGGAAATGGCAAACCATTCTAGCATCTTTGACAAGAAAACCCCAAATGGGGTTATGAAGAGTTGGACACAACTGAAAAAAGTGAAGGACAACAACAAGTTCTTCTATTCCCCTTTTTTTTACCGTAAAGGAAAACTTAGGACAAAAAGCGTTCTAGAATAAATATTTTGAAAATAAATGTTTTGTAAACAAGTACAAGAAGGAGAGTAGTATTATTGGTCACTTGCATTGAGGAGATGGCATGATAGAGAGCAACAAATCCTGGCTTTGATATTAATTAGCTCTTGACCTTGAATAACTTAACTTTCTGGATGTATTTCCACAGTTATAAAATCAAATTGTTAGACCAAATCATTTCTTCCTTCCTTCAGGGTCCTTTATGGTATAAAAAATATCACCTTGGTGATGTTGCTTCATCTGAGCCTCAGTTTCATCTTTTGTAAAATGAATGCACTAATCTGTGCGCTGCCTACCTCACAGTTATGGGTGGCTGTGAAATTCCAATGAGAGAATATTGCGGCAGGGCTTTGAAATAATGTTGTATGGCCTGTATTTGATCTGCCCCTTCCCCTTCTATTTCAATCAATCTCGGTTATTATTTTCCTGATTCACTAGAGAATAATTATTGCAGTACTGCAATGGAACGAGAGCTGGCTGGCCCTTTATGCAGTTCTGCAGGTATTGAAAAGCAGTCTTTTCATGATGTGACTATGCCATCCAATGAAACAGTAAACTTTGGGGAATCACCATTATTCTCATTACTATCACAAGATGCTTTTGCCTTTTCTCTCTAGCAGAACTGGCATCTTTACAGAGATATGATATGTTCTAACAATGGCAGTCTTTTAAAAGCTCGTCAGCAGCAATGCCAGCAAGCCTTGAAATGAGGAGGAGGGAGTCCCCTAGCTGCAGTAGTATGGTAGATGAAATCAGAGGACTTCCATTCAGTTCTGCCTCTAATGCTTACTCCCCATATGACTTTGGGCAAATCACTTAGTTTCCCTGTTTTAAATGTTTCTCAGCTCATATTGGTTTGTTTTGTATGGACCTATGATTTCACTTTAGTAGGGAACTCCCAGTGTAGAAATTCTTCATGCTAATACAAATCAGTAATTCCTCTAGAGCGTATAGTCATGGAGAGTTGCTTGGGGCATTAAGGATTTAACTATGTGTCAGGAGTAGAATTTGAGTCCAGGCCTTCCTTACTCCAAGACCAGTCTTCTAAGTTTTCTGCAAAGTTGCCTCTGTTAATCTTGGCAAGAAACTTTTCATCCATCTATCCATCCATCATCCATCCATCCAACCACCCATTCATTCATTCATTCATCATTCCTCCGTGAATATTTATAAGTCTTATTTCTGCTAACACAAACTTATTACTATGCTGTGTATTCATAAGTATAATGTGATGGTTGCAATAAGGCAATTTGACAGGAAGAAGAAGGGATTGCCTAATCACTGTGGCAGCTTGGCAATTTCTAACTATAGAAGGTAAAATATTATGATATGAATAAGTATGTGGTTTGCTGTGGAAGAATAACAAACTATTTGATAGATGCCACAAGATAGTCTGTTCTAAATTCAAGCTGTAACTCTGATTTGTTGTAAGTGGGGATGGTTCTGTGTCATTAGAATTCATTGCTGTAGGTGAATCTTAGATGTTCTGGGAACAAAAGAATTTGGGCTAAACTGGGCATACTGGTGACCTCTACTCCAGAAAAATTCCATTGCAAGTCTAAGACAGCTCTTATCCTCAAGGTGCCTACAGTCTGACTGTGGAGATAAGACAAAACCATGTGAAATATTACGTAAGTGTGGAAATAAAAAAGAAAAACCTTGAACTCTCTTGATGGAAATTGTCCATATTCTTGCTGAATGTGGAAGTAAGTTTTTCTGTAGCCAGACTGCAATGATAAGACTATAGGATTCCATTCCCCTCCAAGTGCCTGCATACCAAGTTATCGAAGAGAATCTGGGAAGTGGGCAGGGCTTGCTTGTTCATGGAGTTCAGGGCATGTTGCTTTTGCAAACAGACTGAAGGCTAGTACTGTCCCTTAGTAAATAGGAACTTAGCATTTCTTGTCTTTTGGCAAGAAATTTGGTGTTTATATTCTTCCCCAGTTGATTTTATTTTAAATCTATTTGTCTTATTTCCCACATTCAAGGTGGAAATTATTTTTTGAGGACAGGTGGTATGTTTTATACCTCTTTTGTATTCCTTATAGCATCTATCATAATCCCTTTCATATAGTAGATGCTCAGTACATATTTACTTATCAGTTAGGATCATGACACAGCTAACAAAAAGAGAGAACTCAGGAGTGGGACTGGTTTGGGAAGGTTTAAAATTCCATGTTAGACATGTTGGATTTGAGGTAACACTGAGATATAAAAATAGAGATATCTTGAGGCCAGATGGGGATATCAGATAAGCTCAGATAAGACATTAAAGATGTAGACATCATATCATCTATGTAGAGATTAAAGCAATGAGAAAATAAAAATCCCCCCCCCTCAAAAAAAAAAAAGAAAATTTAAAGAGAAGGAAGAGGATTACAATGAAGGAGTGAACCTTGGGGGAATAAACACACTTAGTGAGGAGGAAGAAGGGAAAAAAGGAACCAACAAAGGAACAGAGGGAAAGACTCTTCCTTTTCTTAGATTCCAAGGAAGGAGTTTCAAAATAAAGAAAACAAAACATCAAATGCAGCCAAAACAATCTTTGAAGTTGACAAGAAGAAACCACTAACAATCTTTGAGAGCAATTTCTTTAGAACGGTGAGGATAGGGACCAGATTGGAATGGGTAAAAAAGAAATGCATGATATGAACATGGAGGAGATATACATGTGTATGTATGTATGTATGTATGTATGTATGTATGTATGTATCAACAGAGGGAAATATATATATATATATATATATATATATATATAATATATATATATAATATATATCACTTAGTTGAGATGCTTGGCAGTTAATAGGAGGAGAAATTGATTATGAAATGGGGTTTCACCAGATTTTCACAATTTAGTAAGTGGTACTCCTAAGATGCATATCCCCAGCAAACTTCTACCCTAATTATATATTATTATATGATGTTTGGCTATAACATTGTAATGACACTATTTTAGATTCACATAAGCTTAAAGTGATAATAACAACAACAATAAAAAGTGCCCTTGTAATGTATGTTCATTCAATCATCTGATGGTCTTACCTCCTGGCATATGACTAATTAGGAAGCCCTGGGACAGCAATAACATCTGTGGTTCAGTAAACTGAATAGCAGTTGGGATTGTGGGAGGGCACAGAACCACATTATTAATACCAGATCAGCAACTTTAAAAGGTGGTCTCTGGAAACAGCATTTGAGTGAAGCTAATTGCAGGCCAAACTCAGTTAACTCTGTCCTTTGACCCTGCTTTATTTAGTTCCATTGTTACTGATTATTACTTCTCACCTGAATCCTTACTTAGCTTAAAATGTGCCTTCAGAGGTTCTTAACCTATGGACCCAGTAAATTTATATAATATTTCATAACCGATGGTAAAAAAAAAACCCACCATAAAACCTTAGACCTGTTCTAGTATATAGTCCCTCTTTTGGGTTTTAATTAATCCTAGAGCCCTAGTGACCTGTTGGTCCTGAAGATGCCAGTGGTTTGTCTCTAAAGCATCAGTGCTTTGGCAGATCTGTGATCCTATCACTGGAGATATTCTGGCCAATGAGAGCTCACAACCCATCATCCATTCATGTGATGTTTCTGGAGCACCACTTGCCAAATTATTTATGTGCCTGGCTCCTATGGGGACATTCAGTGGTTAACACAACTCTGAAATGGTGCCCAGGTGCTTGGCAACACCATCAATGGCTTTCTGACCAGAGTGCTCTGAAGAAATAGTTTCACAGCCACAGTTGAAACCAGAAACCTGAAGTGGTACATTCCATGCAAATGGAACAAAGTCATGAATATGGAGAAGGAAGCTTTCCAGCAACATTTCAATGAGCCTCACTGTCACAGATGGTAAGTAGCAGACCAGACCAAGTATGAACCAGTCACCATGCTTGGCCAATACAGAGCTCTTAGCCAAGAGTATCTATGAGCCTCTTGGGATATTTCTTCCAGCTGTTGTAGGTCAGTAAGCCCAATAAGAGAATAGTTCCCACTAATTCACAAAATGGTTATGAGCTTTCAGTACAGGGTTAGCCAGAAGTTTTCTCCATCCTAAAGCAGTTCCTGCGTAACATATGGCAATTTATAATATGGAGAACCAGGGTGGAAAGTAAAGGAAGCTGTGAGGTGGTGTCTTAGCAGACTCAGAGGGGAGACTTGAAGCCCCAAAGTTTACAGATTGTGAAGAACCACATATGAATCTTAAATTTAGAATCACAGAATACTAGCCATTGGGAGTGGCCTTGGTGATATCTGGTCCAGCTTTCATTATACAGATGAGAAAATCAAGGCCCACCAACATAAAGCTGTGAATTGTCCAAGGTCATAAAGCTAGTTAGTGGCAGCACCAGAGTTAGAATCCATGTCTCCTTACTTTTAGACCAGGGATCTGACCATTAAACCGTACTGTCTTCCAATCATAATAAGCTATCATCACCTTCTTATTCTCTAAGAATCTCTAATGCTTTAAGGGGGTATGAACTTCCACTATTAGAGACTCAAAAGAGTCATTTCAAATGGTAAAGTTCAGTTATCTATTAAGCAGTTAAATTGCAATATTCTGGAAGGAGATGATATCCCCATTATGTAAAACCATATTAGAAATCCAGACTGCTCTCTCCTCCCCTGGAGAGACCAGAATCACTGAGTAAGACTACTTCCAAGGTCTAAGCATACAGATTTTATTGAAATTGGGTCTCAAGTAATGGTGCCAAAGAATCATAGTTCATGACATTAAAACAAGTTAGCTAATATCTCTTCATAATATCCATTAAAAAGTTTTCAGATAATTTTTTAAAGAACTCCATGGAAATCATTGTGTTGTAGAGGTGACCTTGGATTCTCAAAGACTATCCCAGTGACTTTTTGTCAAATGTAAAACTAGCAGAAGTCTCCCCCAAGAACTGGGCATCCATTGTCAAAAGCAAGCCTAACTAACTTTGGAATCACAACAACAGAGGTGATGATATTTTTTTCATCCACTACAATTCATGAAGACCATTTATTAAGGCATAGAGACAGTGTGGTTGATAACACAGAGGGAGTACCCTTACCAGTGAAATCACAGATTTCTGAAAGTAGTTATTAAAAGTATAGTGTCTACAGAAGAGCAAGAAAAAATATTTTTTTCTAATTAACTTATTTTTATTTAAATTGGCTAGTCCCTCTACAAACACCCATGATTATGGAGGTATAATTTTTGTTACTCTTTTTTAGCAAACCATGCTGCCCACTGTGGGCATATATACATATATGTTCATATATACATGTGATACATAAGTTTCTATATGCACATAGAGATAGATACAAAGACATACATACATGAATGAAAGGCAGTTTAGTGTCATGGATCGAAGACCAGCCTTGGAGTCCAGAAAAGCTGGGTTCAAGTCCTGCCCGTGCAACTAAGACTGTAAATTTAAAAAAAAAAATATTTTTTCAGTTCCAAATTCTTTCCCTCCTAACTCCCACTTCCCAACTCACTGAGAAGGCTAGAAAAACAAAGTTCGTTACAAAAACGTATAATCAAGCAAACAAATTCCTGCATTAGCTGTGTCTGAGACTGAATTGCAGACAAGTTGCCAATCTGCATAGGTGAAGGGAAGTTACACACTAGAAGTTCCTTATCCTAATGCAATCATAGGAAAGAGGAAACATGGATGGGGAGGGGGAGAGAAAAGAGGGAGGAAAACAGTAGGTGGCAGGGGAGGAAGGTAAAGAGAAACAAACTGGTAAGTGACCAGGAACATACAAGGCTTTAACAGCTTTGCTCTGAATATATTTACATGTCATGGATCTGGCAGTGGAACAATTCCACAGTGGACCAACATCTCCTTGATTATTTTTTGTAAACATAAATTCAGCCTTTTTTTTTTTCAACTCAGATTCAGTTTTTAAATAGCTGGTGAAAAATAAAGTTGGAAAAATTCAAAAGGCTTTTCATTCCTTCAGGGGTTTATATTTGCCACTCGGCTGACAAGGTAGTCTTGGAGCACAGGATAAAGGACAACACTACAATTTAACTAGAATGTGCTGCTAGGGACCAGAATTTGGTAATTTTCTGAGAGGCAATAATACAAAGCTCTGAGCAAAGTAGGTCCCCTGCAGTGGCTGAACAATTTAAAGGCTCTCCTCTTCCCAGGTGCCATTTTGGGGGCACTTATCAAAAGAGATAATGTGTGGGAAGCAAAGTCTGTACAGATTTAAGGTATTATGATGAGGTAAGCTGTTACTTAGGGATGGTTAACTCTTTGGACCAAATATCTGAACATGGTAGATGAAAGCACAGTTCTTGTTTACTTGGTGACTTTATTGTGCTTTTACCCCATATCTAGCTAATAATAAAACTTTAATGTGACTGATACATCTATATTTTTTTCCTTGTTAGATCTTATTTTAGGGGTGCCCCTTACATCCAGAGGTGGCTAATAATCAAACCAAATAGAGCATATCCACTTCCTTCTTTTTGTCAGGATAGTGACCCTCCTAAGTTCTTCTCCCCTTTTTTTGTCCTCTTCCTCTCTCCCCTCCTTCCCCTCCCTCCTCTTGTACTTCCAAAGCCCAACACAACTGAAAGTAATGCATAGTGTGTACATAGTTTAAGAATGGGGAGGGCCAGGATGGGACAAATGGAAATTTATAATATTATTTTTTCCTGTCTGGAACCCAGTTACTCAGTAGGATTATGGGTTTAATTTCAGTCAAATTCATGTAAATCTTTACTGAAATAGGCTCAATTTCATCCATGCTTTTATTTTTTTTAAACCAAAGTTGCATTCTTGTTGTTTGACACCTCAATGCAAGGCTTTCACAATTCAAACATATAGATTTCATTCTTCACAGAATCTCAGAGTTAGAAGGGACCTCGCAGGCCATCTCATCCAACCCAAAGCCATACATTTGTACGATACAATGCCAAGATTTACTTCAGGATTTTTTAAAGTGAAATTTTCACTCACAGAAGAATGCTGAATTATGACTTGGTTATTTTAGTTACCAACGCTAAATGAAGGAGGAAGCTAGATGGTACAGTAGATAGAGCACTGGACCTTTGGTCAAGAAGACCTGAGTTAAAAACTGGCCTTAGATATACTAACTGTGTGATCCTGGGAAAGTCATTTAACCTCTGTCTGCCTCAATTTTCCCAGTTGTAAAATGGAGATAATAATAGCACCTACCTCTCAGGGTTGTTGTGGGAATCAGATGAGATATTTGTAAAATGCTTACACTAGAACTAGAACATAGTAGGCATTTAACAAATGCTTGTTTCCTTTTGTATTCCTCTGTATTATATTGTTTTATGCATTTAAAAATGTTGCTGTGAAAAAGGGTCCACAGGTTTCACCAGAGTGTCAAAGTGGTCTATGACAAACAAACAAACAAATAAGATTAAGAACCCCTTTATTTAGGTGGTATTAGAAACTACATGCACAGATAAACTCCTAAATAATAATAGTGAACATGTTTATAGAATTTTAAGGTTTTCAAAGTTCTTTACAGATATCTTATTTGATCCTTACAACAACCATGAGAGGTAGGTTCTATTGTTATCCTCATTTTACAGATTGGGAAACTGAGCTTAAGAGAAGTTAAGTGACTTACCCAAGGTCACATAGCTAGCAAATGTCTGAGGCAGGATTAGAACTCATGACATCTCCACTCTTACTCTGGTAGTCTCTTCACTGCCACTAGCTCACAAATGAGGGAGTGGCGCAATGGGAGATACAGCTTTGGGTGATGCCCACAGCTAATGCCTGGATGTTTTTAATTTCAATCAAGTTCATGTAACTGCCTGTTGAAAAAGATTTGATTTCCTTCATTCTACTGTGGAGTTGTTGTTTTTTTAAACAAAAGTTAATTCTTATTGTTTGATATAATCTTAATACAAGTTCTTCACAACTAAAAGTTAGATGTAGATTTCATTCTGCACAGAATCTCAGAATAGGAAGGAACCTCATGGGTCATGTAGTCCAACTCAAAAATACACAATTATGTCATTCAAAGCCAAGATTGACTTTAGTATTTTTAAGTGAATTTTGCACCTACATCAGAATACTGAGTTGGTTATTTTTATTACCGAAGCTAACTGGAAGAGAGACGCTTAGGAAGTCACAGACACTGAAAATGGAGTTCACTTTAGTTGAGCATACTGAAAAATAGATATTGGAGGGATATTTTTGCTAGTATATGTATACTTTTGGACATTTCTGTCTTATTCAGAAGTAGCAAGATTTCCTGAAAAGAGTCCTTACCTCTTTTATGTTTGTTACAATAATAGATTTATCCAATAGAGATTTAAGGGATGACCTTGAAGTTTTGCATTTCTAAGGAATATCAAGGGCTTGACAGTGATAAAAAAAAAAGTAGATGAGAGACAATAGGGCTGTTTGTTTATCATCTTTAGCTACTGTCAAAAGATCTGCCATTCCTTCAGAAACACATGATCAGGATCTAAACATATGCTTGAATTAGGTCTTAGATTAGATTAATTAGATTAGATTAGATTTAATGAATGCTAATGATCCCGGGGATTACAGAAGTAATATATAATCTTCTAAAATAATCTATAAGAGCTAGTAATGTGTAGGTAGGTAGGTATGTAGATGGATGGATAGATGGATGGGTGGATAGAGTGAATTTAGAGTTCATAAAGGTCCATTGCATTTGGTCCTTGCAACAAACCTGTAGGTAGATTCAAGTAGTATCCTAATTTTGTAGATGAAGAAATCGAGGGTGAGTAAAGATAAATGATTTAGTCAAGGTGAGCCCATAGCCTAAAGTGAACTGTTTCTAAAAATCTTAAGCCTCCTAGTTAAGAGTTTAAAATTGTGTCCTCCTAAATTTGAAAATTGTAACTCTCTTATTTCACTTGAAGTTCTGAGACTTGAATTACCACAAAAATAAATACCTGTTTGCCTTGGACAGTGGGATTTTTCTGGTATAAAAGTGTGCATTTATAAAGGATCATTTTTTAAAATTAATTTATTTATTTTTAATTTTCAACATTCATTTCCACAAGATTTGGAGTTGCAAATTTTCTCCCCGTCTCACTCCCCCCACAAAGATGGCATGCATTCTGAATACCCCTTCCCCTAATCTGCCCTCCCTTCTATCTCTCTCCCCCCTTCTCTTATCCCCTTCCCCTTTTATTTTCCTGTAAGGCATGATAGATTTCTATGCCCCATTTCCTGTATATCTTATTTCCCAGTTGCATGTGAAAACAATTTTTTTAAACATTTGTTTTTAAAACTTTGGGTTCCAAATTTTCTCCCTTCTTCCCTCCCCATGCACCCTCATTGAGAAAGCAAGCAACTCAGTACAGGTTATACATGTGTAGTCATGCAAAACACTTCCACAGTAGTCATGTTGTGAAAAACTAAGTATATTTCCCTTCATCCTATCCTGCTCCCCATTTATCCTATTCTGTCTTTTGACCCTGTCCCTCCTTAGGAGTGTTTGCTTCTGATTACCCCCTTTCCCAGTCTGCCCCCCCTTCTTATCATCCCCCCTGCTCTCTTATCCCCTTTCCCCCCTATTTTCCTGTAGAGTAAGATAGATTTACATACCCAATTGAGTTATTCCCTCCATAAGCCAAATCTGATGAGAATAAGATTCACTCATTCCCTCTCACCTTCCCCCATTTCCCCTCCACTATAAAAGCCTTTTCTTGTCTGTTTTATGTGAGATAATTTACCCCATTCTACCTCTCCCTTTCTCCTTCTCCCAGTATAATCCTCTCTCACCCCTTAATGTTATTCTCCAGATATCACTCCTTCATCTTCAACTCACCCTGTGCCATCTATCTCTCTCTCTCTCTCTCTCTCTCTCTCTCTATCTATCTATCTATCTATCTATCTATCTATCTATCTATATCTACATACATATAATTTTCCCCTCCAACTAATACTGACAAAAGTCTCATGAATTACAAATATCATCTTTCTATGCAGGAATGTAAACAGTTCAACATGAATAAGTTCCTTATGATTTCTCTTTCCTGTTTACCTCTTCATGTTCTACTTGAGTCTTATATTTGAAAGTTAGATTTTCTATTTATCTCTGGTCTTTTCACCAAGAATGCTTGAAAGTCCCCTATTTCACTGAATGTTCGTTTTTTCCTCTGAAGGATTATACTCAGTTTTGCTGGGTAGGTGATTCTTGGTTGTAGTCCTATCTCATGCCTTTTGGTCCCTTAATGTAGCAGCTGCTAAATCTTGTGTTATCCTGATTGTGTTTCCACAATACTTGAATTGTTTCTTTCTGCCTACTTGTAATATTTTCTCCTTCACCTGGGAACTCTGGGATTTGGCTACAATATTCCTAGGAGTTTTCCTTTGGGGATCTCTTTCAGGAGGTGATCAGTGGATTCTTTCAATTTCTATTTTGCCCTCTGGTTCTAAAATATCAAGGCAGTTTTCCTTGATAATTTCTTGAAAGATGATTTTTTTTATCTTTTTTTTTGTTCATGCTTTTAATAGTCCAATAATTTGTACGTTATCTCTCCTGGATCTATTTTCCAGGTCAGTTGTTTTTCCAGTGAGATATTTCACATTGTTTTCTATTTTTTCATTCTTTTGGATTTGTTTTCCCACAGTCCCTCCAACATTTATGATTTTTGTTATTTTGGCCACTCAGCTCACTGAGTGAAGTACTTCTGTGATTTAAGAAATAATGAAAGAGATGATTTTGAAAGATGTGGAAAGCCATATGAACTGATGCAGAGTGAAATAAGCAGAACCAGAGAATATCTTATAATATAATTATTATAAAAATGAACAATTTTGAGGGCTTTTATAAAACAAAGAATTAAATGAGCAGAATCAAGGAAACAATTTCTACAATAACAACAGAATATTGCAAAACCAAACAACTTCGAAAGACGCAGGAACTATGATCAATATGGGGCGGCTAGGTAATGCAGTGGATAGAGCAGTGGGCTGGGACTCAGGAATGTATGAGTTCAAATCCAGCCTCAGACTAGCCATATGATCCTGGGCAAATCACTTAACCTATATTTGCCTCAATTCTTCATCTGCAAAATGGGGGCACAATGGAGAAGGAAATGGCAAACTACTTCAGTATCTTTTCCAAGAAAACCCCATGGATGAAGTCCATGAGATCACATATAGAATTAGACATGAATGAATGACATGGTCAATTCAATGGCCATTATAATTCCAGAGGATCAATGATGAAATATTCTATCCATTACAAAGATAGGACAAATTTAAGGTGCAGAATCAAATGTGTTTCATCTCCTGCTGCTCTGTTCCTTTGTAGAGGCAGTCTGCTCTGCCTGGAATGTACTCCATCTTCCCCTCCACTTCACAGAATGCCCAGCTTTCTTAAAGGTCTAGGCCATCTCTTATAGGAAGCCTTTCCTGATACCACTCCCCCAACTTGCCTGTTCTTAGTGCTCTCTCCCTCCTCAAATTAACATGAATATACATATCTTTTAATATGTTAGCATGCTGGATTCCCACTTCCCCTAAATATAATGTAAGCTGAGGATTGTGACTGTTTGTTGTCTTTATAGCTTTGTATAGTATCTTGCAGGTAATAAATGCTTAATCTACTCTCTCCTATGGGGGAGAGTAGGCCTTCCAGTGTTTAAAGGACAGTACATGCACAACATTCACTTATCCTTATCACTTCTGTTGGACAGAACTTTTTACTAAATCCCAGCAAAGTATCATTATATCTCTTACAGGTGCTGCTGTAAGTCTAATGAGGATCCCCTAGTAATTATAGTTTTCATTTGTTTTTCTAATTCATCCTTGGTTCTTTGATCCTTATTCATAAAATGAGACAAAGCCCCTAGTCAAGTAAGCTCTAACTCTAAGACCCAGCATCAATGTGATCAGAATATATTTATGAATTGATGCAAAATACAAATATCAACAAGTATGCATCATTCTACACTTCTGATTGGCTTAAACACATTTATTGGTTTGAACACATTATGGAGGCTCATAGAGCCTTTCTTTAGGATCTTAGAAGAGAGTCAAACAGTGCCATGCACTTTGGTTAAGAATATTTTATGTAGATGTCATAGGTAATTTGGAGCTCCAATTAAATGCCTATTTGGAGAAGTAAGTGATTAAGCGTTAACTGTTGAAAACAGCCCATGGAAGAAAAATTAACAAGGAGATAAAAGGAGGATTTTTACTGTTGCTTTCCTTAAGCCTTGACATTTTATACTATTTTAAGATTCCCCCTTTTTCTGACAGTCAGTATCTGCATTCAATCATTACCTGTCAACACAGTTTTATTTGGTATGAATAAATATGGCATAATGAGTTAGAAAACAGTCCTCTTAATTATAGTTGTAAAGTGGTTTTATTTGCTCAGACTTCATATCTGAAGAAGATGACACAACATGCCAAGATGACTTAAAATATAAAATCTAAATTTAACAGTAAGATCATTTAGAGGTGATCAGAGTATGGTGGTTTTGTCCAATTTCCTTTGACAATTTTAGTTTGTGTAACATTAGCCAGAGATTCAGATGCCTTGTCATATTACTTGGGTAACCAGAAAAGTACCACCTGATCTGGGTGATTAAAATAGGGACAAATGAAGCCCCCAAAAGAATTTTGGAACATTAAGCAAAGTAAAGACTTTATAGGGGAACAGGCAGTGTTTGAAATGAAAGTCAGGGGAGACAGATTTGGGAAACAAAAAGCTGGTTTAGGAGATGATACATGAGAACAAGATTTGGATTTTTGGTGAGTCTGCCCAGACCTGGACCTGGACGTACCATGCCAGAGCCCAGGCATCTCCAAGACATGCTGCTACACATATGTCCTCCTTCTTTTCTCCCATCGTTTTTACAGCTCTAGCTCTGACAATAACAATCAAATGAATACTACCATTCCTCAAAAGGATGCATTCATCAGTTGCCCTAAGACTCCAATCACTATTCTCTGTGACTTCATTGGCCATTGCTTTCCTTTCTGTGTTCCCTTCTATTATACTGTAAGCTTCTTGAGGGAAGTGACTACTTTTCTGTATTTGTATCATCAGCACTAAAGACAGTGCCTGGCACATAGTAAGCACTTAATAGATATTTTATTCTCTTTCATTCATTCATTTTTGAATTGTGGCTTAATGTATAAGAATGAACTTTTGGCAAGGGATGGACTACACTTGACAAAGGTCAGCAAAAACATATTTCCATGGAACATGATGAATCCAATTCAAAGGATTTTAAATTGAAAACTGAAGGAAGAGAAAACTTCCCATGTAAGTCTGATAAGCCAGATACCACAGAAAGTAACAGACACTGCATGGGAAACAATTGATAGATGTTACTCAAGGAGAGAACTAGCGATAAAACCCCAGATATTTATATGTGAATGCACAAAATGTGGACATTAAATATGATGAAGAGCAACATCGTCCTCCCCAGTCCTCCCGGCTCACAACCTAGCAGTCATCCTGGATTCCTCATTATCTCTCATCTTCTATGTTCAAGCTGTTGCCAAGGCCTGCAGGTTTCACCTTTGCAACATCTCTCAAACATGGCCCCTTCTGTCCTCTGAAACTGCTGACACTCTAGTGCAGGCCTTTATCACCTTATACCTGCATTATTGCAATTGTGTGCTCATGGATCTTCCTGCCTCACGTCTTTCCTCACTCCAATCCATCCTTCATTCAGCCACTGCAGTGATTTCCTAAAGCATAGGTGTGATTATGTCATACCTCTCCCCCACTCTAGTGGCATCAAATACAAAGTGCTATTTGGCATTCAAAACCCTTCGTAACCTAGCTCCCTCCTATCTTTCCAGTCTTAAATTTTACTCCCCGACATATACTCTTTAATCCAGTGATACTGGCCTCCTGACAGTTCCATGAACAAGACACTCCATGTCTGACTGTCCCCCATTCTTAGAATACTCTCCCTCCTCCATTCTGACTACTGATCTCCCTGGCTTCCTTAAACCCCAGCTAAAACCCTACCTTTTACAGGAAGCTTTTCCTAATCCTTCTTAATTCCAGTGATTTCCTTCTTTTAGTTATTTCCTATTCATCCTACATATAGCTTGCTTTGTGCATATTTGTTTGCGTGTTGCTTCCCCTGTTAGATTGTAAGCTCCTTGAGAGCAGGTACTGTCTTTTGCCTCTTTTTGTGTCCCCAGAGCTTAGCACGGTACCTGGTACATAGGTACACCTACACAAGTAGGTGCTTGATAAATTTCTATTGATTGATTTCTTGAAAAGTCTAATGCAACTCAACTGATATTACTGAGACTCAGTGCAATTGGATGTAAATCTGTAACAAGGCTATACAGCGGAAGACTTCTACGGATACGTGATTTCACTAATGCTGGCATTGCTTCCATTAGTGCAAATGACAATCCACCCATACCTTTTCATCCTGTGCAATTCTGGTCCATACTCTTCCATAGATCTTCCCTGGAGCACCACCCCCAATATTCTGGGAACCTTCCTCCAGGTCTTACATTTTGTGGATATAGTGCTGAAGCATTCTGGATATCTATTTTTCCCCTTAATCTTGCTACCTCCTTTTTTTCTAATCATACATTTCCTCAATGATATCCTGTCTGCCATTTCTTGAGCATAAATCATCTTTGGAAATATGTTTCCATTTATTTGCATCGTCTCTCCAATGCCCTCTGGGTTATGTATAATTTGAATTCCTTGGAGACTGTGGAGTTCCATGATCCACAACCCTAGAGCATCATGTGAAGAGTACTGATGTTAGAAAGATGATTCTTTGCACTGAGAAAGCTTGGGATCATCAACAACATTGCATCATTTCCCAAAGGCAATACACCCCACTTTTTTCTGCCTATCCAGTTCTGATCCCAGTTCATTGTCTGCAGGACCTTTGCTGGTCTATACTGACTCAGTGGAGTCACCATTCAACTGCATGTCATAATCTGGACGGGAATCATTTTTTTTTTCATTCACTTCTTCCTGTGTATTATTAGGTGATCTTTTTTGAATGATCAAGTATTCAGTTGGGAGGGCCCTGCAATGTTATGGGGCTTGATGCAATAAACACATCATCATCTGCAAAAGGAGATATTTAAAGGAACTTACCATCTAAAAGGAATCACCTTTCCATTTGGAGTTTGCATAATACATCCTCTATAACAATGGTAAAAACTTTTGGTAAGTCCATATCTCTTTTTATGTCTTGGTTGATGTAAATTCAATAAATTGGGTGACTATAAATATGTAGACTGTTGTTGAAAATCATTTTTGAAAGTTTTTTTGTTTTCCTATCATATCAGGCATATCCTCTAGCTATCAATCATTCTCAGACATTTTCTATAGATGAGAAATTAGGAGTATGGCTCTCATTCATGCTCTCAATCATCTTTTTTGGGGTATTAGGAACATCCATTATGTTTACCCTTCTTTTGATATTTTAGATTCTTTTTTTCTCTTTCTTCCTTTTTTCCCCCAAAATTGGGATATTTGCTCTTCTTCAATTCTGTGGTGTCTCTCTTGTACTTCATGATCTTTCAAAGGTCATTGACAGTGGCTCAGGAATTACAGTTGCCAGTTCTGTTAGTACCTGAATGAGCCTGGTAACCTGAATGCATCAAAGGAAGTCTTTTTTAATAACCTCTATAATTATCTTGGGTAATTAATTCCTTATTAGCCATTTTCTTCTGTCTTTTCCAGACCAAATCTCATTCTCCTTTATAGGGAAAATAGAAACAAAATGAGTTGAGTAGCTTTACCTTCTTCTTGTCCCATGTACCCTTCAAAATAATCCTATTCTTTCTTTGATCTTCTCATCTATACCTTTTCTTCTATTCTGATGTCGATTTTTCCCTTAAAGTTATGTCTTCAATATTTTTAAAATTATTTTAAAATTAAGATCTACTTTTTTTCCCCTCCTTCTCTGCCCCTTCCCCCACTGAGAATGCAAGAAAAACAAAGCTTATTACAAACCTGTCTGGTCAAGCAAAACAAATTTCCTACATTGGTTGTGTCTATCTGTATGTATGTATATGTGTGTGTGTGTTATATATATACACATATATGTATACATACATACATATATATATATATAATATATATATATATGTATGTGTATATATTTCTGTCTGTACTTTGAGGCTATCACCTCTCTATCAAGAGGTGGGCAGCATATTTCATCATGTGTTCTCTGGAATCCTGGTTGGTCATTGGAATACTGATGATGATTTTAACCATTACTCTAAGAAGGTAGAGCAAACAGAAATGATTTCTTTCATAATTTGATGTCATTTCTTGTCCATTTAGAGTTAATCTTATTTTTGTGATGTTTGGTGCTTACCATGTCCAGTGTCTTTTAACTTTTTAAGAAAAAAAATCATGATACAGAAGTGTGTGCCTTCCAAGTAATCTATGCATTTTCCTTTTTTCTCAAATGTGAGATGTTTACTAACATTTTGGTTTTTTATGCCACCTTCTCCCTGTGCTTACTTCCTTCCTGAAGTCAGAACTAACTCTCTCTCTCTCTCTCTCTCTCTCTCTCTCTCTCTCTCTCTCTCTCTCTCTCTGTCTCTGTCTCTCTCTGTATATATGTATATATATAAATAAAAATATGCGTATATGTATATATATTATATTAATATATAATCATATTAATATATATGATAATGAAACATATAATTATATAATATGTAAAATATATACATATACATACATACATACATACACATATATATACACACACACACATATGTATGTATGTATGTATATATATATATATTTTATATATATATATATATATAAAGAGAGAGAGAGATTAGGGATGGGTGGAGTGGATCTTGGAAAGTTCATGAAAAGAGTTTGTTCTTCCCTCTAAAATAGCTATTAGCAGAGAAGTCATAATTTTCTCCACGATGATCTTTTCACTTGTGCTCATCATAAGTATTTCGAAGCAGCATGATTAAGTGTCTCCTTAAATTATGTTTCTTATTGCCTTTGGCCACGCAATGAAACCAACTCCATCAACTCTTTTATTTATTTCTCTACAGAAAACCTGTAAGGCAGCCTTTGAACTGAATGAAACAGGGTTAATGTGGTTAATTTTTTCCAATAGTATTTAATCCAGTCCAACTCAATAAGCATTTATTAAGTGTCTACTGTGTATCAAGCACCATACTAGGTGCTGGGGCAAAAACAAAATGAAAAATACTCCTTTCAAGGTGCTAACATTCAACTATAGGGGTACTGAATGTAAGCAGTTATTAAGTATATACATGATAATTGAAGGAGGGAGGGAGAGAGCTCTGGCATCTAAAGGGAATCAGGGAAGGTTTCCTGTGGGAGGAGGTGGCCCTTGAGCAGAGCCTTGAATGGCCCTAGGGATTCCAAGAGGTGCAGAGGGGAGGAAGGAGAGAATTATGTATGAGGGACGCTAAGGTATGAAGATGGAAGATGGTGAAGAGTA
This sequence comes from Phascolarctos cinereus, assembly GCF_003287225.1. Taxonomy (NCBI): domain Eukaryota; kingdom Metazoa; phylum Chordata; class Mammalia; order Diprotodontia; family Phascolarctidae; genus Phascolarctos; species Phascolarctos cinereus. Next base: position 75,306,335 of record NW_027555847.1, on the reverse strand, counting down.
TAGGTGAGAGCAAGCATGCCAGTTAGGCTGGAATGTACGGCACATGAGAGCGTGTAGTGCTTTCAACAGAAACATGGCATCCAATTTAATATGATTAGAAGAGCAGTCGTAACTTTGGAGAGAGCAATTTTAGTTGCATGCTGAAGTGAAAGCCAGATTACAAAAGATTGGAAAGTGAGTGGGAGGAGAGGAAGTAGAATAAATAAGTGTAGATAGTTTTTTCTCTTATTTTGCCTATGAAAGGGGGTGAAAATATAGGCAGTAGGGAAGGAAAAAATGAGGGTGGACAGGGGAAGTAGGAAAAGAGAGGATATGGAAATGATGGGATCATATGAACGAGTAGAAGTAGAAGACTTGGGAAGGAGAAGGGCTACCTTTTCATCAGAAACTGAACAAAGGAGAGAATGGGGATTTTGAGGCATACCTCAAAGAAGAGAGAAAAGGGAGTTCGTGATGGATGGTCTGTATTCAACTTGTCTTAGGTGGGTCTGATCCCAGCCCACATTGGCTATTAGATGAATATCTCAACTTTAAGTGAATTCTGTTTCAAAATAATAGAAAAGCCAACATCATAGGACCAATGGCCTTTGTAAAATGTGGTCACTCATGCTAGTTAACCTTTGGGGAACTTTTCCGAAAGCTCCTACTCATGACTTCAAAGGTCACAAGGATGTTGCAGTCTTCCTTTTACAGTCTGTATTCCTCCTGAAAATCAAGATGGCCAGCTTTTCCTTATAATTTCACTGGTTATTGTTGTAGTTCAGTTATGTCTGACTCTCCATGACCCCATCTGGGATGTCCATGGCAAAGATACTGGAGTGGTTTGCCATTTCCTTCTCTAGCTCATTTTGCAGATGAAGAACTGAGGCAAATAGGGGTAAGTGATTTGCCTAGGGTCACACAGCTAGTAAGTATCTTAGGCCAAATTTGAACTCATGAAGATGAGTCTTTCTGATTCCAAGTGCAGTGCTCTATCCATTGTACCATCTAGCTGCCCCTGGCATAACAGTTTCAGTCAGAATCTCACTTGATGGTGTCCCTACAGCAATTTGGGCCCAGTGTCCCACCAGATGCCTGGCACTTGGAATATTTCTCCTTCCCTTAGAAATGGGCAGAATGTCTATTACCTCATAGACTACTTTGCCACTCCTAGATCCCTCCCATAGTCTTTCTGTATATAAGATCTATCTTGTCTCCATTAAGATGCTCATATTCTGGAGGCAGCTAGGTGGCGCAGTGGATAGAGCACCGGTCCTGAAGTCAGGAGGACCTGAGTTCAAATCCAGCCTCAGACCAAACACTTGACACTCACTAGCTGTGTGACCCTGGGCAAGTCACTTAACCCCAATTGCCTTTTAAAAAAAAAAGATGCTCAGATTCTTATAATCTAGCCAATAGCTCACAGATGCTTAGATTCCTTAAGGGTCTGGCTAATATGGCAGATCTTTAATAAACCTTGTCTTTGGCTGAAAAAAAAAAAGAAATGGGCAGAATGTCTCCAGCTAAATCATATTTTCTTGTGTCTAATTTCTTTTATACTGGAACTGTGTTTTCTAAGACTGGGATGAAGGTCCAGTGATTGCAAGGGTAACCACAGGAGTAGTCCTTTCCAGAAACATTCCTTATCAATTGGGGCATCACACATCTTGCATTCAGAAGTGCCACTGCCATTAACATACCCTAGTCCTGATCCACAAATGCCCATTGGTAGCCAAAAAAAGTGCCAAGGATGGGGAAGAATTCATCCTGTCACTAGACCTACTAAAAAATGAGATGAGGGTTCAAAGAAATGTGTCTGATGGAAGCCATTCATAATTTGATTCTGAAGGGCTGTAGTCTCCTTTCATTCATAAAAGAGGCAGAGTTCACTTCAGCTAAACATTATACTATTTCAGAGCATAGCGGAACTCCCCATATTGTCCACACAAGGCCTCTGAATTGATGTGAGAAACAAATCATTCAGAATGAGATGAGCTAAAATGTCAAAACTGAAAACCAGAATTAAAAGACATGAATTGCAATACAATTGCAAATGTAAGTGCTCAGTATAAACAGTTAGAAAATGGGTTAAATTAAGCTCCTTTCAAATACCTCTAAATATGTATTAGCAGTAGAAGAAAGGTATAATTGAAGTCTATTTAGCTTAGCATTTTTGTTATTATAATGGAGCTCTATTTGTAATGTTTAAAGAAGTGTCTATCCTTTAGAAATGCTGGTGAAAAAAAACGCAACTAGTTTTTAAATATTTGTCTTGTGTAATTGAACTCAATTCTAAATTTCTGGTTTTCCGCATGGGATGAAAAAAAAGCAAATATGCTAGTCACCAAAGCATTTTGACAGAATGCTAGCATTTCCCATTTGGATTTTCTGTCTTGAGTGGGGTGAGAGTGAGCAAACGATAACCTATTGATTTGTCTTAGAGGTGGCCAGGTGGCACAATGGAGAAAAGAGGACCAGACCTCCAGTCTGGTCTCAGACACTTACCAGCTGTGTGACCTTTAGTGGGTCACTTATCCTTTGTCCACCTCAGTTTCCTCAACTTTCAGACTTCCAGGATTGTCAGTTAAAATGAAATGTTTGTTAGAAGCTTTATAAACCTTAAAGTGCAATTAATGCTGTTATCATCTTTCAAGTAAATTTAATGATTTTCGTTAATGTTTATGACACATGACTGAAGCTACTAGATATCAAGTGTATGAATGCTGAGCAAACACATGCCTTGAAGATGAATTTCTTTGCTTTAAAAAGATCTAATAATATAGAGAAATTTAATTATTTTGCTCTCTAAATATCTTGTAGAATCAATTTGAGTTAATTAAAGGAATAACATTTGCACTTTTGGCAATACCACTCCATCACAGTGTGGTATACACTCTTTTCACCAAGTTGAGGCTTTATCAATATTTGTGTAATGTCTTGAGAGCCGTTTGTATTTCCATATGGTTTTCGTGTAGCCTAAGAGAAAGTAAAAACAGAGTTGAGATAAGCACTAAGTAGCATCTGGTTTCTTCACAGGGGCCCCCAGATTCGGTTTTGCATTCCAGTTTATTTTATGCAGAAAAAAATCTATACTGTATAAATATTTAAGAATAGGTTTATAATAATTCTGCAAAACATGAGAACAAACTATTTCACCAAAACATCTGTTCTCTGTCCATATTATCATGATGGAAGGGGAGGAGAAAGCAGGTGGCCCCCTTTTCCTGTCACATGGATGATAGCCAGATTTGCATCCCGATGGAATGAGTAAGTTTCTCCATGTCTTTCTCTCTTCAGTCATATCTGGTGGTAGGAGTTTAAAATGGATTCTATAGGAAGAGGAAGACTGCATCTCAAAGTTATTGCACAACAATGCAAAGGTTAATTTGATGATTTGATTGTCTCAGGGAAGGTGTAAAGTTATTTAAAGGACCGTACACTTCTTCCTGAAACAAGGACCCATTTTAAAATACCAATATTCTTCAAGTGAAGCTGTATTGAAGTTGAAGATCACCCAAAGGGCAATGAAGAAGTTCATGGTAGTCATGAGTAGTCTGTAACACAGTAGGAATGAAGAATTATGAAGGAGACGTGGAACAAGGGTCATCATCAAAAAATGTATGATTGAAAAAGATAAGATCATCCCACATCAGGAATGAAGGAAGAACACACTAGTGAGCCTGCATATTTCACAGGTATCCCTGTGATGCAAAGAGAACTCAAGAAATCCTCCTAGCATAGTGAATGGACCTCCTATCATGAACGTGAGAGAGGATATTCTCAGGAGTCGCAAAGAATGGACAGCCATAGTTAAGACAATTGTAATCTGTATTGTTGAAGCAATTACTATCCCCATCAATGAGACCATAGAGCCATTTGAGTATTTGATTGTCTTAAGTCCCTATTATAGTGCCTTAAATGAAATAGAATGCTATTAAATACTTATTAAAATGAAACTGAATTTCTGTCTTCTCAAGTTTTCCTAGAGTACTGTCTGGCTCTCCTGTGCTTTCCTTTTGATCATCCTTATTTGTATTATATTTATTTTGTATCCATACTATAATGACATAATAGATAAGAGAGCTAACGGGGAAGCCTGGTTCGAATCTCACTTCTGACACATACTGACTGTGTGACCCAGGACAAGTTTCAATTCTCTAGGCAGTTCTCCCAGATTTTAAATTGTAGAGAAAATGCCAACCTTTGTTGCTGGAGGGAGTTTCATCACCTGGAAGGGATTTCTCTATTGCAGTAAAGGAATAGTTCCAGCCCCTATCCTTTCTGTATGACCGTGTGAACTTCACAAGAACAAGGAACATGCCATTTTTCATCTTGACACTGAGATTTAATATGAAGGAAAACTTCCTCACAATTCAGGCTGTGGCACTGTGTTCCCCTATCCCTGCAGCCTTCAGGAAGATGCTGGATTATCACTTGTGAGAACCGGTGTAAAGGGGATTCCTTCTCAGATATACATTGACCTGATGAACTCCAAGTTCCCTTCCAAATGTGATCATATTATGCTGCTTTGTACTCCCTGCCAACCTAGTTGTCCTCACTGTCACTCACTGTTTCTCTATGAGGCAGCCAATTATTGGTCAAAGTATAAAGGCTTGCAAAAGAGGTGACTGTTTATCAGTCTGGGTCACTGTTTGACCTACCAGGGTGTCAGTTGTTTGCAGTGTAAGCTGTGTATTTGGCAGGTGCAAGATTTTCTCAGAGCTGTGGCCCTAGGAAATTCTTATTAACTGTCTGTTAGTTCCTTTTCAGTTACCCATTTTTGAAAGGTTTACAGAGGCATGGAATGTTAGAGCTGAAAGAAACTCCAAAGATCATCTCTTCTAGATGTACTTAAATGTTTTTGTTTTGTTGGGGGGTTTTTTTGTTTATTTTGTTTTTTGTATCATAAACTCCTTTAGCAGTCTAGTGAAACCTATGGATGTCTTCTCAGAATAATGTTTTTAAATGCATAAAATAAAATACATAGGATTACAATGGCAACCATTTGAAATATTGTCAGAATGTTTTTTAAACAAGTTCATAGATTCCAAGTTAAGGACCCTTGATCTATTCTAATTTTTTTCATTTAACAGATGAGGAAACTAAGGCCCAGAGAAATGAGGCATTTGTTTTAGATTCCACAGCTATGAAAGTGGCAAAACCAGGATTTGAATACAGGGTTTCTGGTTCCAAGTGCAGAGTTCTTTCCATTAGACTGAGGAGTCTTTATTGTACATGGATTAAAAAAAGTTGTGAAGGAAACATCAATAGGACAAGTTGTTGAAGGTCCATGTAAGGGGGAGACTGAGTTTTTGAGCCTGAGGAATTGAGAAAATGATGGTGCCATTCATAGAAAGAAGAAATTCAGGAGAAACACGTTTTAAGAGAAAGACTATTTTCATTATAGACGTGCTGAGTTTGAGGTGCTTGAGAGACATGAAGGAAAAATACCCTATCGGTGGTTAAATATATGGGACTGAAACTTGGAAGAAAGCCTTGGAATATATGTATTTTGAATTCCAAAGAGCCATCGATTCATAGGAGGCACAGATAAAAGCTATCTAAATTAAGGAGTTTGCCCCCAAGTGATGATCAGTAAAACAATTGAAAACCAACTGAAAACAGAGCATCATGAACTTCTTAATAAAACTCTCTAGGGTTTTTGCGAATATGAAAAAGTTTATGATTTTGTCAGCCTGGGAAACCCCCAATTTAGAGACTTCCATTACTGTGAATTGCAACTTGTCTACAATTTAGTAGATTAGTACTAGGAATTCCATCTGGCATAGAGAGAGATGAAATGAATGGCCAAATGTTATGTACACGTCTACTAAGTGTCCGAGGTGGGAGTTGAAGCCAGATCTTCCTGACTGCAAGCTGAGCACTCTAACCAGTAGACTCGAAGTGTCAGACACATGGCCCGTGTGTCATCTGTGGCCCAAACACTCCTGAGTACAGCCCAAAGCAGATTAAAATTTACTTCCTCCCTGATTTGAATGTGTTTCTATATTAATAAAAAAAGAAATACATAAACTGTGTTTTTTTTTAAAGTCGATATGCATCCCTTTGGTATCCTTATATACAGTTTAGTGTTTGGTCCTGTTTCCGTTTGAATTTGACACCACTGCAGTAGGCCATGCTACATTTCATCTTGTTTTCTCTTTGTTCTCCCAATAAAATGACTTTACACTTTCATGTCTATGATGTAATTCAAAACAAACTTCACTCAGCATAGTGATTAATATTTTTTAAAATAACTTGTCAATCCTCTTTGGGTTGAAAAATAAAAGTGCATGAAGTTAAAAATCTTTGCACAAGGAAATGGAATTTATGTATTTTCTAGCCAATCAGAGTTCCTAATTAATGTAGTTGCTAAAAGCAGCCCTGGACAAAGAAGAGATAATAATCATGCTAGTGTCAGTAGGTTCTGTGACACTCTGGTCTGCCTCTTAGGTCATTTTGTGCCCCTCATGGCAGTTTTTTTTTCCATAAGCAGCAGTCACAATTAAAATTCCTGATCTCTGTGACTTTCACAGTAAGAACCATGATAGGTCAATGTGATTTTCTACAGACCAACTTCAAGCTGTTGTAAAGGCAATAAGAAAATAGAAGTAGATTTTTATATTGGTGGCTTCCACGTTGTAATTAATGTGCAAAAGACAATAAAATATGGTTCACCTGACAGTCTGACTTATCATTCAATGCCAAATCTAAACATTCCTACAACGGTTGGTGGTAGTGAAATTTGAAAGTGTAGTCAGATTGTTCAAAGCCAATAATATTTGGAGACACCTAAAGAGCTAATGTTCTGAGGTCCTAATAGTTGCTTTCATCTAGAGGCTAAAATAGACTGAGTCCAACAGCTGAAAGGTAAGCTGAATTCAGATTAACTTCAATTAACTTTCCTACTAGAAAACAGATGATGAAACAAACTTCCCCCCAAATGGTAAAAATTGGGGGGCACTGCTGATATAGCATACTGCACATGCTCTCATATACTCTGATGCAGGCTGATTTAGCTTAGCTGCTTTTCTTTGTTCAAAGGCTGGTTTCGGGTGGAGTCATATATTAAGGGATGATTTATGCCGTGTGAGAATTGTGTGAATGTACTAAGGTTGCTTAGCATGGGGAATAAAAGTCTTGTGGAGGGGCTGAGACAAGCACAGAGAATGACCAGTATCTTTAAGTAACTAAAGAACTAGAACATAGTATAAAAAAAAGGTCTTAATAAAATCAAAAAGACTAAGACTGCTCCATACCTGATCCATCAAGTTAGATACATACCACTATTGGTCAGGATTTCAGATAAAGGATGAAAAGTAAAGGGAAGTTTAAAAAAGGACAGAGGAGAGAAACAAAAGGTAGCCTGAGTAGGTCACTAACTAGCTATATGATCTTGTGCATGTCATTTAATTCTTTAATGAGTGCTTCATGAACTTTAAATACTCTAAAACTTTAATGGCATTTATTAGAACCTATTTGACCTTCAGTTTTCTTATCTGTAAAATTAAAGAACCCGACTATATTATCTTCAAGGTCCATCCAGGTCTTAAAAAAAATTATATTTTTGCAGTCCAAAGATGATGTTCTCTTTCCATATGAGTTCAGGCTTTCTACATCTAATATCTATCTTCTACTGCTGGAAGGGTTGGATAAGGAAAAAAGAAAAGGAAGAACTTCTCTATTGCTGTCCCATTTGGCAAGGGCATTTTTGGAACACATCACTTACGAATACTGAAGGTATTTTAATAATTCAAGTAATGGAGTAATCTCTGGCCAAGAATTCATCATTCCTATATTTTAGGCTACCATCCAGAAATACAAATCCCGTAGTCACGCATCATATTCTTGACCTGACATACACTTCCAAAATTTGCTTTTCTCTTTCCCACGCCCTTACTAGTCTTGATCAGTTTTATTGTTGTTGTTGTGTAGTTGTTTCAGTTGTGTCTGACTTTTTGGGACCCCCTTTTAAGAGTTTTCTTGGCAAAGATACAGGAGAGGTTTGCCATCTCCTTCTCCAGATCACTCTACAGTTCAGTAAACTGAGGGAAGCAGGGTTTTAAGTGACTTGCCCAGGATCACACAACTAGTAAGTGTCTGAGTTCAAATTTGAACTCAGGACATCCTAACTCCAGGCCTGGCATTCTGTCCATTTCACAACCAAGAGTGATAAAAACCTGGGCCCCTAAGGTCTTCATTGTCTTGCCTAGGACTATGTAATCCTTATCAACAGTTTCTAGATTCCTTTAGTTGGTATCCTTGGCCCCTAGATACATCAGCAGGAGGTCATTCACCACCAGGTCCTGAATATATGCCCCAGGAAGACATCAGACTTCTTTTTTGTTAATTCAGATTGACATTAATGGTCCCTGTATTCATTAATGGGATGTTAGCACAATGATTAGTTATCCAGCCCTGCATCAGGGCTGGAGGGGCTTTAGAGACCACCTGACCCAACCAGTATCTGAAAAGTAATCCCTTCTACAATATAACTGAAGTGTGGTCTTCCAGCTTTTGATAGAAAACCTTCATTAGAGAGGGAATACCTTCTGAAGTAACCCGTTCCATTTTGTGTTATCTCTAATTGTAGAGAAAGATTTTCCCTACATGAAGCCAAAATGTGCCTCTTTGTGACTTCTACCCATTGCTCTGAGTTCTTCCCTTTGGGGCCAATCAGAACAAATCAGTTTCCTCCTCCATGTGCCAGTCCTTCAATTACTTACAGAGTAGTATCATGACCACTACTTCCTCACCCATAGGATAATTTTTTTTCTCCACGCAAATCATCCACCATTCTCTCAAATGATTCTCATGTGGCATGATCTTGAGATCATTTATTCTGATTTTTTGGTCTTTTTTATTAATTTGTTTTTAGTTTTCAACAATCACTTCCATACACTTTTGAGTTTTTAATTTTTCTACCCTTCCTTCCCCAAGATGGCATGCAATCTGATACAGACTCTACATATACATTCCTATTAAACATTTTCACATTAGTCATGTTGTAAGGAAGAATTAGAAACAATAAAAGGAACCACAAGAGAGAGGAAACAAACAAAACAGAAGGGAAAAAAAGAGCAAATAGTATGCTTTAATCTGCATTCAAACTCCATAGTTCTTTCTCTGGATGTGGATAGCATTTTCCATCAAGAGACTCTTGGAGATCCTTTCATTGCTGAGAAGGGCTAAGTCTATCAAAGTTAGTCATCACACAACATGGCTGTTACTGTGTACAACATTCTCCTGGTTCTGCTCACTTCACTCAGCATCAGTCCATACAAGTCTTTCCAGGTTTTTCTGAAGTCTGCCTGCTCATCATTTTGTATAGCACAATCATATTCTATTACATTCATATACCACAACTTGTTCAGCTATTCCAGAATTGATCAGCGTCCCCTCAATTTCCAATTCTTTGCCAACACAGAAAGATCTGCTATAAATATTTTTGTACATGTGGGTCCTTTTTCATCTTTACGATCTCTTTGGGATATAGCCCTAGAACTGCTATTGCTGGGTCAAAGGGTAGGCACATTTTTTATAGCCCTTTGGGCATAGTTCCAAATTGCTCTCCAAAATGGTTGGATCAGTTCACAACTCCACCAACAATGCATTAGTGTTCCAATTTTCCCACATCTTCTCCAACATTTATCATTTTCCTGTTTTGTCATGTTGGCCAATCTGATAAGTGTGATGTGGTTACCTCAGAGTTGTTTTGATTTGCATTTCTCTAATCAGTAGTGATTTAGAGCATTTTTTCATATGACTATAGATGGGTTTTAATTTCTTTATCTGAAAACTGTCTGTTCACATCCTTTAGCCATTTATCAATTGGGTAATGACTTGTATTCTTAAAAATTTGACTTAGTTCTCTATATAGTTTAGAAGTGAGGCCCTTATCAGAGACACTGGTTGTAAAAATTGTTTCCCAATTTTCTGCTTCCCTGCTAATCTTGGTTGCATTGGCTTTGTTTGTGCAAAAATTTTCAATTTAATATCACCGAAATTATCCATTTTGTATTTTATAACGTTCTCTCTTGTTTTGTCATAAATTCTTCTGTTGTCCATAAATCTGACAGGTGAACTATTCTTTGCTCTCTATTTACTTATAGTATCAGCCTTTATATCTAAATCATGAATCAATTTTGATTTCATTTTGGTATATGGTATAAGATTTTGGTCTATGCCTAGTTTCTGCCATAGTCTTTTCCAGTTTTCCCAGCAGTTTTTGTCAAATAGTGAGTTCTTATCCCAGAAACTGGTGTCTTTGGGTTCATCAAATAGTAGATTACTATAGTCATTGACTACTGTGTCTTGCATACCTAACCTATTCCACTGATCCACCACTCTGTTTCTTAGTCAGTAACAAGTAGTTTTGATGATTGCTGCTTTATAATACAATGTAAGATCTGGAACGGCTAGTCCACCCTCCCTGGCATTTCTTTTCTTTAGTTCCCTTGATACTGTGAAACTTTTGTTCTTCCAAATGACTCATGTTATTATTTTTTCTTGCTGTATAAAATAATTTTTGGTAGTTTGGTTGGTATGGCACTGAATAATAAATTAGCTTGTCATTTTTATCATAGTAGCTTGGCCTACCATGAGCAAATTATGTTTTTCCAATTATTTAGATCTTACTTTATTTGTGTGAAAAGTGTTTTTTAATTGTTTTTGTATAGTTCCTGGGTTTGTTTCAGTAGGTAGACTCCTAAATATTTTATGATGTCTACAGTAGCTTTAAATGGAATTTCTCTTTCTGTCTTTTGCTGTTGGGCTTTGTTGGTAATATATAGAAATGCTGATGATTTATGTGGGTCTATTTTATAGCCTGCAAGTTTGCTAAAGTTGTTTATTATTTCAAGGAGTTTTTTACTTGATTCTCTAGGATTCTCTAAGTATATCATCATATCATCTGCAAAGAGTGATAGAGATCCTTCATTCTGATGGCTCTGTTGTTGTTCTCCACCTTTTCAGTGATCCTGCCAAAATGTTATACCCAAGGCTGAAATCACTATTTCACATTTGATCCAAACAGAGCACAGTAAAAAAGGATTCTCTCATTTTCCTTATCGTGGGATCCATGGGACTCTTGAGATTCTATGACATTGATTTGGATCCCGATCTGAGTTTAGAAACATAAGTCCTATGATGCATTGCCTCCCCACTATACACATGTGCATGAGCACACGCGTGTGTGTGCACACACACATACACACACACATCTACATCCAAAGTAAATCTGTTGAGCCCTGAACTGGAACATTCTAATGATTATGACAGCATCTCACATTCATCTCACATTTTAATGGTTTACAAAGCACTTTGCACATAGCCCTGTGAAGTAGGTGGTGTAAGCATTTTTATGATGTTGGTGGTAAATTTGGAATGAGTCTTCTCTTCTTTTGGCCCTACTGGATGACTGCTCATGTGATGGCACCTTTGGATCCACACTCTCCTTCCTTTAATTACAAACAGCTGCTTTCTCCTCAGAGGATTCTCTAGTGTTCACTATTCTGTCTCCCCTTTCCCTTCTGCAGCACATTCTTCCACCTCCCAACATCAACTCAATATTCCCCTCTCTGCTTCTTCAGATACCAGGAAACACAATTTTAAAGGAACATGTCATTCTCTACAGTAGGAGAAAGACCTAGACAGCAAGTGGTGCAGTAGACAGAGGCAGGAAGACCTGAAGGCAGATCCTACTTCAGAAACTTACTAGCTGTGATATCTTGGGCAACTATCCTTTGTAACTATAGTTGAGCAAAACAAATTCACGCATTGGTTGTATCTAAAAATGCATTCTCATTTTGCATGGACAGTCCAATAACAGTGCATGTTTGATGAATAAGGAAACTTTTAAGATATACTTTTTTAACATTTGCTTCTTAAGTAGAAGAGAAACTGTTAAATTGCTTAATATGTTCACATTGACTAACTATACTTTGTGAAAATATGTTTTGAGCTGATAACTGTAATAATAATAATGATGACTGGAGCCAAGAGAAATAACTGTACCCAGTCTTCCATATGGCAGTCCTTCAAATGCTTGTAGTCAGCTATCATCTCTGCCCTACCAAAACCCCCACCTTTCCTGTAAGCCTTCTTTTCCTCTAGGCTACCCATTCCATTTCTTTCAAATGATCCTTCTGGGGCATGATGTACAATTCTATAATTCTGTTATTCACTGTTTTGACTACATTTCGCCTTATTAATGTCTTACCTTAAATAAAAGTGTAAAGGGTTCTGAAGATTTAACACAATGTACGATCTGTAGTTTCATCAATGTAGAAGAAAGTAGGACAAAAAGTTGCCTTTTCTGGATGCCATACTTCTATTAATGAAACCAAAATTATTTTTGATTTTTTAGCTGCCGTGTCCCACTACTGAAATGCTGAGCTTGTAATCTAATACGATTTTAACTTGACCTGATAGCTAAGCGTATATTATACTTTTTACAATTGATTTTTTGAACCCAAGAGCAGAATTTTACATTTCTCACTATCATATTTCATCTTGTTAAGTTTGGATAATTGTTCTGTTTTCTTGAGATCTTTTTTTTGGATCCTGATTCTGCCATCCAAGTGCTTTAGCTATCTCTCCTAGCTTTGTGTAATCAGCAGTCAATAAATATACTATCCATCTCTCCATTCAAACTGTGGATAAAATGTTTAACAAAAGGGGCCAAGAACAGAGCCCTTAGGTATTATACTAGAGATTCTCCTCTAGGTTGATATTGATCCACATGTTATCATTTTCTAAGTGTGGTCATTCATTTCAAAGTCCACCTAAATGTACTATTATTTATCTCACGTCTCTATCTTGTCCAAGAAATATGGTAAGAAAATCACATATGATTCATCTATGAAGATTTGGTAAAATAAGAAAATCTGTGAATGAATGAATGCTCTACTGAATTCTAGTTATATTGTATCTTAGGCACTGCCTTGATTTAGTAGCCTTGTAACTCCATCAAAAAAGGAAATGAATTTGGTCTGGCATAGCTTACTCTTAACGAACCCATACTGGCTCAGTGTTACCACCATTCCCATTGCAAAGAGCTTATAAACCATCCATCAACATTTCTTTTTTTAGCAATATTTTGAGAAATAGAATTCATGCTCATCAGCCCATATTTTGATGAGTCCACTTTCTCCTAAGGCAGTATTTATTCATCTCTAATGCTAAAGCACTTCTCCATTTTTCATGGATTTCAAGTTCTTTCAATACCTTGGGATGCAAATTATCCAGGTCTGTTAATTTAAATATTTTTTAAGGGAGGACAGGAATCAATTCCCAGTTAACCATCCAGTCTGCAATATATTTCTTGCTGGCAAAACTAAACGCAAACTAGGCGTTAAGTAGCTCTCTTTCCTCTACATCCTTTATTGTTATCCCAAACATAGATCTATCCCTTCTTTGCTATTCCTTTCCCACTCAAATAGTCTTTTTATTGTGCTTGGTAGAGTTCTGAAACTGGTGTCAGGAAGACTGGAATTCAAATCTGGCCTTAGATACTTACTAGCTGCATGACACTGGGAAAGTCACTCAAAATTCTCTCTGCCTCAGTTTCTTTAACTGTAAAATGGGTATGATAATAACCTCATAGGGTTGTTGAGAATAAAATGGAATAATATTTATAAAGCACTTTACAAACCTTAAAATCATTTTATTATTGTTATAAATCTCATTCTTAACTTTAGGGTTCTTGACATTATTCTTACAGCAGCTTGCTCCTTAAAAAACAAAACAATCTCAATTACCTGTCCTTGCTTCGGTCATCTGCATATGACTTCTAAAAACCTTAGCTTGGTAAATGAGCTTCTCTTTGAGCCACAATGGGGCCCTTCAGGGAGTTTTCCTTTTTCTTCTTCACTGTAAATCTGTTTTTGAGAGCATCTCATCTCCCTTGGGCTAACTTCCCCTGCAGCATCTGAAATCATGGTATCTTGCCTTTTCTTTCTTTAAATATTTGAAACTTTGGGGAGTTTGAGGGAGGAACTAGAGGGAGAGCAGAGAAAGATATGTTTGACTTTCTCTATCTCTGCCATGAACCCAAAGGCCATTAACTTCAAAACCTTTGGTTTGGGGCTTTGTTTTCGGCATTTCTACTTTAGTAACCAGCCCCTCTTCATTGGTCTGAAAATAACAAATTATTCTTTCTTATAAGTCATATTAATTCTTTCATATCTCCCAAAACAGTTGGTCATTATAACAAAATCTAGAGCTTTACAGAGCCCATAAGCACCATCTGGGTCTTATCAAAATCATGTGCTGTTTCACAGAGTCAGAGAATTTGAGAGTTGAAAGCGGCTTTAGTGGCCACCTAGTCTAATTCATATACAAAATGACTAAAACATACCTGGAGAAGTAATCATCCAGCTTTTGCTTGAATGCCTTCAAGCAGGAGAAACTGAGTATCACTTGCCCATTTCACTTTTAGAGTGGCTCCAGTTATTAGAAAGTTTTGTGTTTATTTGGGTTGGGTTTTTTTTTTGGGGGGGGGAGGCGGTTGGTTTGTTTGTCTGTTTTTTTTTCTGATAACCTAAGTTTCACTTCTTGCAATCTCTACCCGTAGCTCCTGGTTCTGCCACCTGGGACCCTCCCATATATGAAAGCCTTTCAAGTATTTGGACAGTTATCCTCTTCCCCTTGAGTCTTCCCATTCTCCAGACTAAAGATGCCCAGATGACAGTTACTCAAATCTTCCATCCTTTTCTAAACACTTTAGCTTATCAATGTCCTTCCTCAATAGTGGCACTCAGAAGGTGAGCACTTTATTCCAGAGGAGGTCTGAGGGGAACAGGATACAGAGGAACTACTATTGTTTTCCTGTTCCTGGAGTCTCTGACTTTCTCAGTAAAGCCTAACATTGCATTAGCTTCTTTGGCTGCCAAATCACACTGCTGATTTATATGGGGTTTACAGTCCATTAAAACCCCCATATCTTTTTCCTAACCATGCCTCTTCTACTTTGTTTTCATGAAGCTGATATTTTGTACCCAAATTTTAGACTTTACATTTATTTATCCCTGTTTATTTCATCTTATTAGCTACAGCTTATTTCACTCTTGTCTGTCAAAGTCCTTTGAGATCCTGATACTCATCTAGTCTGCTAGCCACTATTGTGTCATCTACAGACCTTATGAGCATGCCACCTTTATTTTTATCCAAGTAATTTTTAAAAAATATTTATTATTTTGATTTATCAACAATCACTTCCATATGCTTTTGAGTTTAAAATTTTTCTCCCCCCTTCCTCCCCACCACCCTCCCCAAGATGGCACAATCTATATAGGCTATACATTTACATTCCTATTAAACATATTTTCACATTAGTGAAGATGTAAGTAAAAATTAAAACCAATAGGAGGAACCATCAGAAAGAGGAAACAAAACTCAACAGTAGAGAAAAAAAATGATAGCGATTCAACTTCCATAGTTCTTTCTTTGGATGTGGATAGCATTTTCCATCACGAGGCCTCTGGAGATGTCTTAGATCCTTGTATTGCTGAGAAGGGTTAAGTTTATCAATATTAGTCATCGCACAATGTGGCTGTTATTGTGTACAAAGTTCTCTTGGTTCTGCTCACTTCACTCAGCATCAGACCATATAAGTCTTTCCAGGTTTTTCTGAAGTCAGCCTGTTCATCATTTCTTATAGCACAATAGTATTCCATTACATTCATATACCACAACTTGCTCAGCCATTCCCCAATTGATGGGCATCCTCTCAATTTCCAATTCTTTGCCACCACAAAAAGAGCTGCTATGAATATTTTTGTACATGTGGGTCCTTTTCCCATTTGTTTGATCTCTTTGGGATATAGCCCTAGAAGTGCTATTGCTGGATCAAAGGGTATGCACATTTTTAGCCCTTTGGGCATAGTTCCAAATTGTTCTCCAAAATGGTTGGATCATTTCACAACTCCACCAACAATGTTTTCCCACATCTTCTCCAACATTTATCATTTTCCTGTTTTGTCATGTTGGCCAATCTGATAGGTGTGATGTGGTACCTCAGAGTTGTTTTGATTTGCATTTCTCTAATCAATAATGATTTAGAGCATTTTTTCATATGACTATAGATGGCTTTAATTTCTTCATCTGAGAACTGTCTGTTCATATCCTTTGACCATTTATCAATTGGGGAATGGCTTGTGTTCTTATAAATTTGTCTTAATTCTCTATATATTTTAGAAATGAGGCCTTTATCAGAGAGACTGGTTGTAAAAATTCTTTCCCAATTTTCTACCTTCCTTCTAATCTTAGTTGCATTGGCTTTGTTTGTGCAAAAACTTTTCAATTTAATGTAATCAAAATTATCCATTTTGCTTTTCATAATGTTCTCTATCTCCTGTTTGGTCATGAATTCTTCTGTTCTCCATAGATCTGATAGGTAAACTATTCCTTGTTCTCCCAGTTTACTTATGGTATCAGCCTTTATATCTAAGTCATGAACCCATTTTGACTTTATTTTGGTATATGGTGTGAGATTTGGGTCTATGCCTAGTTTCTGCCATACTCTTTTCCAGTTTTCCCAGCAGTTTTTTTCAAAGAGTGGGTTCTTATCCCAGAAGCTGGGGTCTTTGGGTTTATCAAATAATAGATTACTATAGTCATTGACTACTGTGTCTTGCATATTTAACCTATTCCACTGATCCACCTCCCTATTTCTTAGCCAGTACCAAGCAGTTTTGATGATTGCTGCTTTATAATACAATTTAAGATCTGGAATTGCTAGGCCACCTTCCCTGCATTTCTTTTCATTAGTTCCTTTGATATTCTGGACCTTTTGTTTTTCCAAATGAATCTTGTTATTATTTTTTCTAACTCTATAAAATAATTTTTGGTAGTTTGATTGGTATGGCACTGAATAAGTAAATTAGCTTAGGTAGGATTGTCATTTTTATTATATTAGCGGCCTACCCATGAGCAACTGATGTTTTTCCAATTATTTAGATCTGATTTTATTTGTGTGAAAAGTGTTTTGTAATTGTGTTCATAGAGTTCCTGGGTTTGTTTCGGAGGTAGACTCCTAAATATTTTATAATGTCTACAGTAAGTTTAAATGGATTTCTCTTTCTATCTCTTGCTGTTGGGCTTTGTTGGTAATATATAGAAATGCTGATGATTTATGTGGGTTTATTTTATAGCCTGCAACTTTGCTAAAGTTGTTTATTATTTCAAGTAGTTTTTTTACTTGATTCTCTAAGTATATCATCATGTCATCTGCAAAGTGTGATAGCTTTGTTTCTTCCTTGCCTATTCTAATGCCTTCAATTTCTTTTTCTTCTCTTATTGCTAAAGCTAACGTTTCTAGTACAATATGGAATAACAGTGTTGATAATGGACATCCTTGTTTCACCCCCAATCTTATTGGAAATGCTTCTAGCCTGTCCCCATTACATATAATGCTTGCTGAAGGTTTTAGATAGATGCTATTTATTATTTTAAGGAAGACTCCATTTATACCTATGCTTTCTAGTGTTTTTAATAGGAATGGGTGTTGTATTTTATCAAAAGCTTTTTCCGCATCTATTGAGATGATCATGTGGTTTCTGTTGGTTTTGGTGTTGATATGCTCAATTATGCTGATAGTTTTGCTGATATTGAACCAACCCTGCATTCCTGGTATAAATCCGGCCTGGTGATATGTATTATTCTTGTGATAAGTTGCTGTAATCTGTTTGCTAGTATTTTGTTTAAAATTTTTGCATCTATATTCATTAGAGAAATTGGTCTATAATTTTCTTTCTCTATTTTGACTCTTCCTGGTTTGGGTATCAGCACCATATTTGTATCATAAAAAAAATTTGGTAAGACTCCTTCTTCACCTGTTTCCCCAAATAGTCTATATAGTATTGGAATTAATTGTTCTTTAAATGTTTGATAGAATTCGCATATAAATCCATCTGGCCCTGGAGATTTTTTCCTAGGGAGTTCTTCAATGGCTTGTTCAATTTCTTTTGCTGAGATGGGGTTATTTAAGTATTTTACTTCCTCTTCTGTTAATCTGGGCAATTTATATTTTTGTAAATATGCATCTATTTCACTAAGATTGTCAAATTTGTTGGCATATAGTTGGGCGAAATAATTCCTAATTATTGTTTTAATTTCCTCTTCCTTGGTGGTAGCTTCGCCTTTTTCATTCTTGATACTAGTAATTTGGTTTGCTTCTTTCTTTTTTAAATTAAATTAACCAAAGGTTTTTCTATTTTATTGGTTTTTTCATAAAACCAGCTCTTAGTTTTATTTAGTAGTTCAATAGTTTTTTAATTTCAATTTTATTAATTTTTCCTTTGGTTTTCAATGTTTCTAATTTGGTGTTTAATTGAGGATTTTAAATTTGGTGCTTTTTCTAGTTTTTTTAGTTGTATACCCAATTCATTGATCTCCTCTTTTACTATTTTACTTATGTATGCATTTAGAGATATAAAACTTCCCCTAAGAACTACTTTCGCTGTATCCCACAAGTTTTAGTATATTGTCTCATTATTGTCATTCTCTTAAATGAAAGTATTGATTGTTTCTATAATTTGTTGTTTGACCCAGTCATTTTTTAGGATTAGATTATTTAGTTTCCAATTATTTTTAGTCTATCTTTACATGGCCCTTTATTACATATAATTTTTATTGCATCATGATCTGAAAAGGATGCATTCAATATTTCTGCCTTTCCACATTGGATTGTGAGGTATTTATGCCCTAGTGCATGGTCAATTTTTGTGTATGTGCCATGTACTGCCGAGAAAAAAGTATATTCCTTTCCATCCCCATTCAGTTTTCTCCAGAGGTCTATCATACCTAAGTTTTCTAATGTTCTATTCACCTCCTTAACTTCTTTCTTGTTTATTTTGTGGTTAGATTTATCTAGTGCAGAGAGGCGGAGGTTCAGGAGCCCCACTAGTATGTTTTGCTGTCTATTTCTTCCTGTAACTCCTTGAACTTCTCCTCTAAGAATTTGGATGCTATGACATTTGGTACATATATATTTAGTAATGATACTACTTCATTGTTTATCTCTCCTGAATCGATTTTCCAGGTCAGTTGTTTTACCCATGAGGTATTTTACATTTTCATCTATTTTTTCAGGGTTTTTTTTGTTTCTGTTTGACTGATTCTTGCTCTCTCATACAGACATTAATTTCCATTTGTCCAATTCTAGTTTTTAACAGATTGTTTTCTTCTGTTAGCAGGATATAGTTTCCTTCCTTTTCTCTCTTTTGATTAGATCTATTTTTGCTTTTGCTTTGTCTAAGATCAGGATTGCTTCCCCTGCTTTTTTTACTTCAGCTGAAGCATAATATATTCTACTCCAGCCTTTTACCTTTACCCTGTATTTGTCACTCTTTTCCAAATGTGTTTTCTGTAAACAACATATTGTAGGTTTATGGTTTTTAATCCATTCTGTAATCCATTTCTGTGTTATGGGAGAGTTCATCCCATTTACATTCACAGTTATGATTACTATCTTTGTCTTTTTTTCCATCCTTTTTCCCCCATTTATGCTTTTCTTTTTCCTTTCCCCCCCATTAGTGTTTTGCTTTTGACTGCTGCCTCCTTCAGTCCCTCCTCTCTTTTATTATCCCTTTGCCTTTTCTTCCCCTTTACTCTTACTGCTTCTTCTCTCCCTTCTTTCCCCCTCCCTTTTCTTTCCCCTTTTCCCTCCTACTGCCTATAGGGCAAGTTAGATTTCTATACCTAACTGATTATGTTATGCCCTTCTTGAGCCAAATCTGATGAGAGTAAGGTTCAAACAATGCTCCCCCCCTTCTTTCCCTCTGCTGTAATAGGATTTTGTGTCTTTTCCTGTAATGTAATTTACCCTTGTCTGCCTCCTCCTTTCTCAGTACATTTTCTAAGATCAGATTGATCCACTTATTTGGATCCATTTAACCCACTTGATTAGATTTTTTTTTATCATTACATCAAAGTCAACTAATATCCACCCTCTTTATGTATACTCCTTTAACATGGTGTAATAACAATACAGTTCTCAAGTGTTGCAAGTGTCATATTCCCTTGTAGGGATGTAAACAGCCCCCCTTATTAACAACATATTGTATCTTTCTGTCCCATTTACCTTTTTATGTCTTTCTTGAGTCCTGTACTTGAAGATCAAATTTTTTGTTGAGCTCTGGTCTTTTTATCAGGAAGTTTGGAAGTCCCTATTTCATTGAATATCCATCTCCTCCCTTGAAAAATCATGCTCATTTTTGCTGGGTAGTTGATCCTTGGCTGCAATCCAAGCTCCTTTGCCTTAAGGAATATCATGTTCCATGCCCTGCGGTCTTTTAATGTAGAAGCTGCAAGGTCCTGTGTAATCCTGACTGTGGTTCCATGATATTTAAATTGTTTCTTTCTGGCTGCTTGCAGCACCTTCTCTTTCATCTGGTAATTTTGGAATTTTGCTATTATATTTGGCGTTGTCAATTTGGGATCTCTTTCAGGTGGTGAGCGGTGTATTCTTTCTATGGTTATTTTACCTTCTGGTTCTAGGACTTCTGGCAGTTTTCCTTTATGATTTCCTGAAAGATACTGTCCAGGCTCTTTTTTTCATCATGATTTTCAGGTAGTCCAATAATTTTTAAATTGTCTCTCCTGAATCGATTTTCCAGGTCAGTTGTTTTACCATGAGGTATTTTACGTTTTCATCTATTTTTTTCATTTTTTTGTTTCTGTTTGACTGATTCTTGCTCTCTCATAGAGACATTAGTTTCCATTTGTCCAATTCTAGTTTTTAACAGATTGTTTTCTTCTGTTAGTTTTTGTACTTCCTTCTTCAATTGGCCAATTGTGTTTTTTAGGGACTTGTTTTCTTCAGTGTACTTTTTTTTCCAATTGGCCAATTGTATTTTTGAAGGACTCTTCTACCTCTCTCATTTGACTATTAAAATCCTTCTTGAGCTCTTCTAAGAAGGCTTTTTGGGCTTCAGACCAGTTCATATTCCCTTTTGATGTTGCAGATGTGGGTTTGTTGACAATGTTGTCCTCTTCAGAATTTCTGTCTTGATCTTCACTCTTCTCATAATATGAATCTATGGTACGTTTCTTTTTACTCATGGTGTTTCTTTATTCCCTGGCCTTTAAAGAGATTGAGCTCTCCTGCTGGGGAACAGAGGGCACTGACCCACACTTCTTGTGTTGGGAGCCTAGGTCTTGGTCACTGGCTTTGTGTGCTGGGGCCTCTTATGTTGGCAATTGGAGCCTATAGGTTTCTGGCAGCTTATCTCGTGTTGGGCTGGAATCAGCAAGGCTGGAACTTTCAGGCAATTCTAGGTTGCCTGCTTTTCCTTTCCTTCAGCTTTCTTCAGCTCCTTTTAGATGTGTGCTGCAGGATGTTTATCTGCCTGGGGCCCCCTGCAGTGTTGTCTCCCTCGTTTTTGCTAACACACTGGGAGATTCCTTTGCAGTAGAGTGCCCGAGGCACCTGGTGGTTTTCTGAGCTGGTTTCCACAGGTTACCCCGCCCTCACTGAGGCACTGGGAAGTCCAGGTGTTGGTGTCTGCCTGCTCTACCACCTGGGCTTCAGGATCTCTTCCTGGTTGACAGTTGGAGGTTCTGACAGCTTACCTGGTGTTGGGCTAGAATTAGCAAGGCTTGGATTTTAGGTCGCTTTCTTCAGCTCTTTTCAGATGAATGCTGCAGGGTACTTATCCGCCTGGGGCCTTTTTTAGTGCTGCTTCCCTTATTTTTGCTGAGGCACTGGGAGACCCATTTGCTCGGCTGCTGCACTGCTGCTCCCTGTCTTTCTTCTAGTTCAGCTGTTCCAGGGTTTTTTTTCTGGGATGATATTTTCTGGGTTTTCAGAGCTTGATAGAGGAGAATGAGAGTGACTACCTTTTCACTCGCCATCTTGGCTCCCGTAAGCGGAAGTCCCTCTATCCAAGTAATTCTTAAAAAATACTAAATATCACAGAGTCAAATACCCCAGGGGTACTCCACTGGAGACTACTTTTCATGTTGACAATGAACCGTTAATACTCCTCTTTGAATTTGGCCATCCAACCAGTTCCAATTATATTACTCTATCATTCCGGTATCTCCACCTTTTCCACAAGAACACTATGAGATACTTTTAAAAAGCTTTGTTATTACCAGTGTTGTATTTGCTTGTACTATCTGGGACCGGGGGAAGAGGCAGTTATCCCTTCCATGGGCCTTCTACAGTAAACTGAGTCTTCTCAATTCAATGTGCTTATTACTAGGAGCACTATCTCATTCCCCACCCTACCTTTAACCTAGACTCTGTTTCTGGGTCTCTTAACTTTTAGAGGTCTGGTTTTTGCCTTGTCTTGCAGAACCCCAGATCTTCCAAGCCACTTCCCAGCCTGTGCTATGCCATTATCCTCCAAGTGTAACCTCCCACCCTTTTCCCCATCCTGCATTGTTTTTCCCTACTAGTATGGAAGCTCCAGGTCAGAGACTGTCTTGTTTGCTTGTATTTGTGTAATTAGTGCTTACTACAGTGCCTACCACATAATATCACTAAATCAAAATTTTCTTTCTTAACCCATGACTGGGCTATGCCTAAGTTTTATTTTGTTGATTTTTCTATAATAAACTCTAGTTTAAAAGTATCATGAAACGAAAGAGAAAATGATCTCTTGGGCATCACTTACTAGGAATGAGCACTATTCACAATGTAACCCATAATCCAGAGACTGCCAGGACTCTTGGGTTCATACGGACTGAGTCTGAACTTGGATAGGTATGGGGGAAAGCTGTGACAGGATAGCCAAAGAGAAGGAATGTAACCCAAAGTTTGAATTTCAGACAGTGTAGGAGACTGGTACATGAGACATTTTGTGGAAGGGTGGGTCCGCTATACCCTATTCCACTATGTATTCAATTCAATTCAACACACATTTATTGAGTACATACTACATTGCAGGTCCTGTATTAGGCATTGGGGATATAATAAAAATAAAAACAGTGCCTACTGAACAAGGTACCAAGAGCAAGGAGAGAAATTTTGCCCTGAATATTGCCCAGGAATAACATGGTATAGCAGAAAAGACTCTAACACTGTAATTGGTAGAATTAACCTTGAACCCCAGCATTGGCTGGGTACAGACCATTTTTAGAAGTGTTTCATTAGAAGGGTGTTGCCCATACACACAAACTATGTTTTTTCACTTCCAGTGTTTTAAATGGAAAAGAAAAAAAAATTGCCATAGGACAAATCACTTTCCATTCCCTCTTATAAATCACATGGAAGATACTTGGTTTCCTAATTTTTAAAAGGAATGGTTGATCTTTATGATCTCTTCTAGCTTTAACATTCTGTGACCTCAGAAGTATCTAAATTCATGTTTCATAGAAATAAGACAGAATAACAGGTAGCTCAAAGTTAGATTGGAGTGTTCTATACCTGAAAATTTTCTTTTCTGAGCCACATGTGGTATACTTTCATGATTTCTACAGAACATTACTGAAAGCCATTTTCTTCAAACAGTGAAAACATATTATTCCTCAGTGCTTTCAAATATCCAGGATGTTCTCAAATGGTATCTTCGAAACTGAACACTCATGGAACATTATAGTTGGAAGGAACCTTAAGGAGCCTCCAATCTAGCCATCTCATTTTCAGACTAGGAAATTTTGCAAAGCAGGTTTACATAGGCAGCTATCTGGGGAAGTACCAGGGAGTGAGAAAGTAGGGAAATGGGAGGAAGTAACATGAGAATTTTCCTGGTAAATACAAGGATCAGTATTGCCAAATACAGAAAAATGTGCATCCTTTCCCTTGCCTAATATCTGTATGAAATATATAAGGTAGGAGAAAAAAGACTACTTTTCTAAAATGCCTTTTACAGTCCTCAGTACTACTAATAGGGCATCTTAACTATCCATTAATTATATCTCTATATATCTATTTCTCTGTATCTCTATATGGATGTGTGTAAAGAAAGCTATGTTGTTGTTGTTGTTGTTGTTGGGGAAGAGTTTAGAATGGAAATATTCTCTGTGGCTGCCAGTATTACCAGGAATTCTTTTCATAAAGTGAGAAGCTTAGATAGTCTTTCTTGATAATTGGAAATCAGCTGTTTTCTGCTGTAGATAACAAATTTACATTTTAATTAAATCCCTTTGCATTTATCTACATTGGGACATATAGTAATCATAATTTACTGGAAGCTTTTTGTGTTATCCTTTCAAAATGGGACTCATAAAATACCTTACCAGGGCAATATATTTGATTAACAAAATTATCACTAAGTATTTGAGGCAGTAATAAAAACCATCCAGAACTAGCTAATTCTAATTCAAAGCTGTCCAAAATAATTTCCTGAGCAGACTAAAGTAATTTTTGGAGATAAAAAGCTTATTTGGGAAAAATCATTATAAATATATAGGCATGCATATCATATTTATATAAGCATGTATTTTATACATATATGCTTATACACATATGTGATTAGCATATATGTATAAGTATATTGCATCTATGCATTAACATATATTAAACATGTGTATTACGTGCATATAATATGCATATGCTCACTTTTTATTGAAACATAAAGTATCTCCTTGATCAGCATTAAGACCTGGAATCCATAAGAAGCTATTGTCAATTAAGTTTTAGACATGTGATTCTATTAATTAAAGGGGAAGAAATTATGAAGAAAGCAGGGCTTTGTTGAAAATATTTCTTTCACATTTAGAAAGCACATAATGGAAATTGGCAACCTAGTTCTACTTGTTGTTAAATAGGAAACTCTATTCTATCTTCATTTACAGCTATGGCAGACTGAGGGATGTTGTACCCCAAATAATCAATGTCTTGAGCCACAGGTTAACTCACTGCTGGTTTACCTGAGTTATAGTAACTTAAGTAAACTAGCATATATTTTTCTCTTCCCTTCTGAATGAATACACAATTAATTTACAGTATGGATGATTTCAAAACATGACTTGTCTAAATGCATGCAAAAGTAAATTTTTCAAGCACGTCTTTTGAAAAATATTTTCTCCTTTTGTATAACTTAGGTTTGGTCTCTTTCCCTCTACCTTCTCAGTAGTATTTAAAAGTAATTTATTTTCATTCTTGCCATTTCAGCTTTTATCTTTTCCTGTCTAATGAGCAAGTATTTATTGGAACTAGCTCACAATATTCAATTCAACTCAACATTTGTTAAAGTAAACCTTTTTTTTTTATTTGTAAGGTGTGATGAAACATAGTTGATTAAGGCCTAGACACTGCCCTCATGGAGTTTGCAATGTAGTAGAAAAGATGAGGGAGCCTGGGAGAGCTAGAATGCAAACCAGTTTTTGTGACACTAACATTACATTACAGTAGTCTCATTTGTACTTGAATAACAGATGACGTTCTGATTTTGTGATGAAAAAGAGCTATTGATCTTTTAGTTTAATATTCCTCAGGGTGACATTTGTAAAATGACCCAAGAAGAAAGGTTAGGAAAGAAAGGTTTATTTTTTGAGGGATGACCAAAATAATTGTCAATAGAAAAAGAAAAAAACGTTAAGGGCAGAAAGAAAAAATAATTTTGTATGTCCTTCAATAATGCATGTATTGTTTGATAATATTTTGAATATGTATTTGTGCAAAAAAAATTACCACATATTTCAGAATAGTATTGAAGTTATTCAAAATGGTGTTAAACAAAAACACTATTATGTTATGGTTATCAATGTAGTATACTTCATATTTAGGAGTTGTTAGGGAATGAAGCATTCTGAATAACAATTTTCCCAGATTGTTCAAGGTCAGCCCCATTGAATATGTTGAGGTTGTTTTTTTTTTTAAGTTTTGTTCTTTAGATTATTATACACTTCCCTGCCTTAGTAAGTACAGTAGACTTAATACAGTTTCACTTTTTGTGTGTGCAGCTATTCTACTTACTGCCTGTAGAGATACTAAATTGAATCTGCTTCCTCTGGGATATGCCATGGAATTTACCATCTTGACTAAGCCCCTCAAAAATTGCTTTCCTATCATTTCCATAATAAAAGTGGAATGAAGAATATGTGGCCATATGACATTTTTAACAAGGAAAATGGACAAACTTTTATAAGAATGATTGGCTCAAGAGCCAAAACATTCCTCTAACTTTTATGTTGCTCACTTTGTTCATCATTGTTTTTTTAACTTTTAAGCAATATCTAAAATGTTCTTTTACTTCAGTAATGATTTCAGCATCTTTTGTCTACCTCAATCCATTCTTTGGCTGTTTTGCATCACATTCCAGAGCAGGAGTTCTGGAAATTATTATATCAACTTCAGTTGTCATAATCTTCTTTCATTGGGAAACATCCCCTCTTTGTGAATTTTTAGTGTATTGCCACTAGAGAACATTAAACTAGGAACTTTCACAACTCTAAATAGGCACAAATGAATTTTAGATGATGTGCACTGTGGGAAAAGTATTATATAGGTGCAGTAGTCACTGGAGTAGGGTGCAAAAAAACATGCATTTATTGAGGTTTTAAGGGTTTAGGGATACTGGGACCCTGAAATAGAGACACATGTGTCCTGCCTGAATGAATCTGACCCAGGCCTTCTTTCAGCCAAAGACAAGGTTTATTAAAGATTCGCCATTTTGGCCAGACTCTTAAGGAATCTGAACATTTGTGATGCTCCTATTGACAAGCAGCTAGAGAAAATCTCAGCAACTGGCTAGATTTTAAGAATCTGAGCACCTTAGTAGAGGCAAGATGGACTTTATATACAGGAAGATGGTGGAAGGGACCTAGGAGTGGCCAGATAGTTTGGGGTGACTTTGAGGAAGGATTTAGGGAGAATCTTGATGGGAGTGGCCAATAAGCTGAGGTGACTGGAGGAGGGGTCTAGGGAGGATCTAGATGGGAGTGACTGGGAGGTCGAGAATGGGGTCTTGATAGGATCAAGGGTGGGAAGTAGCAGGGGCCATGGGGAGGTAATAGACAATGAAGGTCTGGGCTAAATTAAGGGTAGCAGAGAATTGGGAGATTGGGCATAGCCACAACGAAAGTAGCCATGATGAAAGGTCAGCTGAGAGGATTACTGGGATGATGCTTCAGGCAAAAGTCAAAGACTTGACCATGTGGGAGAAAACTCAAGGAGAGTTGGGGGGATGAGGGGGAGCTTTCCTAGAGCCCATACCCAGTCACATTGGGGTGTTTTGGAAAAGTGGAAAGAACAGTACAGTTACTCAGTGCTCTTGAAGCTATATACTGCCTTTGCCTCTCTTCTTCCACCCTGCCAGTGACCAGTATGAGACTGGCAGACTCTGTTTTTCAAGGAGCACAGACCATTTCCAGGGCTTCACTCGCAGGGAAGGATGAAGGAGATGTATACTCCACAGCCCAAGAAAGTTGGTGGGGAGATATTGGGAGTTGCCATGGGGTCCAGTTAGTCTGACTGGCCAGGGAGGGAAGAAATGCTTCCTGAGGCCCAAGGAGCAAGAGAGGCTAGAACCAAAAGGGAGGAGCTATCGCAAAGACAGCCCAAGACTCTAAAGGGATAGGGCACTGTTATTATCTTTTTCAGTTTGGACAGCCTGTTCTGGCAACAATTAAAGCTCAGTCTCAAAATTAACTGAACACAGAACCAGATCTACAAATCACTGTATCACGAAGTGTTAAACCAAGATTTTTAAAAATAATAAAATACATTGTTCCCTGAAAATACCAAATTTAATGAGAAAAGTTTTTGTACCATTTGTAAATGAACAAAATAAAATTTATTTTAAAATCTGTTTTTATTTTTACTTTTGCAAATTTGTATGATGAAAATTATTAATATAGTCATTCATCTATAAAATTTATTAAAAAAGCATACTTATTGGCAATATATGCTCAATTTGTTTTTTTAATACTGATGGAGTATGTGACCAAAAAAGTTTAGAGATCACTGTGACAAGTAGTCAGAAGACCCGGATTTAAGTTTTAGTTTTGTCAGAGGACCTGGGTCCCAATCCCTTCTCTCCTTATTATCAGTATAAGCTTGGGCAAGGAATTTCACCTCTCCAAACCTTCTTTTCCTCATTCAATCCACTTCAATACAGTAAAAATTAATAAATATCTACTATGTGGAAGATAATAGTGTTCAGCAATTCAAGGCCTTAATAAGCCGAACCCTTTCCACCTTCTAGTCTTTTTATACTTTGCTCCCCTTCACAAACTCTACAGTCTACCCATACTGCCCTACTTGCTCTTCCCCCAACATTACATTACATCTTATTCCTTGCCTTTGTACTGACTGTCCCTCAGTTCCAGCTGGGCAATGTTGTTATTTCCTCCTCCTTTTCTTACTCCTCTTCTCCCTCTGTCCTTGGCGGGGGGTGGGAGGTGGGGAGACATGTGGGTGCTCTGTCCAAATGCATATACATTTTGATCACTTATACTTTGAAATGTATCTTGGGGTTTCAGGGCTAGATTTTTTTTCTTTCCTATTCATTTATTGTATCTTTTTGGTTTTTTGTTTGTTTTTTCAGAAAAACTGGGACAATTAACTGTTTTGTCTCATGTAGTTTTTCATTTATGATTTCTTGAAATACAGCTCTGAAAAAACAGGCTTTGATAAAGTCCGTTGGGATTCAAATGGAGCTACTTGACTACGTTTTAAACCCAAATCACTCTGGCTCTCATTGACTGACCAATAATGGGTCCTGACCCAAGCTTCACTTGCTCATTGCTTTGCTTTTGGTGGCTCAGAGTGACTATAAAAAGCAATTGTTTCTGTTCTGGCCAGATACTCTGAAAGTCTTCCTCTCCCAGATGGATTCTTTTGTAAAGGCAAACATTGTCACCTAGCTTTTAACTACTGAATGGGTATTGCCTCAGACAAACTAAGAACTAGGAAAAACCTATCCTAAAATGGCCAAAGTCTCCCACTGCATCCAGGGCCATCACCAGTCATCCTGACCTATATCTTGCTGATGGGGGCGGGGCCCAAGCCAAGATCTTCACCCTTTGCCCCAAAGGGAATCTGACTCACAGGCCCCAGACCTTCATCTCCCTTGAAAGCCCTAGCTTACCTTTAGATCTTATTCAGATGCACCTTCAACCCTTGCCCTGAATAGAATCTGGCTCCTATTTGTCTACAGGACTGGGAAAACCCTTAAACCTTCAAATTTACTAATAGACTCCCCTCATCTCCCTTTGAAAGCCTTAGGCTCCCTCTTGTCTATAGGCCCCAGAAAGGCCTTCCTTTATCTCCTTTTGAAAGTCCTAGCCCCACCTTGATTTTGTGCAGATGCCTTTCAAACTTCTGTCTTCCTGTTCCTCCATTATCTATTCCCATTGTCTATTCAATATCTCAGACCTCCCCAATTAGAATTGTTACCTAGACCCTTTACCCAACCCCCTTCTCTGGCCGCCCAAAGTTACTTTAGTATTTAAGATCCACCTTGGCCCTTATTCAGATGCTGAGAATCTCTCATGCCAGCTCGTCCTTACGGGTGTCACCCGGCCTACATGTTTTACCACTAATAAACTTTTCCCCTGGCTGAAGAAGATTTGAGTTGAATTCTTTCAGGCAGGGCCCAGTACCATGATCTTGGGGTCCCAGCACCCCAAAACCCCTAGACCTCTTCATTGCCATTGGACTATGATGATTCTGGAGGAGAAAGTGAGGCTGATGACTTTGCATAGCTCTACTCACTCAAATACAATTCACTTGCAAGTCAGTACATCACCCTCCTGATGTCATTGGTCCTCTTCAAAAATGAAGAACAAATAACAATCTGGCTGTCCCCCAAGCCTCCTCCCTTCCACTTAAAATCCTTGTCTTCTTTCAAGACTTAGCTCAAATCTACCTTCTATGGGAGCACTTTCTCTGTCTCCCCAGCTAGTAGATCTTCCCTCCTAAGGTTATCTTTCATTTAATATGTATATGTCTTATATGTACCTATTTATGTAAATGTTGTCTCCCATATCTGAATGTAGGGTTCTCTTGGATAAAAACTTTTCTTTGTCTTTCTTTACATCCTCAGTGCTTAGCACACACATTACCTGGTACTGATAGTAAGCTCTTAATAAATGCTTGTGGATTAATTAGTTGATTGAATGACTGATAGAGTCTGGAAAACTTAGTTTCAAATCTGCCTTCTGACACAGATTAGCTAAGTGACCCGGGGCAACATTCTTAAGCTTCTCAGTACCCTCCTTTAGACAATTAGTTACACAGAAAGTGCCAGTGTACATTGGTTAAGGGAGTTTCCTCATAGAGAGTTCTATATAACAGTGAAATTTCAGTCCCAATTAAAAAACTAAACAAAACAACCCTTGCAAGGCCCTACCATGCTAGGCACCAGGGTTTAAATGGCAAATGAAAAACAGTGTCTTGTCCAAAAGAAGCTTTCACTGCACATGGAGAAATAAAACATGTCTACCAATAAGTCTGTATGTGGTAAGTTAAAGTACACAGACAACGAAGGGGATAAGGCCTAAGGCAAAGCTTCTTATGTGCATTTGACGAAAGTTGAACTAATAAGAGAGTTGGACTAGATGTTCCAGCTATAGATCCTATAGTCACCTATGATAATTTACTCTGAGACAGTGTGGCATGGCAGAGTCAGGATGATCTGGGTTCCAATTCTGCCTCTGATGTATACTGGCTGGGTAGCTGTGGGCAAGTCAAAGGAGTTTCTAGTTTTCTGTTTGATCATGTTTTTTTTTTCTTTTCTTTTGAGTTTGGGTATTTTCTTATTCAAAGAACTGTACTCGCACCTCCCAAATGCCCCTGGCAGCTCTTCAAGATTATAAAAATTATAAAGTTGCTGGTATTCATTAGTGGAGGAAGTTTACATACTGGGAATTCTCTAAACCAAAGGATATTGACTTCAGTTCTGTGAAATTTTTTTTATATTGTGATAAGTGTTTTTCAATATAATTGAATTATTTTATAATCCAATGCAGCTCATTTTATGCACTTAGAAACATGATTCTGAGAAATGGTCCATAGGCTTCACCAAACTGCAAAAGGACTCCACGGCATAAAAACAAAAAGGTCAAGAACCCCTACCCTAGGCCATATAATCACAGATGGTTTCCTCATCTCTAAAATGGGAATATTTGAACTACTTACCTCATAGCTTTTTCTGTGATATGAAGTAAAAGGATATTTATAAAAAATTCTCTGTAGCTACAAAGCCCTAGGAGGTATTGCCATTGTTACTTCAGTACTTCCAAAGATAGGCAATTTTGTGATTGTAGACAATCCTCTTGCTGATAATAGCACCTCAGTTTTCTAGAGTGAGAACTTTCAATTTTACAAAGCACATTGCTCACAATATTGTGAAGTGGTATAAATACTACCATTTTTGGGATGAGGACATCTAGGCCAGAGAAGTTGGAACTCGCCCAGGATCACACAGCTAAAAATCAAACCCAGAATTGTCTTGATTTCAAATCGAACATTCTTTCCACTATACCATGCTGTTCCTTGGGCAGTACAGTCTTCAAGCCCTCCAAATCTTAGGCCAAAACTGCTGTGACCGAGAAGGTCCATTATCTGATGGCCAACTTTATGATGAGCCTCTCTGAACCACTCTGGGCTAGCCTTTGGACACCAGTCCCTTGCCAGGTCCATCCCTGAAGCTTTTGCAACTTGATAACATTAGTCAGAACTTTTACTCCACTGGCATAGAATTAAAGCCAAAGTCAACTCCGTACCACAGTGAGGTATCAGTATTTCTACAATAAGTATTATTTTCATTACAAGAGTAGTCGTCTTTGCCTTTGGCTCTTCTTGTTGATACCACTTTGGTTAATTTCTGGGTTCACTGTGATGCTGAATACTTGAGACTATGGAGGACAGAATGAAAGAATCAAAGAATCCCACTGTCATAAAGGACTGTAAATTTCCCTTAGTTCCCAGACAGTCAGCTCTTGGGCAGAACATCTGCTACACCATCCTCCACAGCTGGTCAACCAACTTATACCTGAGAACTAATCCTGGAGGACAGTAATCCTATTGTCTGAGAATTCCCTTCTCCAAGCTAAATACACCTGCCTCCTTCTAATTATTTCCCTATCCTCTGATTTCTAGGCCTCTCTCACCCTTCTTGCTTTGCTCCAGAAGTCCATCCTGAAATATATTCCAACTGGTCCAATGTCCATCCTGAAATATACTGCTTAGAATCTAATAGAATCTTCTTTCTTTAATCAATGTGTAGATCCTACCTTTAGTTTCATCCCATTTGTTTTGATAAACTGAACCATCTGAATGGGTACTAATTCATGTAGGTAATAATTATTATTATTATTATTACTATTATTATTATTATATTTAAATAGCTTTTTAAAGTTTGCAAAACACTTTACAGGTGTTACCTCATTTGATCAAAACTCTTTAAGGTAGGTGTTATTGTTATCCCTGTTTTTAAAAATGGAAACCTACTAGTACTTGCAACAGAACCAATGACTACATGAACAAGTAGCATTAATGTCTGCTGTTACTACTCTTTCCAGTTTCTTTATCATATCACAACTCAGTGGTGCTTCCCCCCATTCTTAAATAAATAAATACTTTGGGGGGGATGGAACCAAGATGACAGAGTAAAAGCAGTGACTTGCTTGAGCTCTCCCCCAAACCCCTCCAAATATCTATAAAAATGACTCTAAACAAATTCTAAAGCAGCAGAACCCACAAAAAGAAAAAGTGAAACAAATTTACAGCCGAAGACAGCCTGGATGCTTGATCAGAAAAGTATATCACGCCAAGCGGCGACAGCAATGCAGTTTGGAGTGGGCACACAGGCAAGGCAGGCCTCAGCGAACTTGGAGCAGGCCTCAGAGGACTGAATGATGGGCAGCTGTGGCGGTTTCCAGACTTCTCAACCCACAAATGCCAAAGACAACTTAGAAGGTCAGTGGGAAAAGTCTGTAACTGTGGTGAGAGAGAGAAGCTCTGTCCCAGCCCCAGTCCCCAGCACAGCCCTGGGGGTAGCAGCTGCTTCCTGAGCTTCTAGCCCACAGACTGAGGGGGAATCCAGTGGCTGATCAAAGGGAGATTGCAGGGATCTCTCTGTTGGTACAGGATTCTCTTGCTTTGCCTATGCTTGGATCTGGGTCACAGTTTTGGTTGGCGGTCTTAGGGTGAGAAGGAGTGCTGGAGTGGTAGAGCTGGTAGTGGTGATGAAGAAGAAATCCTCCTCATGGTTCCAAGGCAGAAAAGAGTGCTTGTGGTCACTTATGACCACAGCACAGGTCAGGAAAGGAGTAAACACCCCACCCCTTATCATACCACCTTGGAAGAACTGAAAATTTACAGGTCAATAGAAGTATCTCTGAAAACAGCTGCACAAACCCCCAAAGCTTGGGACAGTACATTCTCCACACTGGAAGCAGACCTCTACCTTAACAAAGAGTTTAAAACTCAAGTAATTGGCTGGGATCATGAAGAAACAAAGGCCCCCAAAAAAGTCAGACCATAGAATCTTTCTTTGATAACAAAGAAGATCAAAACAAACAAACAAGAAGACAACAAAGTCAAAGCTCCTACATACAAAGCCTCCAAGAAAAATATGAATCAGTCCCAGACCATGGAAGATCTCAAAAAGGATTTTGAGAAGCAAGTAAGAGAAGTAGAGGAAAAACTGAGAGTGACGCAATAAAATAATGAAAAACAAATCAA
Organism: Phascolarctos cinereus; assembly: GCF_003287225.1. NCBI lineage: Eukaryota > Metazoa > Chordata > Mammalia > Diprotodontia > Phascolarctidae > Phascolarctos > Phascolarctos cinereus. Next base: position 75,272,773 of record NW_027555847.1, on the reverse strand, counting down.
CAGCTTGATAAAAGAAACCCAAAAAAATTATTGAAGAAAACAACACCTTAAAAATTAGCCTAACCCAAATGGCAAAAGAGGTCCAAAAAGCCAGTGAGGAGAAGAATACCCTAAAAAGCAAATTTGGCCAAATGGAAAAGGAAGTACAAAAGCTTACTGAAGAAAATACTTCCTTAAAAATTAGAATGAGCAATTGGAAGCTAGTGACTTTATGAGAAATCAAGACACTGTAAAAAATCCAAAAGAATGAAAAAATAGAAAAAATGAAATATCTCATTGGAAAAACAACTGACCTGGAAAATAGATCCAGGAGAGAATTTAAAAATTATTGGACTATCTGAAAGCCATGATCAAAAAAAGAGCCTAGACATCATCTTTCAAGAAATTATCAAGGAAAACTGCCCTGATATTTTAGAACCAGAGGGCAAAATAGAAATGGAAAGAATCCACTGATCACCTCCTGAAAGAGATCCCCAAAGGAAAACTCCTAGGAATATTGTAGCCAAATTCCAGAGTTCTCAGGTCAAGGAGAAAATATTGCAAGCAGCCAGAAAGAAACAATTCAAGTATTGTGGAAACACAATCAGAATAACACAAGATTTAGCAGCTCCTACATTAAGGGGACCGGAGGGGATGGAATATAATATTCTGCAGTTCAAAGGAGATAGAATTACAACCAAGAGTCACCTACCCAGCAAAACTGAGTATAATCCTTCAGGGGAAAAAAATGGTCAATCCATGAAATAGGGGACTTTCAAGCATTCTTTACGAAAAAACCAGAGCTGAATAGAAAATTTGACTTTCAAATACAAGACTCAAGTGAAACATGAAGAGGTAAACAGGAAAGAAAAATCATAAGAGACTTATTAAGATTGAACTCTTTACATTCCTACATGGAAAGATGATATTGTAACTCATGAGTCCTTTGTCAGTATTAGAGTAGTTGGAGGGAAAAAATTATATGTATGTAAGTAGATAGATAGATAGATGGTACAGGGTGAGTTGAAAATAAAGGAGTAATATCTGGAGAATAAAATTAAGGGGTGAGAGAGGATTATACTGGGAGAAGGAGAAAGGGACAGGTAGAATGGGGTAAATTATCTCATAAAACAGACAAGAAAAGGCTTTTATAGTGGAGGGGAAATGGGGGAAGATGAGAGGGAATAAGTGAATCTTATTCTTATAAGATTTGACTTAAGGAGGGAATAATATGCACATTCAATTGGGTATGGAAATCTATCTTACTCTATAGGAAAATAAGGGGGGGAAGGGAACAAGAGAGCAGGGGGATGATAGAGGGGAGCAGATTGGGAAAGGGGGTAATCAGAAGCAAATACATCTGAGGAGGGACAGGGTCAAAAGAGAGAATAGAATAAATGGGGGGCAGGATAGAATGAAGGGAAATATAGTTAGTTTTTCACAACATGAGTACTATGGAAGTGTTTTGCATGGCTACACATCTATAACCTGTATTGAGTTGCTTGTCTTTTCATTGAGGATGGGTGGGGAGGGAGGAAGGGAGAAAATTTGGAACCCAAAATTTTAAAAACACATGTTTACAAAAATAAATGTGCACTTTGCCTTTTTGCCTACATTTACTAATACAAATTATTCTCTAAAATGAAATGAAGACTTTCAACACTATGAGGAGAAAAGTTTTTCTTTTTGAATTCTTGATAATTATATTCTTTGAACACTTGTTAATTCAGAACAATATAATAAAATAATTTACATTTATTTAACAGACATTAAGGGTTGCTACATAAATTTCTTTTGTACTCCCTTAATAAGTATATAAAAACAGAAATCTTATCTTTTGTATCTGTAATAGGCTACATTTATTAGAATTCACTTTTAGAGTTAAAAAAGTAGTGTAAAAATAGGAAATGTGGTAATAATTTAAATTAAAATAATAATTCAAAAGTAACAATAATAATAATAATAAGCCCTATACCAATGACTCATCATGAAATAGAAGTGACTGGGCTTACAAATTTATGCCAGTAGAAACCAATCTGTAGCACTTTCTAGGAAGTTGGAAAGTTTTTGAGCATAAAGGCCTACTGAAGAATTTTATGTCAAATACGTACAATCCTATTGTTTAAGGAAGCATTCACTTCTCCAGACAAAATATACCTGGTTCCTTCTAACTACTCTTCTGTGCTTTGCTTTCCAGTCCTTATATCCTTTTTCTCGATCGCCGCTAGAAATAAATGTCCCAGCTTATTTCTGTCCATCCTCAAATATACTGCCCAGAATCAAATAAATTCCTTCCTCCTTAATCAAAATGTAGGTCTTACCTTGAACCACCTTCCCATCTGCTTTGAGAAACTAAGCCATCTGAACTGATGCTAACCTATCCACACAAAAACAATTATTAAGCATCAATGATTATATTTACAATGTAATTATAGTTAATACAATGTGATTAGCATAAATGATGTTAGAAATAATTTTCTGTAGTTCTATAATTATACTTAATTACAACCATTATTATAGTAAATCATGATTTAATATTAATAATTATTATTATAGCTATTATTTATATAGCTCTTTAAGATTGGCAAAACACTCTAAATATGTTATCTCATTTGATTTTGCAATGATTTTTTTCACTAGGAAAGTTCATCACTTTTGGTCATCAGGTGGTGAATATTTCAGATACACCAACTCCTAAAGACTCTCTACCATTAGTAACTGCAAAGGTGAATTCTTTGATCCTTGAAGCAGTGATGTGACATCATACTATTTTATGTTTCCTTAGGGTATTAAAGTTGACAAAGATTTTTCACATATATTATTGAATTTGATCTGTGGCTAGCATATTTGGGTTTACACTACCAAACTTAACAATTAAAGAGAAGTATATTTACTCTAGTTTTCTCTGTACATTCAAATTCTTTGACATAGAAAAATACACACTAACAAATTATTTAGTAGATCTACATGGAGACACAGGGTTGGGGGAGAAGCATAATAAAAATGAATTTATTATTACAATTGCCAATAGGGAAATCACTGGTTAAGCTATCAGTGCTTTGGTTATAAAATGAAATGATATGCCTCCATATTCCTCTCTGATTGTAAGAATATATAATATACAATTTTTAAGTCTTACTAAAAAAATCATACTTAGAAGAGTGGCACCATCTTTGTGGCAGACACTAGATTTTCCTTCTTTAAAGTTATATTTGGAAATGGAGGATTTATTTATCTTTACTTCCAGTGGCATAAAACAAAAGGGGCCAAGGTTCAAGGGCAAGATGAACCATGACATGTACAGAGGCCAATGACAACACTTACCTGACTGAAACAAAAGAGATTGCCCTTTCTGCACTAGACTATTCATTCAGGTTGGGCTTTCCTTTCTCTTTGATTCTAATTTCTTTGTTTTCTTTGATTCCTTTTCCATGAGCTAGCTGACTTTTATAATAATATGTTAATTTGTTTTAATTCATGCATGAAAGCTGGATGAAAAAGTTTTAACTGAGACAAATTTAAAATAGCAAATCAGGGTTAAAGGATCAGTGATCTGGATCTGGTAGGGACCAGAGATCATTGAGTCAACCCCTTCATTTTACAGAGGGGGAAACAGAGACTTGGGAGTGTAAATAATTTGCTCAAGGTTAAACAGTACTGGAGGGCAGGATTTGAATCAAGGTCCTCTGAATCAATCAACAGGCATTTATTAAACACCTAAAATATGCCAATGAATGAAATAGTCCCTGCACTGACTTCAAGGCCAAGTGTTCTTTTTGTTATATCATGTAGTCTCTACAACTCCTAGGCTTGATTTTTTAATGAACATTTTACATAATCCTAAGTAGTCCAGAAAAGTAGAATAATGCTTTATTACATGTTTTAATATATTTTCAAGGGAGAGAGGATTAAAACAATATAAGAGAAACAGTGTCTCTGGTTTTGAAATTTGGAAATACTGTATGATGTAGACTTCTGAAATTTAGCCTTCCACTCTTCTCTCTCTAGTCTTAGTTCTCAGAACTCATCCACTACATGCCATCAGATTTTATCTTTATGTGTATTAGGCCCATATTTGAACTTCCAGGTCCGTCCTGTATTCTAGCCATGTACTTTCAATTACCTATAGCTATCTCCATGGAGGTCAAAGCCATTATGTCCTATCTTAGCATCTTCCTTTCATCTCCTAACTATCCCATTCCTTTCAGTGTCAGAATCTTCTGCTCATCTCCTAGCCTAGATATGATGTAATCACCTTTTTTCCCTCATTCCTTTTCCTAACTAATCTGTCTCTAAATTCTTCTTTCAAAATCACGCTGCAATTTACTCTCTACTCTTTTCTCATAGCTGATAGATAGATCTGTTATCTATTCATACCTACCACACTGTGAAAGCCTCTTAGCTTTCAGTTTCTTTGCCTTCAATTCTGCCTCCCATCCCCAATCCATCTTCCGTAGTTGCTGCCAGACAAGTTTCTTTAAACAGCATTCCCACTGTATCATTTCCCAACTTTGTAATCTACTGTGACTTCCTGTTACCTCATATCCAGACACATCTGCCTGGCTATCAAAGCCCTTTACAATCTGGCCCCACCATACCTATCCAACTTAATTTCGTCATGATTCCCCCATAAATATCCTCCACTTCAGTCAGATGGGTAATTTTAATCATATGCTGATTAGCATAATTAGTTCATGCTAATTGATATACTTTAATGGTTATAATCAATTATATTCTATTAATTATTATTAGTAATAATAATTTGTTATTGTAGCTAGCATATGTCAAGGTCAGTTTTGTCTCTTGTAAGGAAATGATCTACTCATGCAGAAGAGCAGCTATTCAGTATCCTCCTCTTCATTTTTGAGCCTGTACTTGATCCATTGTCCTGAAAAGAGGTCATGCAGTTTCAGAATGAAGACCTCTAAACACCTTTTAATAGGTTTAAGTCCCACTTTGGCCACTTGTTTTGGACAAGTCATTTCAGTTCTGGCCCTCATTTTCCTCATCTGCAAAATGAAGGGTTTGCACTAGATAACTGGTAAAACTCATTACAATTATACCTTTCTGTGACTCTGGAATTATTGTAAAAAAGCCATCTTTCCCTATGTTTCTGTGGTGTAGGGATTCCCTCTGCCTACAGTGAAACAGTTCTGGGTTTATGTTCTCCACTGAATCCTCCAGAAGGGATAGTAGATATTACATATAAATTCATGTGCTGCATGGCTATAACCTATAATTGCTTTGCTGTATTTCAGGCCCAAACTGTTTTGCAGAAACCACTGTCATTCCTGCTGGAAGAGAAGTGAAGACAGATGAGTGCACTATATGTCACTGTACTTATGAAGAAGGCACTTGGAGAATTGAACGGCAAGCGATGTGTACTAGACATGAATGCAAGCAAATGTAGAAAATCTGCAAATCCAAGTACTCTAATGTTTTGGGGTTTGTTTGTTTTTTTTTTACAAAGAAAAAATTCACTTCAGATGACCCTGGGAAATATCAATAAAAATGAGAAGATTTTTGATGAGAAATAATGGAAAATACTGGTATTTTGGTTTTCATAGTAACACAATTACTGCAGATCAAAGAAATGAAGATATTTAAAAGGAAAAAAAAAAACTTTTGACATGAAATTACTGTCTAAATAAATGTGCTATTTTCACAATGAGTACACTGAAGTACACTATTAAATATTAATGTATTTCTATAATCCCATTAGAGAGCTTATATTAAATGTTTTCTATAGATACAGATTAAAAAGCAGTATCGTCAGTTGTCCCTACTGTACATCTGCATACCTATTTCTGTTCTGATTTGATCAAATGGGCACCTTTATTACTGATAACACTCTAACACATGTGGTGATTTGAGAATCAGAAAATATCAAGTTACCAGGACTTTGAATTACTCAGTCGCAAACCTATTCTAATATAAGCAATCACATTCTTTGTTTTAACATTCATATGTCTAATGTTTATCTTCTGAAGAGCAATTTTCAATCACATACATGAAACATTTCCCTCTTAAAATATTTTGCTGCTTTAACATTTTCTTTCTCTATCTTTTGGGAAATTGAGGGACAGAAATTACAAAATGCTATTCAAGTTCAGTATATCTGATAAAGCTTCACAATCTCAAAGCTCTTAAAGGGACTTGTCTTAATCTTGAGAATACATGTCATTCTCAAGCATAACCAGATTTTCTATTAACTCAAAGGGATCAACCAAGATGTGGGTGGGAGAGCCAACTGGAAGGGCTGGAATCCTTTTGTTACTGTTTTATAATACTAAGACATGCAGAACCACAGGGGGGAAATCAAAAGTCTTTATTCAATGCCACAAGCATTTAATAAGCACCTATTTTATGCTAGGCCCTAAGCTAGGTGCAGCTATTTAAAACAAAAACTTGCCTTCAAGGACCTTATGTTCTTTTAATACTTAAATCACACGTATGAATATAAAAATGAGAAATTTTATTGAATAAAAGAAAATAATAGTCCTTTCTCACATGTTTTATAATTTAATTGAAAACAAAATAAGGACTAATATGTTTTGTTGCAGATATTAAAAATAAGAAGAATTGAAGCATATCTTCCAAAAATATTTATAAACTGACATAATATACTTTATAACATATATATTAATCTTGTCCATCAACAAGCCCTACAAAGCTGTTCTACTGTTCCCTTAGCCCAATTATTCTACACTCAGTAAAAATAGATGTAAAACAATTACACGCTAAAACTTACAGTTGAATACAATTACCAGTTCTAATTCACTTCCATAATTCTCCCTAAGGAGAAAAGAGCCAATGTACCAATTCATTCCAAAGCAAGAAACATTTATTAAGTGCCTTCTATATTAAAGGCACTATGGTAAGTGCAAGGATGAACACAAAGGAAAAAACAAATTGTCCCTGCCTTTGTGGAGTTTACGTTTCCCTGAAACACATGGGAAGTGACCAATATCTGTTGTAGGAGAGGATTCTATACCTATGTAGACCCATGCTCACCATACTGAGGTTTAGGAATAGATGACTAGTAAGGTCTTTTCCAACTGGGTGATTCTATAAGATTTGGAATATGGTTGCAAAGGACATCACGTTCCTAGGATAGAGAGGATCAGATTGGAGCGAGTTGTCATGACCTCAGATCAGTTTTTAAAGAGCATGTATTTACTGGAATGGAAAATCTCCTGGTGAAGTTTCAAGTGAGATTAAAGCTGATTCATGGTCAGAATGTGTTAAAATGTAAACCAAATTTATGCTTACACCTGACTCCCGCAGAGATTAATTCCAGGAGATAAAGTTGAATAGATCTGATTGAACCATAGAACAGCCCTCCTTTTCCCCTCTAAAGTTTAAGCACAGATTTTCTTCTTTTCCTTTTTTTGCCCCCTTGAGTATCCTCAGTCTGCAGCACTCTCTTTCCTAGATACCCAGAAGCTACGTGTAAACCAGAACTGAAGCTAGGGCTTGGATTAAAGTTTGAGAATACTTGCCTTAATGTAAAATAGTATTGTTTGCATTTGTACAGCTGAAACGTCTGTTATTTTTGATGGTTCATTCTTGATATTGGCTTGAATATTTCTATATAAAATAAATACACATGCAAACATAGGCAGTATATACCCATATCACTCAGTAATTTTCTTTTTTATAAACTATAGTTGCTTATTCAACAATGAAATCTATTCTTTTTTCTAAATATATTACACTTATCAAACACATTCAGAAACTAGAAGGTTAGATTGGTTCTTACTTGGATTTGAAGATGCCTGCCTCCACAAACTGACTTAGGCAAACTCTTGATCATGGCTGAGGTGTAGGATTTCTAGACTTCAGAAAAAAAAAATTCTGATTTCTTGAGTTCCTCAGGTGTCCAAAAAAAAAAACCTTCCAAAAGCTCTAATTTTGAATAAAAAAAAAAATCTTAAATTCCAAATGGCCCTACAGATAAGTGCCTCTTCAATAGTGAAGTGATGTTCAATGAATTTCTTTCATTTTGATCAAAATGAAAAGACTTTAAACAATTTATTTGAATGATTAATTGCCTTTTTGATCCATATCCAACAAGAATGCCTTAGTTGGATGAAAATCTGCAAGTTTTGTAATTTGACTTATTCATAAGCGCAAGAGCTTTCAGTGCTGACTTTTTAAAATTCTTGTCAGAATTTACACCTTTATTTCTGAGAGACCCTGGAAAAAAATGATAGTTTACTGTTTTATCATCAATAATTTAAAAAGCATTTATTAAGTACTTACTATGGTCCAAGGCACTGTGCCCTTTTATATAAAGCTTTTAAAAAAGGCTTAAGACTGCACCATTATGAACATACTGTATAGACTATACTGTATAGATGGACCACATTCTCCTGGCATTCCAAGCATCCCAAGAAGTTCCTTAAGCCAAGATTTCACACTGAGCTATGAACTACCTGAGAATTCCTAATCTGTACGAGTCATGGTCATTTTTTTATGCAACATTAAAACAACCGGTAAGTTCACTAAAAAATTCCATCAGATCTGAGGGTTGGTGTGTAGTCCAAATAGCTATTAAAATAAGGTTTTTACTTTTTAACTAATTGTTAAAGTTTTCATTTTCTAACCAATTGTTTTTTAGCATCATGCAGGCCTGGTACAAGTCTAATGATAATTGAACTCAAATTCCACGTTCATTACTTCTACCATGATTGATTTAAGGACATGGATAAAATTAATCTGGCCTTAGCTTAGTTTGGGTAAATTGAAATGATGCATGTGTTAGTGGGTAAATCATCAGAGTGATTTATCAGACACAACCTGTATACCTCTAATAAGTAGTTTGTGTTCCTTTTATTAACATCATGAAGTTATAAAATATCAAAGCTAGAAGGAATTACATAAATCACATCTTTTACCTATGAGGAACAGGCTTACTGAAGGAAAATGGCTTTTCTGAGGTCTGTGTTGGTAGCAGGGCTGGAAGGAGAATGAGAAGGCTTTGTAACTTTATGATCTGATCTTTATGTATGTGTGTGTGTGTATATATATATACATATATGTATACACACATACACACACATATATAAATATAAATATATATACATATATGTATACACACATACACACACACACATATATATATATAAATATATATATATATATAAATATATATATAAACTTTCTCAATTGGTAGTACTCTCTAACACTTTTCTGCTTCCTAAAATGGGCATAGATAACCACATTTCTACAGATTACAAATGAAGTAGTGGATATATGGATGATGGATGGATAGATAGGAAAAAAGATAAGTGATAGCTAACAAGCTATACATAAATATATATATATATATATATATATATATATATATATATATATATATATATATCCACCACATTGATGGACAAGTTTCCATGGCAGAAGTTCTCCACACACTAGAACTCTGTGTGTGTGTGTGTGTGTGTGTGTGTGTGTGAACAGACTCTATATCTCTCTCCAAACATATACAAGCCAGATATTATTATTATGCATACATGTATAGAAAGAGAGAAAGAGAGATATTTTCCACAGGAAGTCTAGGTAGAAAAGCCAGTCTTGGGTGAGGAATGGGAGAGAGATAAGTCCTGATATAGAAACTACAAATATAATGTGATATATGTATATCATATATTACATAGTTCACTATATATGTGATATACATATATGATATCATATGTATATATGACAGAAATTTTTATGTAATATATAGTCCAGTATATAATTATATAATATATAATTCAACATATAATAATTATATAAGATATAATTCAGCATATATTTACATATACACACAAAATAGAGAGAGAGACACAGAGAGAGAGAGAGAGAGAGACAGAGAGAGAGAGAGAGAGAGAGAGAATATTTATTATTCTTGAGCAGGTGCAGGAGAGTGTCTTGCCAATATGGAAGCTACTACCAACAACACAGATTAGCAAATCATCAGTAATTTCACATCTTAGTGAGCTGCATAAGAATACTGAGAGGTAAGTGACCTGCTCCTAGTAATACAGGTAGAATGTATCAGAGGCAGGACTTGAAAACAGTTCCTGACTTCAATATCAGCTTTCTATCCACTCTTCTGGATGGCCCCTCATCTATATACATAGAGAGAGGAATAGGGACTAGATGTGTGATTTCAATGATAGGGGCACTGTTGGATCAGTAAACTGTCTCTACCAATGCATCATATAGTCTGAGAGAGTTTCCTAGAGTGCTAAGGGCTTAACTGACTTGCCCAGGGTCACACAGCATTTATATGCATATGAATATATGCTTATATATGTATAGGTTTGTATGAAATTAATGAATATCTTTATTTATAAATATGTCCATTCATTTCAAATGAAATTATTGAAAACCACTTGGTCTATGCCCTGCTTCATCGACAATGAAGCCATCCATGAAATGTCTGTGAGAGGAACAGATGCAGATAACATCATTAAAATATTACAGTAGCACCTTTTATTTTTATTTGTTTTTCAAACATAGAGAATCTGAGATACAAATCCCCTGAGTACTTAAATGTATAGCCTGTTGATGTGTAAATTAAGATGAACTATGGTATGATTTTGCTGATAATTTCCTGAACATGAAGAGTTTGGGGTTTTGTTTTTCTTCATATAAGCTTCTAATGTTAAAGAAAACAGTTTTATATGATGATGAATATAGCTGGGATTTACCAATGATAATAGCACAATGTTCACTATATTCTCTCCAACTTTACCATTCTGTCCCCCCGACCCCCCCAAAAAAAATTCTGGCCAAATCTGAACAAATACAATTCATACCCTAGATATTCTGACAAAATTTATTTTGCTTCATCATTGTCACAAATTTTATTTTCTTCTACATGTTTTACCATAAACATATTAGTAAATATCTAATGAATTAATCTAATAATATGAAATTAATAGATATGAAGCCCTGTACTTAGTTTCCAAAAAATTAATTGCACAAGCTTGAGTCTAGGAGGCATACCTCTTTCTACAAGAGTTTTCTGGAAAAGATTCAGGGATCTTAATGAACTGAAAGTTAAATATGAGTTAGTATCATGACACAGTATTAAAAAACCTTACCCTGTAAATTAGGCTGCATTGATTGAAGCAGAATGTGCCAAACAAGGAGCATAATAAGCACGCTGTATTCTGGCCTGGTCAGACCGTATCTGGTTTACTGTGTTTAATTCCAGGCACCGCATTTTAAGACAGATGTCTGTAAACTGGATCATATCAAGAGGAGGGTAACCAAAATGGCTTGAAGAACTGGATGGCCCATCCTAGGAGGACTGAAGGACCTGGGGATGTTTAGCTTCAAAAAGAGAAAACTTAAAGAGAAAACAATAGTTGTCTTCAAGCATAGGAAGGGTTTCATGTGCAAACATGATTCTAATTTTCTGTTTGGTCCCAGAGGACAGAAGTAGGTGTAGTGAATGGAAGCTGGAAAAAGGTAGATTTTGATACAATAGAAAGAAAACCTAACAATTAGCACTGTTCAAAACTGCAATGGGCTGCTGCATCACAAAGTAGTGGATTCTACATTAATAGAAGTCTTCAAGTGAATCCCAGATGACAAGTGGTGATGGATTAAGGGAGGAAGGAGAGGTTCTTGTTTGGGTACCTAACAAGAACTAGATGACTTCTGAGCACTCTACCAAATCAAAGAATCTGGGATTCTGTAAGCAAATTAATGAACTGAAAAGTTTCAAAGAACAATGTTTCCCATTGACTGTTTCAAACTGTATTAAAAATTGATGTATCAATATGATAGTCCTTCTTTAATCAAAAATACCACATGCTATTAAATTTCTGGACAAAAACATAGACATGAAATACAAACTCAGAGTTTTTAATGAATAAAGCCATCCAGCTTACAGACTCTAATACTGAAAAGTGTTCATCTGAGGCTTCAATAAAATTAAAAATATTAACAAAATTGAAATATCCTCAAAATGTTTCACAAATAGCCAGTTTTGTGAACTGTAAAAAGTCGACTGTTTAATTCACTCCTGTTGGTTAAGTTCAAAGGAGAAAAACACAATTGTATAGCTGAAAAATTATGTGGGTACCAATAATCTAAAGTCACCAATGTACAATTCAAATACAGAATCCTGTCTTCAATATTTAATGTATATAATTAAGACTGACAAAATGCTGTTAGCTGGAAGCTGTTATTATTACAAATCACCTTCTTCCATGTATTTAATTTTTCCAGAAAATGTAAACATTTCTCACTTTTTAAGTCATAATATGTAAACACTTGCTGGTCTTCAAATTTTAAGCAAAACTGTTTCAGAATAAATATTTTCAAGATTTCTATTAACTCATTTTCATTATTTATGACATATAATTTGTTTGATTGTGCTGATTAATCCGTACCTCAAGTCATAAACTTTAAAGACAATTTTTTTTTTTAACATAGGGGGTTACTCTCTCAGGATTCAGGACAAAACTGATCTATATAATTCCAGTTTGTCTGTATGGTCAAAAGTTTCAAAAGATATCCACTGCATATTACTTACATGGTTCTGCATGTTTCCTTTGTGAATTTGGTAAATCAACTAGATGTTGTCTTTTTTTTTTTTGCAAGTACAAATGTAATAATATATTTTATGAGTTATTTTCCCATACCCATTGGAAATATGTAGGCAGCAACAAAGTAGGAATCAGGGTATAGTAACAAAAGTTTGAGACCAACCAGGAGGTTTATTAATTGGTCAAAAGTTACTAATTAACTTGGTCCATAACTCCCATTAGGAGGAATCCCAAACCTCCCAGGAGGCATTCTACTGCAAAATATGCCACTCTTAGGCAAACCAGAATTAGATCTGGTATGTATGCTATTGCATAAAAATTATGGGGCCAACCTAGGCCATAATAACTGGTTAGAAACAATGTAATAATTTAGGGTATCACTCTGACTATAAGAAATATTTTTATTTTATGTACACATTCAATTATCTGTAACCTTATTTTTGATATTTCTTTATGCTATTCATTCTCATGAATAAGACCTAAAAAGTACAACATCATAGTCTAGAGTTTGTGGCAGAAAGAATAAGAAAGAAGCTGCTAGAAATGGACATTAAAATACTGTGGCAGTGGCAGTGAGAAGAGAAGGGGAAAGGGTGGTCAGTGAACAGGTACAGATTATCTCTGAACCATTCAGGCTCAGGGAACAATGTTAAGAGGTGGCCTTTGCTGGAGATTGGAGATCAGTGAAGTCTGGAAGTTTTGGAAGGAAGAAAACATCTAAGGTAAGGGTAGAGGTCTTCTGAGAAGTTGCTGAGTCTAAAAAGCTGCTATTGTTAATGTGGATCACACATGAGGACATCAGGTTTTAGAGCAGCCTGCTCAGTCATCCAGATGGTCCATATTAACATTCTCAAAAACTTTTACATTTTCTTAGATTTTTCTAAATCACAATTCCCCAACTATAAGGTTACAGTTATGTTATTTACTTTGCCTTTGTATTTTAGTACTTAGCACAGTGCTCTGGTGTAGGGATCTATCTCTGTCCTCAAGGAACTTATGTTCTACTAGAGTAGGGGTTCTTTTCTGTGACATTGATTTCTTTGGTGGTCTAGGGATGCCTGTGGACCCCTTTGTATATTAATGGAGTTGTGTTGTTTAGTCATTTCAGTCATGTTCAACTCTTCATGACCCTATTTTCTTGGCACACATGCTGGCATGGTTTGCCATTTCCTTCTCTAGCTCATTTTATAAATGAGGAAACTGAGGCAAATGAGGTTAAATGACTTGTCAAAGGTCACGCAGCTAGTGTCCGAGGTCAGATTTGAACTCAGCTGACTCCTGGTCTGGCACTCTCTCCACTGCACTGCCTAATGTTTTTAAATAATAATAACCCTGACCTGTAGTCCAGAAGGATCAGTCTGACAGCTGAGTGGAGGATGAACCTGTAGTGGCTAGACACTTGTGGTGGGGATACTAACTTGCTAACTAACTAACAAGCTAAGGCAACAGCCCAGGCATGAGATGATGAGGCCCAGAACCAGGGTAGTGGCAGTGTGAAAGGAGAGAAGGGAATCTATATGAGAAATGTTACGAAGGTAAAACCAAAAGGCCAAAAGATTGGACATGGAAAGTGAGAGAATGAGGAGTTGAAGATGACATCTAGGTTGTGAGCATGGATGAGTGGGAAGCTGGTGGTATCCTCAACAGTAACAGGAAGTTAGGTAGAGGGAAGGATCTGAGTAGATCCAGTAATGGATACATTGAGCTTAAGAAGTCTGTAGGAATCCAGTTTGAGACATCTAACAGGTAGTTAGGAATTTGAGAACAAAGTCCAGCAGAGAGGTTAGGGCTAGATAAGTAGGTTCAATAATCATCAGCATAGACATTATAATTGAATCCATGGGAACTGATGAGAACACCAACTGAAATAATATATTGAGGGAGAAAAGAAGAGGGCCCAGGCAAAGCACTGTCCATGGTTAGCAAGTGTGACCTATCCAGGAGAGGTAACTGAGAAGTGGTCAGAAAGATAGGAAAGCCAAGAGAAAGCAGTGTCATGAGAATTTAGAGAAAAAAAGTACTAAGGGGAGGGTGACTGACAGTGTCAAAGGACATATTAGAGGGAAGAAAGTGAAAGCAAGAAGACCCATTAAGAAATTATTGCAATAATCTAGGTAAGAAGTGATGAGGGACTGAACTAATATGAACACTGTGAGTGGCTAAAAGGGAACCAAGGTGAGAGATGTTGGGTAGGGAGAGTAGGCTAGTCAATAAGCATTTATTAAACACCTACCATATTCCAGGAACAATGAAGAACAGCAAATTAGAGATCTCTCATGGATATCACAGTCTAATTGTGAGGACTTTGTAGCTGTCTGGACCTGGGGTGTTACAGACAGAAAGAAAAGGAGAGACTGGTTTCATTGATATGGGCAACTACTTGGTGCGGAAACACCCTGTAAGAGTGAAGGTTGATACTTTCTATACAATTCATAGACTTACAAAATTACTTAGGTTACATAGTATGTTTCAAAAGTGAGACTTGAACCCAGATTTTCTTGGCTGTGGGGCCAACTCTATCCACAATGCAACACTGCCTCTCAGAAAAAGAAAATAAAAGCCAACATATATATGCTTGTACAAATTTATATGGTGCTTTAAGGTTTTCAAATAGTTTAAAAACTTATCTGAAAAGTTGTAGATGATCTAGAGATTGAAAAAACCCTGGTAGTAGGATGCCGGCAACCTCAAAAGAAATAGGGAAGTTTAGAGGAGAGATAGGTTGGGGGAGTGAGGAATACCATGTATCTTGTCCATCCCAACAGAAGAACTCAAATGCAGCAATTTGAAAGAGACGCTCTCCTCGAGAATGTGCACATGGGCAAATTGCACAGTTCTTTAGGATTAATCTTTTATATAGGAACATGTCCATGTTTGGGAGAAAAGGCACACACAATTAAATTACATAATAAATAATTTACTTCCCTAGAATCTAGTCCAGTACTTCTTTGTAGGATGGAGGTGACCCTGGCCATGAACCTGGATGAAACTCTATGCCATAGGAACATAAGCTCTGATAAGTCCTATGAAAGTATAAAGGTTTTGATTATGGGCTATAACAGACTGCATGTCAGTTGTCTGAGAACCAGTATGCTAAATTTGGAAAGGCTCATCAGAGGATCATTAGCTGCAGAAACTGATGAACCTATTTATCTGCTAAGCTGTGGAAGGATGGCAATCTGCATTGAAGGTCTTGAAACTTTGGAGGAAAAGGGCATTAGTATAAGATTATGCAACTAAGGACTCAGAATCACCAGAAGATGTTCAGTCTCCAAGAGCTAGAGATAATAGAAAAAGTCTACTTAGCTTGGGACTTAGAGCTATCCCAAAATAACCCAGAACCTCCTGACCTCAGAGCTGAGATACACGGTCCACATGAGGGGTGTCTTCTGGGTATGTCTCATTCTCTACCATCTTGGAAGGAAGCTATGAAGCTAGTGCTACATGTGGGTTTGGTCCTGCCCTGGAGATCCCATCACTAAGTATTTATTGGTCTAGATTCCAGACCCAAGTTTTATGCCACCCCCATTTCCAGATCACAAATATTTGGAGTAAAAGAACTATGGACCTTGCCCCTGCATTGACACCATGCTCAGTAATTATAGGATCTGTAGAGTGGGATCCCTGATCAACTCATTTTTCCTTGTCCTAACATTACCAAAATTTTAACCCCTACTCTTCTAATTTCTGTGATTGAGAGTTGGCATCTGAGGTGCAAAGTCATTTCTCCCTTTAAGTCTCTCATCGCTATCCCCAACCTACCCAGATCAACCCTTACATTCTACAGTCTCTATAGTTAGTATTCTTTTCTACTGTGCACAACAGAAACTTTCCTCTATTATTAACAAACTCCCTTTCATTCAAAGTCTCATGTCACACTCTTCATCTTGTACACGGCATCCCTGGTCAGCATCCCATGTTCACTCATACTAACTGTTGGCATTTTTGATCCTCACTTCTACTTCCAGACCTACTCTCTGCCCCAAGCAGACTTATTGACAGTAGAAAGTCACTGCATTCTTCTATATCATGTTCATATTTATGTTGTGGTAACCTTTCAGATTCCATATCATTTTCCCTCTTCTCAAGGAGTTTAGTATCTGGTAAACAGGCTCCCTTTATACCACCCCTACAGTTGCACTCATGCTTGAGGACTTTTGCATACATGTTGATGTCTTCTTGAATACTCTAGCCTCCAAGTTCATCAGTCTCAATGCCTATGCCATGACCTATATCTTCAGTCATCCATGGGGTGGTAATAGCTTAGATCTGATTAGATTCTCTAATTATAGTCTCCTTTTATTGTGCATCATTCCTTCTAAACCTATTCTTTGTCCTCATTAAAACTTCAAGACACTCCACTGAGTCCCTGCTCTGGCCTCACTTTCTTGCCTTCACATTTCTGATACCATCTTTATTTGACCAATTAGGTACACACTTTACTTCCTGGAATTTCTTTCCCCTCTTTCCTAGCACTGTAATGAATGAAAAACCTGAGAGACAGATTTTCTGGGTAATTAATAATCAATGTATTAATTAGGCTAGCCATCAATTAAACTGATGGTCAGTGGTTTCTCTCTGTAACCAAAAATGCCAAAGGAAACCCTGAAATGTCTTAAATCCCTTTTGAAAGGGAACTTCCTTGACAAGTAAAAATCAGCCTGATTGATGGACATTTAATGAGGAAGTGGGATAAAATTCTTCAGCTCCTGCTAAGAATGTGGTTTGATCATGAGTCTTAGCAGCCTCAAGGCATCTGGGCAGGGGAAGCCATTTCCATCTGGATTTCTCCAGATGGACTTCTCTTTCATGAGCTGAGTTGGCCTACTCTCTAATGGAGGGAATCAAGGACAGGGGGTTCTTCCCCCAAGCAAAGGCTCACCCAGACTGGATGCTGTTTATACTCTAAACAGAAATTAGGTCTCCCAGCTGGGCAGGGTCCTGCCCAGCTAACTGAGGAGCATGTGCCTTGAGGGCTAGGAGAATCTCATCAGTCAGCCATGCCCTTCAGAGGCTGACTTTTTCAGAGTTGGGCCTTGACAGAAATAGGAAGAAAAGGGTAAATCACAAATTAACAATTAGTTATTAACGTGATAGTATAATATTAATTTCTCTTAGCACCATTCATGTTCTCTCAATCCTTAGCCCTGGGTCAAACCCCCCAACCCCAATCTTTCTGTCTTATTCTTTTCTACTCCGTGCTATTAAACAATACTGTGAGAAACCATGCAACCCGTGTATTCTTTGCAAGTTTTTTTTTTCCTTTTTGCTAGGCAATGGGGTTAAGTGACCTGCCCAGGGTCACACAGCTAGTAAGTGTCAAGTGTCTGAGGACAGATTTGAACTCAGCTCCTCCTGTCTCCAGGGGCAGTGCTCTATCCACTGTGCTACCTTGCTGCCCCAAACCCATGTATTCTTAATAAATGCTTGTTGACTTGTTAACTAGATCATATTTAGATAACAAATATTTTTAATCAAATTTTACCTCTCTAATATCTTTCATAATGTTCCACTTCTCTCCACTCACAAAGCCAGTATCCTAGTTCAGGCCTCATAAACTTTAACCCGGATTATTTGTCTTTTACAGTAATCCTAATTAATCTTCCTCTTTCCTGAAGTCTTTTCTGACCACCCTGACCCTCTTCCATGTTAGTGCTGTCTCTTTTTAAATTATTTTGTATTTACTTTTTGGTGTGACTAGGATTAGAGTTTGAGAGGGAAGGGACCTCTAATCAGGTTATATTGCCTCATTTTATCCTAAAAGAAATGGAGGCCTAGAAAGAGATCACTTTGCATTTTTTGTTTTACCTGTGCCATCTAGCAAAATGTCTTGTAAATGTTTGTTGAATTGGTTTGAAAACAGTGGAAATAGTACCCACCCACACCAATGAAAGCATCAGTTCTATAAGCAATATAGTGTGGTCTAAAACTACCATCTCTTTCATTTATGCTATGATAATGTTTTTCTGAAGTAGCTCAAATATATGTTAGTCACCCCCCCAATTATCGTTATCATAACTAACATTCTTATGTCTCTTTTCATCATCATTAGTTTTTTTTGTTAGTTGCCATAGAAATTATATTGATGGCACACAGAGTACATTCTAATTCTAAATGTAGAAAATGGACAAAAGTCTCACATTGCTTCATTTTCACAGACAAAGTAAAGAGGACGGTTATTAATTGAATTTAAGGAAGGCCACCGTCAATAAAGATAATTAAGCCAAAAATCTGATGGGTTGATTTTTTTTTCAGAACTGTCCAGAATGGATAGTCCCAAATGTATTAAAAACTGTGTTCCTAAAAGTTTTACAATGATTAAATTTTTAAAAAGGAAGATCAATATTTCAATCAATATTTGAATAGTTCATACCACTACATCTGTAAAGGCATAACAAAATGGAAATACATTATAGCTATCCCCTAATAAAGGAGAGCTACAGAATTTTCATAAGGGTAGTGTTCAGGTGAGATGAAATAGAAATAATAAAAATTGTCGAGAAAGTGCACATTTGCCTCCGTAGTAATAGCAGTGATAGCTTCAGTAGGAGTGGTAATAGAATGGCCAGGAGCTCGGTCCAACCTCAGAAAATGATGACAGTCCAGTGGATAGTCACTGACACCTCTCTAGCTGTCTGTCTGTCTGTCTGTCTGTCTCTCTGCTTCTACCAGGGGACCTCGTAGAATTAGAAAACTTTCAACTAGTCCAAGACCCTCTTAGAAATTAGAGGATAGAGGTTAGGAGAAATACTGTGACTTGTCTAATATCAGTTAGTGACAAAATCAGGCATAGAATTAATCAGTATGTATTAAGCACCTACTACGTGCCAGTCATTTGTGCTAGGAGTGCCAAGGATGCAGATACAATGAATCAAACCATCCTGATTCCTGGCTAGTCTTCGTCCTGCTACATAGTGCTACCTCCTGCATACTCATATAAAATAGGAATCAGAGAGGGAAAACATTTTTATATATGAAGCTTCCCTTTATAAGTCCACCTGCTGAAACATATTCAGCCTGCCAACGATGCTTATGCTATTTATTCTGTTCATAATAATAATTATTATGATTATGTTATAAATAGGAAGGGGAAACAAGAATCACTGGACTGGTATTCACTATGTAGATGAGAAATCAACTTTTTTAAAAGAAAAGTTGTTCATTCTCCAAAACAGACCTATAATTCTATGACTTTGAGGGAAGTTACAGCAAAATAGGACAAAGAGAAGATCATCCCAAATGGTAAGCTTGACAAATGTATAAGATGTAGAAAGGATTTGTGTTTCACTTGAGGATTGGACTAGATGACCCTCTGAGATATTTTTAAACTTTACATTCAATAATTCTATGACAAAATGCAGAAATGAGGATATTTGCAACACAGCTTCAATGGAGACACAGTGGTGTGGTGGAAAGAACTCAGAAGCGTGATCCATATGTGCTTAGTAAATGCTTGTTAACCTATTAAGACTTCGATAACATATATTTGTAATCAAACCTTACCATTCCAACCTCTCTCATATCATTTCTCTTCTCTCCACTCACAATGCTTTCATAAAATTTAATTATTGTATTAAGCTGTATTATTATTATTATTGTAATAATATTGTTATTATTGTAATAAACTCCTAATTAGTCCTCCTGTTTCCTGAAACCTTCCCTGACCCAGCCCCACACTCCTCCAGGTTAAAATTGTCTCTCTTTAAATTATTTTGTATTTACTTATTCGTGTAACTGAGATCAGAGCTGGAGTGGGAAGGGACCTGTGGAGTCATTAGGTTAAATTCCTTCATTTTATACCCATAAATTTTATACCTCTCTCTATATATATTTTATTTCTTTAATGGAGATGAGCCCAAGTCCCAAGGGCTGAGTCCTAGCTAGGCTGAAACCTGCAGAAGCTGTGTGTCTTTAAGCAAGTTATATTTCTGAAGTATAGATCCTCAAATATATAGTGGAGATAATAACTCATATTACCTACATCATGCATGGTTCTGTGGATCAAATAAGATAATGTCTGCCAAGCACTTTGTAAACCATAAAGAGCTATGCAAATTTGAGATACTGTAATAGAAGGTACTAACATACCTTATCTGTGGATGCGTGCAAAAATAGCCAATATAGAAAAACCTTAGGGAAGAGCTTCAAGGTTACTTACACAGGGTGATGAGGAAAGGCATTATAATTCGACAGGGCCACTGACAACCCATCTTTTAGTTAGTCTGCTTAATTCTGTTACTGCCATTATGGCTGAAATTCTGAAAATAGATCTCCTTCCCTACACCCATCTTTTTCATTGCTGCATCAGGAAATCAGAATTATGAAGAAAACATTAAAATATTAGAATAGGATGGGAAAGTAAATTCAGCAGAAATGCACTATTTAATTAACTTGGGCATAGGAAGAAAAATGCATCAGGAGGAAATCTGCAATTGAGTCAATAAAGAACCCAAAATAGCACATTAAAAGGTTTTAAAATATTAAGAAATATGACCATAAGTGGACTTAATAAATAAGATTATGAATCAGAGAACCCTTTTAGAAGAAATCTGACAAGATGACAAAATATAGCAGCAGTTATTAATAAGAATAAGCCTTTGGAGGTAACAAACTTCATGGGAAAATTATTTATAAAATACCAGCCAGAGAACCTCTGTCTATACAATGCAAATATATTGTACATATATTCAAAGCTATAACTACATTTGTGAAAAAAAAAAGGGGGGATGAGATTAAGGGATTAATAAATTCACTCATCTCTGTAACATTTCTTGTGTCTATCCTTTCTTCTCCATTCACATAGCCAAGACCATAATTCAAGCCCTCTTCAACTCTTACATGGACAACTGCAATAATCTCAAACTGGCTTCCCTGATTCAAATCTTATCACTACGTAATCCACGGTCCACAAACTGCCAAAGTGATATTATTCCTGAAGCATGAGTACGACCACATTCCTCTCTTGCTCAATAAACTTCCATAGTTCTCTGTTCTCTAGGATCAAACAAAAACTCCTCAGCTGGGCATTTATATCCCTTCACAAATGGTCCCCAACCTACTTTCTCCAGTTTAGCATATATTATTTCCCTTCAGCCAAATAGGCCTTGCTACTGTTCACATGCAACATTCTACTTCTTGCATAGTTCATGCTTACTAATTGAATCATATAAAATCACACACATATAAAACCTACACATATAATACAAACATATATATATATGTGTATATATATTGTATATGTACATATACATATACATACATTTGTAAAGGCAATACTATAATATTTATGCAACATAATAGCCACTGGTAAGTCAAATTAATATCATTTAGTGTAGGTCTGATTGGTTATTTATGGCAAACATGTATTTATGTACCTGCTCCAAACCACTTCAACATTTGCATGTATGCATACACAGTATTAGTTTTGGAGTTGTTCCTTACTTCATGGAAACCATGAATAACTAAAATCTGATCACTTTGTAAATAAATCTATTATGTGAAGGTGGATTTATTAATCACTATTTAAAATATTCCCAAGTTCTTATTTTGAAATGGAAGTTCCTTTTAAAAGAAACAATTTCACACAACTTGCCAATATTCAATTTTCCATATGCTCTCTCTCTCTCTCTCTCTCTCTCTCTCTCTCTCTCTGTATGTATGTATATATATATATATGTATATATATGTGTGTGTGTGTGTGTATGTATATATATACATACACACACACATATATACCCCTATGTGTAGTGTGACAAATGAAAATTCTGAAAGACAGAATTCCAGGTAATTACTAATCAATTTATTAATTAGGCTAGCCAATAATCAATAAATTGATTTCTCTCAGTAACCAAAGATGCCAAGGGAGACTCTGAAACACCTTAAATCAGCTGTGTACCTTCTGACAGGAAATTCTGCTGACAAGTGAAACTCAACCCTGATTGGTGGACATTTAACGAAGAGATGGGTTTAAAGTGTTTAGGTTCTCCTGCCAAGAACGTGGCTTGATCATGTAACGTAATGCAATAATATTGTGCAATAAGAAATGAACAGGTAGATTTCAGAAAAACCTGGAAAGACTTACATGAACTGATGAGAAACTGTTTCCAACTGGACCTCTTTTCTCCTTCATGATCTGGGTAGCCCTAAACCCTAATGGAGAAGATCAAGGACAAGGAGACATGTTTCTGGAAAAAGATCTAGCCTAGGCTGGCCTTTTGTTTACAGAATAGACAAAAGTCAGGGTCTCTGCCCAGGTAGATGTCTTGGATTTGGAAGATTACCTTACTCAGTTATACACTTCTAAAACTGCCTGACCTTTTCAGGAGTGGAGTCTTAACAAATAGGAGGAAAAAGATCACAAATTAATAATTTGTTAGTAATATA
This sequence comes from Phascolarctos cinereus, assembly GCF_003287225.1. NCBI lineage: Eukaryota > Metazoa > Chordata > Mammalia > Diprotodontia > Phascolarctidae > Phascolarctos > Phascolarctos cinereus. The sequence continues at coordinate 75,249,860 of NW_027555847.1, read as the reverse complement.
ATAATATAATATTAATTTTTCTCACTATTATATACTTACAAATATATACATATATTATTTGGGGAAGGGTGTATCTACCAACACAGAGCAGTATGGCATAGGAAAGGAGTACTGGACTTGGAGACCTAGATTTCTGTCTTCATTTTTCCAGTAAGCTGTGTGACTGTACAAATCACATCTTTACTTCAATTTGTGTGTAAAATAAGGCAAGTGGACTAAAATTCCTTCAGGTCAAACATTCTATGCATCAACATGCCATACTGCTCAAAGATACAATTACAAGACTACTTACAACTAAGTTCTTATAATATAGGGAATTACCTCTGTTTGATGAGAAGAAATTGGAAGAAAATTAGAAGTTAAATGAAAAATTATTTTGTGTTAAACTATTCTAGAAATAGTCACTTGTATTTTTAATTGAGTCTTTTTATTTGCAAGACAAGTTCTATTTAGTAGGTTTTTTTAAAAGATGAAAGCTTTTTAATATAATTTTATAAGTTTTTAAATTTTTAACATTTTTAATATTCATTTTTAAGATTTTGAGTTCTATATCCTCTCCTTCTGTTAGCCCCTTCTCTACCCATTGATAAGGCAAACAATTCTATACAGTTTTTAAAAGAAAAGAAAATGGACACTGAATAGGAAAATGTGCCAAATTAATCTTACTGTAATTTTTTGAGTCTGCTAAAATAAAAATGAGTTGTTAACTTTACTTCTTGCTTTTAAAATGAAACAAACATAGCTGATATTCTATGTATCCCAAAGTTGTGTGTGTGTGTGTGTGTATGATATATCCCTATTCTTTGCTTTTTATTTTTCTTCCTTTCTTTTTTCTACTAGACTGTGGATTTCCAGAAATCTAATACTGCTGAGTTCCCTATCTAAGTAGCCTTGCTGTTAAGACAAGAAGAAACCATCCTAAATTCGAGTTTCTTTTTTTTAATGGAAACTGAAAGATGTGGAAAAACAGCTTCATCCCAAACTCATTGGGGAAGAAGGGCTAAATAAGGATTCTTTCCAATTGAGAACTGGACTCACTGCCCTCTAAACTCCATTCTGGCTCTGAGATTCTATGAAATGCTGCCTTCTAAGAATGAAGATTAGAGATTACATAACTTTATTTCATATATTCCACCAAGCTCTAAAAATGTTACAGAGAATGTGGGGCATATCTGGTTGCTGGGGTTTTTTTTAATATAAAAGAAAATTCCCAGAATAGGTACAACTCCATGTTACAAAAATACCATTCAATTGCATACCATAACAAAGAAAAAAGGAAGCAAGGACATAAACGTACATAGGCTAAATTAATTTCATTCAGACAACACCTCCTATGGCATGATTCCATATGTTAGATGCATTAATATGTGCATTAACTTGTTCAAACAACTTTTATCCTTTAGTATTACTGCTAAATGAGTAATAACTACTGGTACCTCCTATTCAAAACCCAATTCCTATTCAAAGGGAAAGTAGTGTTTGCTTAGTTATGTTGTTGTTTAATGTAACTGGATAGCTTAACAAAAATATCACTTTTCTAATTAATTTGAATCACTTTTTACTCTGAAATAAAAGTACAGATTAGGCCTGGTGATTTATAGCGTTCCCCCATCTTCTACCAGGATGATCATGAAAACAAACAAACAAAAAAAAAATTTGAGATCCATTGACCTGTTTTCTGTTGTCCGGTAAAACAAAGTGCTTTTTTTTTGCTATCTCAGGAGTGTTCTGAAGCAAGAGACACAAATGACATTTTCCCACATTTTTTAAGGTTAAGTCCCACAGGAATATATACACAAACTTGAGGGGAAATGCCAAAATGATTGATTTATTGAACCAGAAATTTAGAATACCTTTTAGACAGATTCTGCAATGCTTTTCATTACTCATCACACATCAGTCACTCTAGTACATTAAAGATATAAAGTTCTTTCTCTACCTGAATACTGAAGTAATGCATTTTGTATTTTTTCCCAACTTCCTTCAAAGTACTATAGTTAAAACCATTCCTTAGCAAAACTATTTGTCAATATTTTATTACCATGTCTAGAAAATCAGCTTTTGCAAAAAGGAACTGAAATGGTTTACTGATTGCAATAAGGTTGGTATCTAGTGCTTACTACACTAGAGCTGACCACTGATTGTCAGTATCTGACAAATTCAGTTCTATTCAACAAAACTTCATCCTGCACCTTTTATGTGGAATACAAACATCAAAAAAAGTTCCTGTCCTCAAAGAACTTAGAGTTTACCCATGGAAATAACATATACATGACTATGTAAATGCAAAGTATTATATGATACTTGAGGAAGAGTACTACCAATAAACTGATGGGAAACAAGAAAGCCCTTGTATAAAGGATAGCACTTGCACTGTGCTTTGAAGGAGGCTAAGAATTCTAGAAGGCAGAGATAAGGTGGCAGCGCATGGGAGCAGGGAGTCACTTATACAGTGCAGATAGATGTAATGTAATTATACATAATAGCCAGATAAACAGAAAGCAGAACTGCTCAGTTTCTATTTGTTTCTGCTTTCCCTTAAATTATATTAGTATATGATAATGATCTTCAGATTGAAAAGCATAGATAATATTTAAGAGGAAAATAAAATCCAAGATAATAAAAAGACAATAAGAAAGCACCTGTTCCCCAAAATGATTCAAGATACCTACCCTGACCAAATTGCCTCCCAGCACACTAAAGAATTTATAGATGTGACTAATGGATCCACTGTCACTTCTCTGAGGAATCTTGGAGATGAGCTACAAGAATGGATAAAAAACACGGATAAAGATAAATAACACAAACTCTAGGTCAGGGATTTTGACTGCAGTGTGGTAATGCAGAAAGAATGCTGGATTTAGGGCCAGAGGGCCTGGTTTCAAATTCTGGCTATACCACTGAAACTCTGCCCTTACTCTCCCATACCCTAGCCTACTACATCTCCCCCAAGGATTCTAGGGGTACCTCTGAGTTTCTCTATGCCAATAGCATTTGGCACAACCTACATTTTAATATGGTCTTCACACTGTTAGCCAGCAGTAAGCAGTGCCTTAGTTCCATTCAACCAACTAAGATCAATTAGCTTTTACAAGGAGATATTTACTTCAAAGATATTATAACATAATAAACAACTTCAGCAAAATTGTGGGATATAAAATAAATCCACTTGGATCATCAGCATTTCTATATATTAACAACAAAGTCCAGCAGGAAGATATAGAAAGAGAAATTCCATTTAAAACAACAGTAGAAAATATAAAATACTTGAAAGTCTATCTGCCAAGACAAATCCAGGAACTTTATGAACACAATTACTAAACATTTTTTCACACAAATAAAGTCAGATCTAAACAACAAAAGAAATACTAACTGCTCATAGGCAGGCTAAGCCAATACAATAAAAATGACAATTCTATCTAAATTAATTTGCTTATTCAGTGATATACCAATCAAACTGCCAAAAACTATTTTATAGAGCTAGAAAAAATAATAACAAAAAATTCATCTGGAAGAACAAAAGGTCAAGAAAAACAAGAAAATCAATGGGAAAAAATGTGAAGTTAGGCAGCCTACCAGTTCCAGACCTCAAACTGTATTACAAAGCAGCAATCATCAAAACAATCTGCCTAAGAAATACAGTTGTGAATTATTGGAGTAGATTGGGTACACAATACACGGTAAGTAATAACCTTATTAACCTAGTGCTGGCCAAACCCAGAGATCCAAGATTTTGGGACAATAAATCACTGTCTGACAAAAATTACTGGGAAAACTAGAAAGCATCTTGGCAGAAACTTAGGTTTAGACAACATCCCATACCATATTTTGAGATAAAATCAAAACTGGTATATGTTTTAGACATAAAGAGTGATGCCAAAAGCAAATTAGGGCAGCATGGAATATTTTGCCTGCCAGATTTATGGGTAAGGGAAGAATTTATGATCAAAGAAGATATAGAGAGCATTACAGGATGTAAAATGGAAAATTTTGATTACATAAAATTAAAATGGTTTTGCACAAAAACCAATATAGCTAAGATTAGAGAGGAATCAGGAAACTGGGGAGAAATTCTTACAGGAAATTTCTCTGATAAAGTCCTCATTTCTCAAATATACAGAGAATGTAGTCAAATTTGTAAAAATACAAGTCATTCCCCAATTAATAAATGGTCGAAGGATATGAACAGGCAGTTTTCAGATGAAGAAATCAAAGCTATCTATCTATAGTCATATGAAAAAATGCTCCAAATCACTATTGACTAGAAGCACGAAAATTAAAACAACTCTGAGGTACCCCTTCACGCTTATCAGATTGGCTAATAACAGAAAAGGAAAATGACAAATGTTGGAGGGGATGTGGGAAAACTGGGACACTAATGCATTGTTGATTGAGTTATGAACTGATCCAACCATTCTGAAGAGCAATTTGGAACTATGTCCAAAAGACGATTAAACTGTGCATACTATTTGACCCAGTAGTGCCACTATTAAGTCTGTGCCCCAAAGAGATTAAAAAAGAAAAGAAAAAAGACCTAAAAGTACAAAAATATTTATAGCAGCTCTTTTTGTGGTGGCAAAGAATTGGATATTGAGGGGATGCCCATCAATTGGGGAATGAACAAACAAGTTGTTGTATACGATTGAGATGGAATACTATTATGCATTAAGAAGTCATGATCAGGATAATTTCTGAAAAACCTAGGCTCACATGAACTGATTCAAATGAAGTGAGCAGAGCCAGGACAACATTATATATAGTAACAACAATACTGTATGATGATTAACTGAGAATGACTCAGCTGTGACTCAGCAATACAAAGATCCAAGACAATCCCATAGCACTTCAAATGAAAAATGCGATCCAGCTCCAGGGAAAGAACTGACGGAAAGATCAAATACACTATTTTTTACTTTATTTTTTCCTTGGTGGTTTTTTTTTTTGGGTCTGTGTTTTCTTTCAAAACATGACTAATATGAAAATATGTTTTGTATGACTACACATGTATAACCTATATCAAATGGCTTACCCTCTCAGGGAGGGCACATGTAAGTGCAGAAAGGAGGGAATTTGGAATTCAATTTTTTTTAATGAATGTCAAAAATTTTTATATGTAATCTGAAAAAAAATCAAAAGGGATACTATACTAGAGAAAAAGAAGAAAACTTCCCAGAACTTTTAAAATGCAGATGACAAAGCAAGGAATGTAGTAGTTGAATTTTTACAATTTCAATAACAAACACCAAATTTTATAAGCAGCAAAGACAAAAGACTTCAACTATGAAAGAAGACCAATCCTAATGCCTCGGGATTTTTACACCAGAACAATCATGAGAAATTAGGAAAAGAATTTGACAGGATTCTCTATAAAGCAAAAGGGCTTAAACTCCATCCCAAAATAACTGTCCTTGCAAAATTAAATACTATATTCCCCCTTAGCATCAGAGGTCTGAGTTCCCAAGGACTTCCAGAGCCCAGAGTGATCTAGAATCAGAGATGGATAACCCAGGATAAATGTTTTAAGAGATTATGGTAAGAGCAAGGCCCTATGGCTTTATGACCATTAATGAAAGATGGACATTTCACGAAAGAAAGGCACTTGAGATATTCTGCCAATGCAGAACAGAGGTGAGCAGAATATTTACCTTGCAAATGCTCCCAATAAGAGGACCACAAGAAAAATAAGTATAATTATCAAGAAAAGTGAATAAAATCAATTCTCTTATGACCATAGGATATCTAACAAATGATTGGATTGGTACAAGAACTCATTTATTTCATATATGTACATATCTACATTTCATATATTTACAAATATTATTCTGAGAAAAGATCCATATGCTTCACCAGACTGCAAAAAGGGTCCATTACAGAAAAAGTTATGAATGTCTGAATTTTATCCTGATCAAAAAAGAAAGTAAAATTACCAAAGCAAAAACAGTAAGACAAACAAGCAATTATATTGTTGTCATATATAATTGTATAATTATATTAGATAATTTAATTGCATAATTTCATTATATAAATATATTACAATTTAAAATCTCTGAGTTTTAACCAGATAAAAAGAGGTAAGTCAGAACAAAAACAGAAAGTCAAATCAGCAAAACAAAAATAACAAAACAAACAACATAACAGAATTATAAAAAAAACTATCATATAGAATTAAATATTAGAAAATAGATCATTTAAAAGAAATGGAGAATGCTTTCACTTTCCATTTTCAAAACATAAAATGGCCAAAATAAGATAATACTAAATAGATCTTTAACAAACAAATCTCAGAAAATGAAACAAAACAAGGTATAAAATAATACCAAAGGGGTCAGAAATAACCTAGGCTACACTGATTTACAAATGAATATCATCAACTGCTTGAAGAATAATAAATGTCTATGCTATAAGAATTATTCTCAAAAATTTAGAAAGCACTAAAATTCATTTTTTTCCTAAATTAGGGAAGGATAAAGCAAAGAAAGGACAGTGTAAACTAATATCTTTAATACTGATATGAAAATTTTTAATTATATCCAAGCTAACTACATGTGTGTATGTGTATATGTATGTATATAATAAGGAAATAACTAGATTGAAGGAGTTGGGGGAGTGGAGATAAAAACCTGCCTCTGTGGGCTTGGTTTTGTCCCAGTGCCATTCCCTTTTTTCATTTATTTCCAGGAGAGAAGAATCTTGGAACTGAGAAACAAGTGGGACCCCAAACCTCAGAGTCCTTAGTAGTTTGCTGGAAGTCAGCCTCTACAGGGATGATTAGGTGTAGTTTAGCTAGTGGAAATTAATTAGAGAGCCATCCTGATTTTCTAAACTAGAAGAGACAGACAACAAAGAGACAGACACAAAGAGAGGAAAGGGAAAGAAAGGAGCAGGAGGAGGAGGAAGAGGAGAATAAGATGAAAAGAGAGGAGAGAAGAGAAGAGAAGAGAAGAGGAGAGGAGAGGAGAGGAGAGGAGAGGAGAGGAGAGGAGAGGAGAGGAGAGGAGAGGAGAGGAGAGGAGAGGAGAGGAGAGGAGAGGAGAGGAGAGGAGAGGAGAGGAGAGGAGAGGAGAGGAGAGGAGAGGAGAGGAGAGGGACCAGGGGACCAAGGGAACAACGGTGAGCAGTAGCCATGTGATACCAACAAGCAGGAATGTCTGGCAGAGAATACGCAACCTTAGTCTAGCATAAGTATCCCTGGCAGACACTATTTGCCTGATGGTAACCGCATACCACACAAGACCAATGGGGAAAAGACCTAGTATGAACAGTATTATTAGAGCATCAGAAAGTATCAGCAGCTTTGTAGCATTAAAGGTGTGAGATGCCACTCCACTTTGTACCCGGTCCACATATGTTTCTAACATGTGCTCCCCTCCATACATACCTCAACATACCTACTTGTTCCATTGATGACATGTGTTTTCATGGGAAAGTTATACTTTAGGTTTATAAGGAGAAATGCTTTGTCGATATTTTTCTCATTATTCAATTTCATGAAATACTTTGCTTTGAAACTGCATGTGCTTCCTAGCCTACAAGCTAAGTTAAATTCATCAGTGGAAACTTGTGAGCTTTGATTTTAAGTGAATTCAGAACCACAAGAGTATCTTCAACCCAGGGTAGCCTTGTTTGGGGAAGCACCTATGTAAGTTGGTGGTTCCCCAGGTGTTACACATCTATGATTTTGCAAAAGATTTAACATCAGAAACAACTTTGTTCATCATTACTTTGATTATAATTGTCAAGTGAGACATAAACTAGGGAGTTGTATTTTTTTTTTTTTGGTGAGGCAACTGGGGTTAAGTGATTTGCCCAGAGTCACACAGCTAGTGAGTGTTGTGTGTCTGAGGCCAGATTTGAAGAGATGTATTCTTATTAAAGGTGTTTGCCACCATCATGAAGGATGCCTAGGACAGAGCTCAGTAGAAAGAGGGATTCCCCATGGATGGCAGGGTATTCCAGATACTCCTATTTAGAGATGACATTTATTGACTGTGTTAAGTCCTAATATGGAGATGCCTCATGTAGCAAACATCTTATCTCCTTGGCAAGCAGAGAAATTTGGCAACCAAAAGCATTACCAATTTAAAATGTAAAATACTTAGTAAAATCTTAGGGAAGAAGATAGCAGTAGATAGGTAGTATAATAATTATAAATATAATGTGTGACCCCAATTGCCTAATAATAAATATAAAAATAAAATGTCCTTTGATTTTTGAATCTACATAACTATTTTAGAAAGAATTATTGTTCCAGCCTATGCAGTTGGGGCCATATAAGATTATCTATGTCATGAGGACTATTCTGAAACTCTTTTGTACAACACACTAGGGAAGGCACTTGAAAGGGTAATGCTTGAGCTATATCAGGTCCTCATAGAAGTTTCTTGGATTGAGGATATGAAAAAATGCCTTCAAATTATACACTGGTCCATTTGCTAGGAACAAAGACTGGCCTGGGAGAGGGAGGATTCCTCAAAGCATGCACAGATATTCCCTGCTTGGTTTCAGCCCAAGCAACAATGTGGAAGCTTGGAGTGAGTGCCTGAGGGGCTGGTATAATATACTACTGAGCTGGAAGAACTCCTGACTCAGAGGTTGCTGAGCCAGCACTGAATAGATTTACAAAGGGGTGGCTGGCCCTTTCATGTTTTTTTCCTTCATGGCTGTGAGGAGGGAGAAGTAATTTAAATATGGTCCCAAGAATAAGGTGGGGATTGGGTGACACTCTGTTTTCTACAGCTAGTTATGGTAATCATGAGCACATGAAGATTCATCTCTTTTTAGTATTATTTTTGTACTCTTTGTGGGTCCCATCAGAAGCTAGGCAGTGGCAGTAGCTACCAGAATGGTAGTGGCTGACAAAGGTGGAAGTGGCTACAGATGGGCATGGAAAGATAGCCACTAGAAGAAAGTGGTAGCATCAGGAAGTGTGACCCCTTGTGATTGGCTCAAGAAAAGCAGGGGTTTTGGTGCCCAGAAGAGAGATGTACTTAAAGAAAACTTCATGAGGAGTACATAGAGGAAGAAAAGGCACCACAGACAGACAGTATTGCTTTGCCACACATGTTCTCTCTATGTGTGCGTCACTACCATTTTACTTTAAATTTGAGTTCACTCTCCTCATGGGCCTCGTATGTATTGGTGGGGGAATATATTTCAGCTTCCTACTCTAAACAACCTCACAAATACATTTTTCTGAAAGCTAATTATGTGTGGCTAATTGTTAATGATAACTATATGAATATAAGCTTATGAGCAATAGCACTAGAAACCCATCCCTGAAAGGTTATCGACCTAGAACCATGAAAGCAGATAGTACTATAGGCCTCTGGAGACTCAGTATGCCAGTAGCAGAATAAGGTGAGGGACTGGCTCCAGATGGGTATGCTGCATTATGTTTAATATTAATAAAAATTTACTTTAAAAACAAACAAGTGGGCTACTTGTGAACATCTGGACATACATTTCTCTAAGTAAATAAAATATGACTCTCAATGCAACATCAACAGATCAGTCAGCCTTCACAAAACTGAAACATCAACTATCAGAATTCTCATGTATCAGCTTTCAGCTTCCTTCTAGAGTTTCTAAGCTAGCCCTACCAGATTCCTTTAAGACCCAGTCAGTCAAAAAACATTTATTAAGCACTTATTATGTGCTAGGGGTGCAAAGAAAGGCAAAAAATAATCCCTGCCCTCAGGAAGCTCACAATCTATTACAAGAAGACAATACATTAAAAGAAGCTGAAAAGTGGGGGATAGTGAGAAGAGTATATGATGAACATTTGCAGTCAGATGGGAGATGAGGCATCAATACCAGGCTCCCACCTTAATAGAATATCTGGGAAGAACTCTCTGATGTGCACCCTCCACCTCAACAGTCAGAGAGAGGAAGGGGGGGGCAGCAAGGTGGCACAATGGATAGAGCACCGGCCCTGAAGTCAGGAGGACCTGAGTTCAAATTTGACCTCAGACCAAACACTTGACACTTACTAGCTGTGTGACCCTGGGCAAGTCGCTTAATCCCAATTGCCTAAAAAAACAAACCAAAAAAAATCCAGAGAGAAGGAAGAAGGGGTCCCAGGGTCAAGGAGGAAGGACTCAAGAGCAATGAGTTACTGGAGACAATAGTAAAGTCCAGAAAATCAGCTGGGTGGTAGATGACCCACTGCTACTCATTGCTACTAATTCTGTTCTCTTCCATGTTTCAATGCAGGAGAAAAAATGCCTGAAATATTTTCTGACTTGTAATACTGATTCTTCAACATGAGCAACATTTCAGCAATACAGTGAATAATGTAAATTAGATTCAAAGACATAGGGATGGGTAAATAGGGATAAAGATAAGTTGGTCACTCCTGAAAACCTGCCTAGTAATTGATATTCTAGTCAAAGTTTGTGCCCACTATCAAGTATACCCAAATAAATCTGAGTAGTGAAAGGGGGCAAGGACCTCTTTGTCTAATCAGTGGGGAGGGAAACAATCAGGAATTGCCTTTTCCCTGGCCACAGACATTTGATTTCGCAATTCCCTCCACGGCAAGCTATGTTAAGGTATTGACTCCTGCTTCCACCAGAACTCTTAAATGCTTCTGGACTAACAATCTTTATCTCTGCTTATTGATGATACCTTTAATCTGTTCTCTACTGCTTTCCACCTTATCTCCCCTCCCCATGGAACTACTAATTACTGTAAGCCTGGATTTCACCTAAATGTTTGCTGCCATTTCCAATTGCACACTTCCTAGTTTCTCACTGTTTATCTAGCCTTACCTCCTCCTTTTATCTTCCTTTTTGCTCTGAGTGCCCAATGTTTTCTGCCATTTCCAATTGCACACTGCCTAGTTTCTCACTGTTTATCTAGCCTTACCTCCTCCTTTTATCTTCCTTTTTGCTCTGAGTGCCCTCTTGGTTCTTGTCTGCCTACCTGACATCTGACCCACTGCATGCCCAGACCCTTATTCTAAACGACTGTCTTGATTCCACCTTCCCTTCCCAACCCTGACTATTTCTTGCCTATTCTGATCTCTGACATTACCTGAGCTATTTGCTTTCTCTAACTCCTCACTTAATACTACAGACCTGCTGCCACCTACATGCTGGTATGACATGGATAAGTGTTTTTTTATACAAATAGTTATTTAAGAGCAAACTTAACATGTTTAGAGAAATTAAATACATCAGTGATGTAACTGACCATACTATTCAGCTATTAAATATGATGATTTATAGGGATAGCATTGGTATTAAGAAGAGTGACTTAATACATCTGATTCTTCATAGCTGCTCTTCAAAAAATGAGTTTTATATGTTGAAGAAAGACATCACTCAACTAAGCATAATACCATTTAGTATATAACTGCTTACTCAGGAATAACAAACACTGGAAAAACATAACTATATATATGAATACAATTAATGATTTTCTATGAAAGTCCAAAGAACTCTGAGAGAAATTAGGGTGGACTTAAAATTTAATTCATAGTCTATTTCATATCTATTCCTTTTTGATTTGTTATTCATAGGAACATGTATTTGCACGAGAACCCCAAAGCACAACACATCAATCTAGTCAATCCTATCAAATAACAGACCAATTCATTTAAAATTGATATTTGGTAGATTCATTTAATTGAATTTTTATTTTTAAACAAATTTTATTACTGGTTCAGATGCAATTTTTCTTTATTTGTTAAGACAGATGCTTGTGGTTTATGTCTAGTAATATGAGGAAAAGAAGCTGGAGATAGAGGAAGAGGGAATAACTAACAGAACAAAGAGTAGAATTGGTAAATGCAGACATGAATCAATACATATTATGCTGAACACAAAAAATTTTGGGGATTAATGGTTTCTTAAGCTGTAAATTTATTTTTCAGAGTATTTATATAGAAAATTTAACATTTTAGCATACATAAATGACTACATATACCAACTCTGTGAAATTGGTCATTATTTTAACAATGGAGGGAATGAAACAAGGAAGTTAAATGATTTTTTTTTCCAAAAAAAGACAACTATTAGAGATAGAAATGAAATTAAAAGTCTTGAGTTCATTCTACATTGTCAAAATGGGAACATGCTCTTCCACTCTACTAATAAGGCCATTTAAAGGATGCTAAACACAAAGGTACATTAAAATCACTGCCACACTACATTTGGTACATTAAGGCCTGCAATGAAAACACATACCAGAATTGTCCCTAGTAAAATCCACTAGGTACAGTGCATATGGTTCCCTCCTATGTAGGGTCAGATTAATATAAATAACTACTTGGATTCCCTTTGAAACAACGAAAAAATCTGCAAAAAGGATCTACATGAAAAAGGAAAAAACTTAGGACTGCCTGGTAGAGTAACTGCAAACAGAGATCTGATTTATCAAAGTTCTGGAACTAAAGCTGGAAGAGACGAGCTCATCCAATTTAACCCCTTCATTTCACACATAAAGGGACCAAGTCCAGAAACTGCAGTAATTTGTCCAAAGTTCACACAGCTAGTAAGTGGTAGTGTGAGGATTAGCAATGGTGGTAGTGCTAGGAATTCAGATTCTCTTAATTCAAATTCATTATTTATTCTACAATATCTTTGCAGCAAGACTTTTAAAATTCTTTTGGCCTACTTCCATGTATAGGACACATAGAAAATATAGGATATTCTAGCAAATTTCTGAAGTACAGTGATGCAGGAAATGGTATAGATACATTTTATAATTTAAGTCTAGATAAAGAAATGATATTAATAAATTAGCAACTTTGGGATCCAGTCTTTTCAATCTAGGCAAGGTATTTCCACATTGTAATACCTGATTAAAAAGATGACTCATCATTCTTTATTTAAATAAATGTATTTTTACTTATGCAAAACGATGAAAATATTTTAACTTGTTAAATTTATTAAATTGTCAAGAAGCATAAAATAATGGTACTTTAGCATTTCTTTGCTCCATACACCATGCTGCTGTTGCACTGAAGGCACTGAGTTCCATTATGGGGGTTATAAGTTCCAGGTTTGCAGATCACTGTAAATAAAGAAAAAGTTAATAAATAAAGTATCTCTAAAAGGCCATTTGTGATATAAACGACTTAATTAGGTGATACATTCTCTAACATTTGAGTCCAGTAACATACAAAGGAGTTCGTGTTAGTTTCACATTTATGTGAACTCTCAATATTTTATTCCACAGACTGTAAGGTACCTTAATTGTTAATGAGGTCAGGTGTTTGCAGCACTGCTAAAACATTACCTTGCAGAACAGATGCATATAAACCATAGCCTACCAAGGAAAGTTATATTGAAGTTCACAGGAGGATGATAAATTATGAGCAGCTTAAACTAGGAAAACTCCTGCTGATATTAACAGGAATAATACATGAAACCTTTAGAATCAAGTTCTAAATAACTTAAGTGTTATCTTGAAAAAGGAAGGATAAAAGCATCAGATAAGTACAACATACTCTGCATTTGTATAGGTCCTTTTATATATACATTCTTCCTACTATTGATTGATCAGAAAATATTACAAAAAGCAAAACATTAAAAGTATAAAATGGGTCAAAGGTAAGCCCAGCAGCAAGAACTTATTTGACTTATTTTATACTTTTTAAGATCATACTTAAATTATTCACAACTTGATTCTAAGGTTTCATATATTTTCTCAATTTTTACTAGACAGAGTAAACTAGGAGCAAAGGCAGTTGAAGTGGAAGCAAGAACAACTCTAATTACATAGTCTCCATAGAGGAAACAGTTCCTTGACTAAAGAGAAGGGAAAGGGGGTGAGGTTGAGTATGAATCAGCAAGCTCAAGGGGCCGTTTTTGCCCAGCTAAGCATTTATATTCTTATTCCCAGATCAATATTAGCAGATACATAGGCTAAAACAATGTAAGAGCCCATTTTTTGAAGTCCTATCTTCATCATCTTGGGTGCTGTCAAGTCTTACTAACTGTAGACTATCTCATATACTAGGCCTGTTTGGAGATAACTCTTCTGGCCAGCAACCTTAAGGGTCTCCCCCTCCCAGTTTGATTTTTTTTTTCCCCATTAAAGGGGCCATCCCTTGACTCACTTCTTAAAGAGGCCTATTCACTGAATGGGTGTTACCTTACTTAAAGTGGGAACCTGAAAAGACCTTAGCTCATAAAGGCCAGGGTCTCCCATTGCATCCTGGGCCATCTCCAGTCCTCCTGATGAATATCTGGCCACTGGACCCAGATGGCTCTGGAGAAGAGAGTGAGGCTGGTGACCTTGCCCAGCCCTCCCTCACTCAAATCAAAGTCAACTTCAAGTCATGTCATCATCTCCCTGATTTCACGGTCCTCTTCGAGAACAAAGGACAAACACAACAACAACACAACAATCTGTTGCTTATAACCAGTTAACATTAACTCAAGTGTCTTTGGTTAAACATGCTTAGTAGGTCTCTTTCCTGATTCACCCCCTTTTTCTCCCCCTACTTCTACTGAAAATATTTTTCATTACTTTGTATAGATTTTATATTCATTGCCCTCTGTTGTACACTTTGTATCATCACTCTGCGCACACACACACACACACACACCACACACACACACACACACACACACACACACACACAGAGCTCCTTAAGGACAAGAAGTGATTCACTTTTATTTCTATCCCCAGAATCTAGAATAGTGTCTTAAATGTGGCAGGTATTTAATACATGTTTCTTTGAATCACTGTTCTATAGTGGAAGGCCAGTAAAAGTTACCTGTGACTAAAATAACTAAAATTCACATTGGTGCAGAAGTACAAATACTGTGAAACTTTTGTTGGCATGTATATGTGTTTGAGTACACATGTGCAAGGGAGGAATGTAGGAGATTTGGTTACATCAAAGGACAAAGTTGAAAGTGGCATAAATGTAATGTAATGCTATAAGTGTACAAGTTCACTGCATGTGATATCCTGGGAGATAGGAAATGATAACATTTTTAATCACAATAAAAATGTAATCTATTTATTGACTACATGCAAAGAGCTATAGAAGATACAAATAAGTATAGACATGGGGGACTTCTATATTAATAAGCTTTGATTCTAAATTGGGATGAAAAGACATAAGCACACAAAATGATTATTTAAAATTTGAAGCAGTACTTGACTGACAATTGGTATAAAGAAACAATCAGTTTCCTAAGACTTAGAGGAAAAAGAAAGTTCTTTAGGTTGGAGCAGAAAAGAGAAACTTCATTAAGGTGAAAGATAGCTAGGATTTAGGTAGATGGAGAAGGCATTTTTTTTTCTTTTGAGGAAGCATGTTGTACAAGATAAATAGCATGTTCAAGAGCCAGAAAGCAGACAATGTAGCTGAAAGAAAGGATTTCTGATAAGGGAATGTGATGGTAGGAAGAGAACAAAGGACAACTGAACAAGGAGATTTCAGAGAGATGAAGTAAAACACTGTAGTGTCACAAAAGGGAAGAGAGGAAAGAGTTTCAGGTGATGATTAACAATGTCAAATGTTGCAGAGTTTAAGGAGAATTAGAACTGAGCACAGACCATTGGATTAGACAGTTCAAAGGTCACTGGTTGTGACAGTGCAATTTCCAGAAAGAAACTGAGGCAGAAACCAACTTGCAGAAATCATAAACCTAAAGTTGGACCTTAGAAGTCATCTAATATGAACCCATTTTACAGAGGAAACTGAAGCCTGCTGTCTGGACAATGAGGTCACTTGCCCAAGGTCAATGGGGTATAAATGCCAGAAACCACATGTGAATCCCCGTCCTTGGATTTCCAGTCAAGTGCCTTATCTGATGTTCTGATACGCTTCATCTGACGATGTTCAGCACCACGCTGCCCTGAATGACTAAAGAAAGTTATTCTGCCAGACGCAAGTATGATTTCTACTCCTGGCTGCATATACACCAGGCCACTTTGGCTATCCAGAGTCCCAGAGAATTGCCACAAAACCAAAAGGCAGAGGTATAAAGGACAAGTTAGAGGCTTCCCATGGTGTTCAATCTTATTCCTCCTCCCAAAAAGCACTCTAAAAATTGACTCTGATGTTGATTTCCATGTTACTATAATAAATACCTCTTCCATATGATTGGCACTTTTTAAAAATAATCTTCACACATATGGTCACATGTTGATATCCTCACAACCACCTTTGAAGTAGGTAAGGCTGATGGTGTCATTCACATCTTACAGGTCAGTTAAGAGAGACCAGAGACGTTTAAGGTCACCTGGGTACATAGTGGTGGGGCCCAGGTTTATTTTTTAGCTTTTCTTCTAGTGTTCCTTTCATTACATTATACTGCCTCTCAAACAACCTGGTAAGAGTTGCCTCTGGCTTTCCCACACAACTGATCCAAGTAAAAAATTATTTTTCATAAATTGGAGGATAAGATGAAAATAGTGCCAATAGTAAGAGACCAGTGTGGAGGTAAAGGTTATGGTTTTTTTTAAAGGGGGGGGGTTGAGAAGCTATTTGCAGAAATTCAGCATCAGAAAGCCCTTTAGAACATAGAAGGTCAAAACACCCTAGAATAAGAGACTTGAGAATGTATATATAACTGAATAATGCTGAAATGAAGTGGTGAATATAGATAATTTACTAGAAAGTGAAACAGAATCATATCTAAAAGAGGAAAAAGGTCAAATAAAGATTTATTACCAAGACATTAGAAATGTATACACACTTTTAGTCAGTGAGAACCTAGAAGGAGAAATTGAAGATGTTACAATGTAGGAACAATTTTGGTAGAAAGGTCATAAAGGTTGAAGAGATAGGATCAAGAGCACAGGTGGAAGAATGATCCTTGAAAAGCAGGAAAAACTTACCTTCCTCAGAGCATCAGAGATGATGTGGAGATGGCTAATGATAAATGAATAATCTGAGTTGGACAGCAAGGTGTATTGAGGGGTTCTACACCACATAATCTCTTTGTTCTTACTAAAATTTAGAACAAAATCATGTTCCAAATGACAGAAGGGGTTTGAGCCTCGCAGGAATGAATAAAGGTTTGGAACAGATGCTTTCAGTGATAGGCTAAAGGATCAAGGAGAAATTGGAGGTGGGGGGAAGTGCTATTTTTGCAACCCAAGATGAGCAGAGAAAGTGAACAATATGATGAATTCATTCTGTGTCTTTTGGTTGAAAGTATGAATCTGGATGTAGAATGTATAATTTTCCTGGCTGGTGCTATGACATATCAATGATGTGAGAAGAGTGTGATAATGAGGCAGTTTTAAGGCTTCTTTCATGGAATGAGGGTGAGGTTGTACAAGTGCTACTGGAGAAAAGAATGAGAATTAAAAGTTTGCATAAATCTAGAGGCAGCATACACAAAATATGGCTCCAAAAAAGAGAGCCGAATGCTGAGAACACAACATGTATAGTCATGACTAAGCTTAGAGCTTCCAACAAACAAGGGAAATGGGTTGGCAGAGCCAGGAAGTCTAGATGGTATATTTTATGACTGATTTTGGATTCCTGGAATAGGATCACCAGTTTAGGACCTGGAAATACTGTGAGATTATAAATTGTGAATTTTGTAGATTTTTAGCCTTCCCTTGACACACTAGAAAAAGTATACAAAGACTTCTGGATCACATGATTAACAAGTGGAGGACTAGATATTTTCTCTGATCCTGTCAACCTCTCAAACTTCTTCAAAACAGAAATTATGCACCAAACATAAACAACTTCAGCTGCTCCATGATTTAGGAAACCTAGAATCCAAAAGAAGTCTAAAAAGTAAAGCAAGACAACTGATTACAACATTGAGTTCATTGGGCAAACCTCCTTTACCTCCTGAGCTACTGGCTGTGAGGCTGCACTTAGCTGACCCCAAGGACAAGCACCCTCATGCAGGCTCCCAACAAAACTGATGCCTGGTCCCTGGTCCCCTCCTCCCTCCTCCCTCTCTCCAGTGCTGTGGAGATCCCAGCTTCAAGCTGCAGAATTTTACTCAGCTATGACAGCCAGGCAACACTTTAGCAGCTTTCCAGGAGTAGAAGTTGGGGGAGGGGAGAAAAGGGGAGGGAGGGAGGTAGTAGAGGAAAGGAGGAAGAGGGAAGGGAGAAAGAGAGAGAAAGCAGCCTAGTCTGTGCTGTAAAAGATCTTTTGCAGGAAAGCCAGGAAGAGAGGAGAGAAAGAGGCAGGACAAGTGTCTGGGCTTGAAATAGAGCTTAACATCCCACCCACCCTCCTCCCAGAGCCTCAAAGATCAGAACTACAGAAATCAACCCTGTAGCACCGGCAAAATAGCAGCTCCCTAAATTGTTTGTGTCAGGCCAGAGTACTTAGTAAAGAGGGAAAGTGGCAAGTTCTATAACCCTACAAGTCATCTTGTATTGAATTGATCATAGTGGAATCATTGAGATCCAGAGCCCAGGGAAACCACCATCAGAGGAGTGAGAAGCAGATAGTGAATAGCAGGGAAAAACAAAGGTGAAGAAAACCTGAAATTACCAAAGATCTCAGTAAGAAGAAAACTCAAAGCCCTTGAACATAAGCAGAAAAATCGTCAGGGAAGACATTAACAGGAGATGGAAATATGGCCCCCAAATCTCATAAACAAGTTCAGGCATCTCTGAATAAATACTGAAAAACAAGGCAAAACAATCTAACACTTAAGGAAAACAGAGCACCCTATGGAATTTGAGGAGAACATGGAACCACAACACACTGTTTCTGAGTGATATAAAAGGGAAATGAGAATTATGAGAGCAGGATATATGGTCTACAAGGCAAAAATAATAGGCAGAATAGAAAAACTGCAATCTACAATGACAAGCCTCACCACCAAAGAGACAAAAAAAGAGAACAATGGATTGGGAATGCAAATACATAGAAATGAAGGATAATCTAGAAGAAGAGAAGAAAAAACAATAACATTAAAACAAATTATGCTCACTATGCAATCAAAATATGCAAATCTCAAAGACAGGATACATAGAGACAAGCTAAAGATTATATGTCTTCCAGAAGAACACCACAAGACAGAAAACCATAACACCAATATGAAGGAAACAATAGGGGAGAACTGCCTAGAATATCTGAAGATAGAAATGTCCATTGAAAGAATTTACAGATCGCCTCCAGAAAAATATCCAAATCTGCAAACCCAAGACACATAGTTGTTAAAATGTAACAAGTCAATTCAGAAACAAGTCCTGCAAGCAATCAGGAGAAAGACCATTAAATACAAAGGAAAGGAAATTCAAATATCACAAACCTATTCTGTACCTACAAGAAAAATGTAAGAAGGGAAAGCAGAGCAAAGATGGCAGAGTAAAGGCAGGGACTTAACTGAAATCTCCCAAATTCCTGTCCTAACAACTTTAAAATAACACCTCTAAGTGAATTCTGCAGAGACAAAAACAAACAAAAAAACAGGGTAAAGCAATTTTCCAGCCCAAAACAACTTAGAAGGTCAACAGGAAGGGTCTGTTTCACTAGGTGAAGAGTTCAAGCCAACAGCAGGTCACAGGGGCAACTGCAGAATAGCCATTGGATTCTGAAGCTCCTCATCCACAGATAGCAAAGGGGATGGACAATTGGTCAGAAGGAGATTTTAAGGGACCATTTACTGGCAACGGATAAAGAAGCTGTTGCATTGCTCATACTTGGTTCCAAGTTGCAGTCCCAGGGCACACACAGAGCAAGGGACAATGGTCACAGTTCCAGGGCAGAAAAGAGTGGTTGTGTTGCTCATAGATCAGAGTAAAGGCCAGGAGATCAGTGACCACACTTCTCCTTAGATCATACCACCTAGGAAGACGTGAAAACTTACAGACCCCCAGAACTAGTTCTGAAAACAGCAGCATGAAAATCCTGGCACAGGGCTCCCTCCACTCAGGGAGTAGAGCCAAACTTTAACATAAAGTTAAAAGTCAAGAAATAGGTTGGGGGAAAGGGGCAAATAATTAAAAGGAATCTGACCACAGAAAGCTACTATGATGACAGCAAATATCAAAACATAAAATTCACAAGAAGACAACAAAAATAAAACAGCTACTTCCAAAGCCTCTAAAAAAAATGTGAATTGGCCTCAGGACTAAAAAAAAAAAAATTCCTGGAAGAGCTCAAAAAGGACTTTAAAAATCAAATAAGAGAGAGAGGAAACATTGGGAAAAGAAATGAGTGATGCAACAAAATCATGAAAAAAGAGCCAGTAGCTTGGTGAAGGAAGCCCAAAAACTGAAGAAAATAACACCTTAAGAAACAGAATAGGCCAAATGGTATTTAAAAAAATAAAAGGCAGAGAAAAGAAAAACAACTTAAAAATCAGAATTGGCCAAATGGGAAATGATGTACAAAGATATCTCACTGGGAAAAATAACTAACCTAAAAATAGATCAAACAGCTATAATTTAAGAATTATTGGACTCCCTGAAAGCCACACTAAAAAAAAAAAAGTTTAGATATCATATTTCAAAAAATTGTCCAGGAAAACTGCCCTGATATCCTAGAACCAATGGGTAAAATAGAAATTGAGAGAATCCACCAATCACCTCCTACAAGAGATTCCAAAATGAAAACTCACAGGAATATTATAGCCAAATTCCAGAGCTCCCTGGTCAAGGAGAAAATACGGTGAGCAACCAGAAAGAAACAATTCAAACAACATGGACCCACAGTCAAGATAACACAAAATTTAGCAGTTTCTCCATTAAAGGATAGGAAAGCTTGTTATATGATATTCTGGAGGGCAATGAAACTAGGATTACAATCAAGAATCACTTACCCAGCAAAACTTAGTATAATCCTTCAGTAGGAAAAATGGATATTTAATGAATTAGAGGACTTTTAAGCATTCCTAATGAAAACACCAGAACTGAATAGAAAATTTGACTTTTAAATACAAGACTCAAGAGAAGCATAAAAAGGTAAACAGGAAATAAAAATCATAAGTGTTCAATAAGGTTAAACTGTTTAAGTTCTTACATGGGAATATCATACTTGTAACTCTTAAGAACTTTATCATTATTAGGGAAATTAGCAGGAGTATATATACATATTATATATATATGTATATATATATATATATGCAGAGGGCACAGGTGTGAGTTAACAATGATGGGATGATTTTTTAAAATAACATTAAGGGGAGAGAAAGAAAGAGTTATGCACTTGGAGAAGGGGGAAGGGAGTGGGTAAAATGGGGTAAATTATCTCACATAAAAGAGGCATGAAAAAAACATGTACAGTGAAGGGGAAGATGAGGAAATATCGGATAATTCCTGAACCTTTCTCTCATCAGAATTGGCTGAAAGAACGAATAACATACACACTCAGTTGGATATAAAAATCTATCTTACCCCAACAGGGACATAGGAGGGAAAGGACATCAGGGAAGGGTGATGGGGTTACTGATAGAAGGGAGGGCAGATTGGGGGAGGCAATAGTCAGAAGCAAAATACTTTTGAGGAAGGGTAGGGTGAAAGGAGAGATAAGGGATAAATGGGGAAAATAGGATGGAGAGAAACACATCATAATCACAACTATAAAAAAAATTACAGCAAATTTCTCTGATAAAGGACTCATTTCTCAAACATGTAGAGAACAGAGCCAAATTAATAAGAATAAAAGTCATCCCCCAATTGATAAATGGTCAAAATATATGAACAGGGAGTTTTCAGATGAAGAAATCATAGCTATCCATAGTCATATAAAATGCTCTAAATCACTATTGATTAGAAAAATAAAAATTAAAACAACTCTGAGGTGCCCCTTCACAGCTATCAGATTGGTTAATATCACAGAAAAGGAAAATGATAAATGTTGGAGGGGATTTGGGAAAATTAGGACCCTAAAGCACTATTGCTGGAGCTTTGAACTGATCCAACCATTCTGCAGAGCGCTTTGGAACTGTGACCAAAGGACTACATAACTGCATACCCTTTGACCTAGCAATACCACTACTAGATCTGCATCCAAAAGAATTAAAAAAATAGAAAAAAGGAAAGGGATCTATATGCAAAAAAATATTTATAGCAGCTTTTTTTGTGGTGGCAAAGAAATGGAAATTGAGAGGATGCCCATCAACTAGGGAATGGCTGAACAAGTTGTTGTATATGATTAGCATAGAATAGTATTGTACTATAATAAATGATGAACAGGCTGATCTCAGAAAAATCTGGGAAGACTTACAGTAAATAATACAAAGTGAAGTGAGCAGAACCAGGAGAATACTGTGCACAGTAGCAGCACTGCAGCATGATGATCAACTATTAACGACTTAGCTATTCTCAGCAATACAATGATCCATTACAATTCCAACGGACTTATGATGAAAAATGCTATCCACCTCCAGGGAAAGAATTTGTAGGAGTCTGAATGCAGATTTAAGCATACTTTTTTTACTTTATTTTTCTAGGGGTTTTTTTTGAGTCTATCTTCTTTTAAAACATGACTAATATGTAAAAAAATATGCTTTGCATGACTGCACATGTATAACCTATATTAATTTGCTTGCTTTCTCAATAAGAAGGAAGGGTAAGGGAAGAGAATTTGAAATGAATGTTAATAATTGTTTTCACATGTAATTGGAAAAAATAAATTTTTTTTTAAAAAGAAAGAAAACATAGAGAGGAAGGAATAATGTGTTCTGAAGAATGTTAGGGCTCAGAATGTAACCCAAGGTGACTGACTCAGCAAATCTGAACTTCTAACAACAATGAAAAAAGATGGACATTCAATAATAAATGATTTGAAACATTCTTTAAAAAAATTTGAGCTTATTTGCTTCTTGAACAGCCAAAGTAATAGAAATGCAGGAGGAGTGAATTAATTCAGGAGCCAAGAACAGCAATAGCAAGTGTAGCAGCACAGAGATCAGTAAGAGATTTCTTTCTAAATGCACACAAAGAGACAAGGGTGAAGGCAGAAATCAAGTGGAGGTAACAATGAAGAGGTGGGCCTGGGACATAATAGATAGAACCTGACTACAAATGAATCAATCATTTTTTCGGGAATGCATTACAAAAGGAAGAGGCAATGACTGCATTCCAAAAAGGGTGAGGGATGAATCAAAATGGGGAGGGAAGTAGAGGATAGAGGGGATTGTGTGATATAAATGGATGAAACTGAAGGCTAGCAATGAGAAGAAGGTGACCCCTGTGATTTCAGGAAGAGAAGAAGAACCTGTAGGGAAGTAGGTGAGGAGGGTGGGAGGATTGAAAAAGAAGAGGAAAAGGGATTCCCTGCTTTGGCAGTGGGAAGGGATTCCATTGATGAAAGCTCTTATGAGTGAGGAGAAAAATTCTGCAAAAGGAGATGGGGACCTGATGTTGGGCATAGTCTGGGAGATTTGGTATTTGAAAAGACCACTTCTCCTAACTTGGGAGGGACAGAGTTGGAATTTCGAAGTCTACTGGCACCTAGAAGAGTAGGAGTGCACAGATCCAAGGAGGAACTTTTGAGGTAAATGGAGAAAAGATAAGCAGAGGGAGGTTACAGATCAATGGTAGATTGCATAATCAGGAAATAAGGATGGGATGGGAGGCTTCATTTTCTTCTCTGTCACTTGTAGGAACTGACTTTGTTCTGGGAGTGAGGCACAATGGAAAAGGAGAATCTGCAGGGCAAACTCTGCAATGCAGTGGGAGATGCTGCCTAGAGAGAAGACCCTCAAATGGATACCTTGAAAATTGTTTTCATGAAGAACACAGGAAGTAAAGATTGTCTAGATAATTATAGGGTTCAGGAACCAGAAGATGAGGTCTACAGTAGGCAGAAAAGGTACCAAAAATGAAATTTTAAAAAATGAACAGAATTAGTTGAAAGGAAGGAGAGGAAGAATAATTGAGAGAGGTATGAGAGTGGGGAATTAAATTATCAGATAAAAGCAAAAAACAGAAGTGAACTAATAAGCAAAATCTCAAAAGGAAGGGGGTATTAAGTGGGAGGAGGGTAACAGGAGTTAGGGGACGAGAACCATTAGGACTAGAGCAAGCTTAAAAAAAGAATAAGCTAAAGTAACTGAAGCAACACAGTACTGTGTTTACAGAAGAATGGAAAAAAATTAGTAACGTGAAAAAATGTAAAAGATAAATGCACAAAAATATAAACACAACTCTCAATACTTCAAATATGAATTAAATAGAATGAAAAAGAGTGACAGATTGGCTAAGAAAACAAAATCTTACAATTTATTACAAGAAAACACATTTTAAAAAGAAGACAAACAGAAAATAAAACAGAGCATAGAAACAATTTTGCTATGTATCAAATGAATCCAAAAAAGTAAGAGTTACAATTATGCTACTGAAAAACAAACATTCAAACAATAAAAAGGGAGGTGAAAGGAACCAATATCACTAACAAACTTATATACATGAATGTCTTAACATTCAAATGCTTAAAGGAAACATTTATTGAGCTACAAGAAGACATAAACAGTAACCCATTAGGGACAGGAGGCTTCACTATAACTCTCTCATTTTTGGATAACACAAGCAGAACAATAAACACAAAGGAAAATATGGAAATGAACAAATTATGGAGAAACTAGAGTTAAAAGACTTAACAGTATCTTCTAAATAGGACAGCAAAAGGATAGATAGACGATGTGTGTGTATTTTTTTTTCTCAGCAGCACATGCAACATTTACAAAAACTAATCATGTGTTAGGGCACAGAGATATTGCAAACACTTATAAATAGGCAAAAATAGTTCATAAATCTTTTACAGACCATTATGCAATAAAAATAGTCATAAGTTCAAGGACTACAAACAAAAAACAGACCTAAATGAAGAGTTAACAATTAAACAAATGGGTCAAAGAATGAATCATAGTAA
The DNA here is from genome assembly GCF_003287225.1 of Phascolarctos cinereus. Taxonomy (NCBI): domain Eukaryota; kingdom Metazoa; phylum Chordata; class Mammalia; order Diprotodontia; family Phascolarctidae; genus Phascolarctos; species Phascolarctos cinereus. The sequence goes on along the minus strand of NW_027555847.1, from coordinate 75,225,088 downwards.
CAATAATTACTTGAAAGAAAATAATGATGTGGTGAAACAATATACCAAAATTTCTAGGATGCAGCTAAAGCGGCCCTTAGAGAAAAAAATCATATCTCTATAAGAATATACTAAGAAGATGGAAAAAAGAGAGGATTGATGAACCAATTATGCATTTAAAAATTAAAAAGTTAACAAATAAACTTAAAATAAACACAAAAGAAGAGATATTAAAATTTTTAGAAGTAGAAAAATGCCACAGAAATGATGAATGAAGCTAAAAATGTTTTTGAAGACTAATAAAATTAATAAACCTCTAGCTATTCTGATTAAAAAGAGGACAGAAAATCATATCAATAAAATATCAAATGAGCAAGATAAAATGACAACAAAACCAGAAGAAATGAAAGAATTGTCAGAAAATATTTTGCACAGCTGTATTCAAACAAAACTGAGAATGCAAAAAAAAAAAAAGGAATGTCTTTGAAAATATAAATACCAAAACTATCAGAAGATCAGATCGAGACCTTAAATAACCCAGTCACAGAAAAGGAAATAGATTTAGCTATAAAGAAACTACCAAATTTAAAAACAAAAAACTTCTGGCCATGATGGACTCAAAGGAGAATTCTATCAAACTTTTAGTCAAGTGATACCATACTTCACTTTGACAAAATATTCTCAAAAATTGAGAAATAAATAACCTAACCAGAATCCTTTCATGAGACAAATATGGAAATTAGAAGAGGTAAACACAGAAGGTAAACTATAGACCAATATCATTACTGTATATTGACTAAATTTTTTAAAATAAAATCTTGTCAGACTACAGTTATTTATCCAAGAAATCATTCATTATAACCAAGTGGGATTTATGCCATGGGAGCAAGTATGGTTCAAAATTAGAAAGCCATCAGTGTAATTAATCATATTTAAAAACCAAACCATCCAAAACTACATGCTCAACTCAATAGATGCAGAAAAAACCTTTGACAGGTACAACACTTTTTTATGCTAACAATCTTACAAAGTATAGACAGAGGAACCTTATTTTAATATCATAAAAAGCATGTATCTAAACCCAAAAGCAAGCATTATATGAAATGAGGATGCATTAGAACCTATCTAGTAAATATGATGTGGACATAAGTACTCAACAAATGTATAACAAGGACACGATAATCTTTATTTTCCCCCACAGAAGTTGCTTAGGATTCAGAAGCTCATAAATAGATAACGCATAAAAAGATAGTAGTTCCTTCAGAAGGGAAATGAAGTTGGGGCTGCTAGTGAGACTATCACTTGACATGTTAATGAAACTTTTCTTCCCACAGAGTCACACACAGCTCCCCTCCCCAAGACTTTAGTCTCATGTGGTTTGTCTTGTCCTTCTTCCAGAAAGCAAACACAGGAGGATTCTGGAAAGATGGTACAGTAGGTCAGAAAATTACAAGCTCTCCAGATTTAAATCACAAACAAGACAAAATAGCAAATGTAGAGGGGTAAAAATAAACAAGAGTTTGGGCAGAACAGTGGTCCTTCTGGGACAATTGAAAGAAGATGTGAAGAAAAGTTCAAGGACCAAAGTTTGGTCCCATGAAGTATAAACACCTCCAGGGTAGTTCTGCCAAAACAGCAAGCAGTGAGCCCTGGGGCTAGATGGGTTGGGAGGTAGCTTGGGACCCAGCCACAGGAATTTTCACCTTCTGGACAGTGTGGGGAGTCAGGCATCTGAGCAGGGTAAGATTGAGGGAACCTCTGCTGATAAGAGATGCGAGACCCAGCTTACACCAAAGAGTAACATTAAATGGTCACCTGACCAAAAAGAATTCATAGAACTTTAAAAAGACTTTAAAAATAAAATGAGAGAAATTGAGGAAAAAATAAGAACAGTCCAAGAAAATCAAGAATATTGTGAAAAGAAAGTCAATCAACTGAAAAAGAAGATGCAGATCTTAAGGAAGAAAATGACTCCTTGAAAATTAAAATTGGTCAAGGGGAAGCCAACAAAGTTATAAGAGACCAAGAAATAAAACAAAATATAAAGAATGAAAAAATAGAACAGAATGTGAAATATCTCATAAGAAAAACAACTGACCTGGAGAACAGATCGAGAAGAGAAAACATAAGAATAATCAGACTAACCTGAAAGCCACAATTAAAAAAAAAAGAATCTTAATGCAATAAGAAAAAACTAAAAGAAAATTGTCCTGAAGCATTACAAGAGAGGAAAGTAGAAACAGAAAAAAAAATCTGATTATTACTTGAAAGAGATCGTACAAGGAAAACCTATAGGAATATTATAGTTAATTTCTGAAAGTCCCAGCTTAAGGAGAAAGTATTATAAGTAACAAGAAAGAAAAATTCAAATACAGTGGCACCATAATTAGAATTATACAAGACCTAGCAGCAGCAATGATAAAAGATTGCAGGTCCTCGAACACTATGTATCAAAGCAAAAGAACTGAGGTTGCAGCTGAAAATATCATACCTAGCAATTTTAAGCATAATCCTGAACAAAAAAATGGATAATCAATGAATTGCCAAATTTTCAGGATTTTGTTGCAAAAAACACAGAACCTGACAGAAAATTTGACATACAAGATCCAAGAGAAATATAAGGTATACATCAAAGAGTAATTATAAGGGATTCAATAAGGACAGACTATTTTTTATATGAAGAAATGTAAAAAAGTATGTCTAACATTGTTATTAGTAATTGGGTAGTTCAAACAAAAGACTGGGGTAGACCTGAGTATGATGTAATTCTAAAAAGTAAAACTGTTTAGGAGAAGGTTAAAAAAAAAAAGTAATTATCCTATACAAATGAAGTACAAGAGGAAGAACTGACCAAAATAGGTCGGGGAGGAGGGTTGGTAGTTATGGAACTCTACTCTTATTGGGAATGGGTTCAAGAGGGTACAATACATATATATCTGGAAGGGCATGAAAATCTTCTAATGACAGAAAGAAATAGAAGGCTAAAGGAATAGGGAACAGGAAGAGGATAAGGGAGGGATTTTTAGAGGGAACCTTACTCACATCAGATCTGGGTTAAAGAGAGTACAATATATACATTCAGAAGGGAATAAAAGTCTTCTAAATTTATAAAGTAAGAAAGTGAGGGAATGGAATAAGGAGGAGGTATAGAAGGGTGTCTAGATTAATGAGAATGGGATAAAGAAGGAATAACATATATTTGGAAGGCTATAACAGTCTTCTCAATTTAGATAGAAACAAGAGGGTAAGGGGAAAAGGTGTGTGGGGGGGACAATAAAGGAGGGAATCTTTGAAGAAGGATAGGTTAAGTAATAAGAGCACAAGATAACAGGTAGAAGTAAAGTAGAGGAGTCAGGAGGGATAGGAAATAAGAGATACATACAAACATAAAATAAAGAACAGGAGTAGAATTTATTAGGAAAAAAGAAAGCAGGAATAGTAATCATGATCTCAAAGTTAAACCTGAAATAGATTTAATCAAAAGAGAAAAATAGGGAAACTACACTGTATGTCAGGTATATTAATCAATATTTTTTTAGACAATTTAAAATATTTTCTCCTTGACCTGGGAACTATGGAATTTGGCTATAACATTCCTGGCACTTTTGATTTGGGGATCTTGTTCAGGAGGTGATCAGTGGATTCTTTCAATTTCTGTTGATGATATCAAGGCTCTTTTTTTTTTTATCATGGCTGTCAGATAATCCACTAATTTTTAAATTATCTCTCCTAAATCTATTTTCCAGGTCAGTTGTTTTCCAATGAGATATTTCACATTGTTTTCTATTTTTTCATTCTTTTAGCTTTGTTTTATTGTTCCTTGGTTTCTCATAAAATCATTAGCTTCCATTTGTTCCATTCTCATTTTTAAGGAATTATTTTCTTCAGTGAGGTTTTGGACCTCATTTTCCATTTGGCCAATTCTGCTTTTTAAGGCATTCTTCACCTCACAGGCTTTTTGCACCTCTTTTGCCATTTGGCCTAGTCTGTTTCTTAAGGTATTATTTTCTTCAGTGTTTTTTTGTATTTCCCTAATCAAGCTGTTGACTCTTTTCTCATGATTTTCTTGCGTCACTCTCATTTCTTTTCCCATTTTCCTCTACATCTCTTATTTGATTTTCAAAATCCTTTTTTGAGCTTTTCCATGACCTGAGACCAATTCATATTTGTCTTGGAGGCTTTGGATATAGGAGCTTTGACTTTGCTATCTTCTGAGTGTGTTTTGATCTTCCTTGTCACCATAATAACTTCCTATAGTCAGAGATTTTTCCTGTTGTTTGCTCATTTTCCCAGCCTATTACTTGACTTTTAACATTAAAATAGGACTCTGTTTCCAGGGTGAAGGGTGCACTGTCCCAAGCTTCAGGGGTTTTATTTTTTCTGAGATGCTTCTATGGACCTGTAAGTTTTCAGATATTCTAAGGTGCTATGATCTAAGGAGGGGTGTTTTCTACTCTACTGGCCTGTGTTCTGGTTGGTGAGCAACCACAAGTATTCTTTTCTGCCCTGGAACTGTGAGGAGGGTCCTCCCTCCACTGCTGCCACAAGCTCTGCTATGTTAGTGCTCTTCCTCAGGACAATCGCTCAGGACTGGGACCCAGAACTGAGTGAAGGCAAAGCAACAGAAACCTAACTCAGTGCTAGCAAAGAGACTCCTATAATTTCCCTCTGGCCAGTTGTTTGACCCCCTTAGCGTCTGTGGGCTGAAAGCCCACAGAAGCAGCCACAACTGCTGCAGATTCACTCACTCCCTAGACTGCTCCTGGCATGTTGTCCTGGCGGGGACTGCCCCGGACTGTGTTCCCCTCCCACCCTGGAAAAACACACCCTTCCTACTGACCTTCTAAGTTGTCTCTGGTGTCTGTGGGCCAAAAGGTCCAGAAACTGCCACAGCTGCCAGCAATTCAGTCACCCTGAGGCCTGCTCCAGGTTCACTGGAGCCTGGTCTGTGCTGGCATAGCCTGAGCTGGACTGCACTCCTCTCTCAGCCTGGGGCAACAGACCTTTCCTGTCTGCGCTGTAAGTTGTCTTGGGCTGGAAATGTGTTTCACTCTGCCTTTGTATGGATTCTGCTGCTCCAGAATTTGTTTAGAGTCATTTTTTTAAAGGTATATAGAAGGTTTTGAAGAAGAGCTCAGGTGAGTCCTTGCTTTTCCTCAGTCATCTTGGCTCCACTTAGGCTACTTAAAATAACTAGACAGTATACGGTTGGAATATTGCTGTGGTGTAGGAAATGATGAGTTGGTTGACTTAGAAAAATATAAAAAGACTTGGACTTATGAAGGAAGATATTATCCATCCTCAGAGAACCAGAGGACAAGTATAATATAGTCTTACATAGATGCATGAATGTATATGTCTATATATGAGTATGATTATAGATATCTAAGTACATGCATGTGTACATAAAATGTATGTATGTATACATACATACATACATACTTACATACATACATACATACATATACACCCATGCTTAATTGTAGCCTTCTTGGGGGATGGGGGAGAAAACAAAGTAAAAACTACACAGCAGAGAACAAAAGAAAACTTACAAGGAAGCAAAGAAAAGATGGACAGCTGTGAACACAATGTGTAGTATTTATTATATAGGCTTTCATGAAATGGAAATTTATTGCTGTATATTTTCAATCCTTTCTCACATTCTGCTATGCACATGGCAATGATTTTTAAAATTTCCTTATTTTGTATTTAAGTTTTAATATTTAACTTTATATTATGTTTCTTTTTCTCTTCTTATTGTGCATTTAAGTTTTAGTATTTAAGTTTATAATGAATAAATTTTTTTTAAAAAAAGAAGGCAAACACAGTTCTAGGCCTTGAGGAAGGAACAGCTCTTCCCATTCGACCTATATTGACCAAATCACTCTTTGTGATAGCAGAGAGTTAAGAATAATTCTTTTCCACTCTATCAGTTATGAAGAACAAGTAGAAGATCTCCCCTTTCCACAAGGCATGCTGCTCAGGAACTCTTCTCTCTCTAGAAGGTCAGGGGTCTAAACTCTTCAGTTCGGGGTCAACATCTTCAAGGTGGGCATTGCTCAAGAAATCTCACTTCTCAACTTTTGATTCTGGAAGCCAAGACAGTGGAGTAAAAAGGTAGTCACTCTCACCCTCCCCTATCAACCTCTGAAAACCCAGAAAATATCACCCCCCCTAAAAAAAAATCCTGAAGCAGCTGAACCAGAAGAAAGATGGAGAGCCGCAGAGCAGTAGCCCAGCCTTACTTTAGCATACGAGGAGGAGATGCTGGTGACTAGGCATTTTACTGCAAATGGGTCTCCCAGTGCCTCAGCAAATATAAGAGAAGCAGCACTACAAAAGGCCCCAGGCAGATAAGCACCCTGCAGCATTCATCTGAAAGGAGCTGAAGAAAGCAACCTAGAGTCCTACTAAACTTCCAGCCTTGCTGATACCAGCCCAACACCAGGTAAGCTGTCAGAACCCTATAACCTCCAACTGCCAACCAGGAGGAGATCCTGAAGCCCAGGTGGTAGAGCAGGCAAACAGCAACAACTGGACCTCTGAGTGCCTCAGTGAGAGCAGGGGAACTGGTGGAAACCAGCTCAGAAAACCACCAGGTGCCTTGGCATTCTACAGAAAGGAACTCCCAGTGCATTAGCAGAAAGGAGGCAGCATTGCAAGGGGCCCCAGGCAGATAAATACCTTGCAGCACCCACCTAAAAGGAGCTGAAGAAAGCTAAAGGAAAGGAAAAGCAGGCAACCTAGGATTTCCTGAAAGTTCCAGCCTTGCTGATTCCAGCCCAACAAGGTAAGCTGCCAGAAACCTACAGCCTCCAATTGCCACATAAGAGGCCCCAGCACAAAGCCAGTGACCAAGACCTAGGCTCCCAACACAAGAAGCTTGGGTCAGTGCCCTCTGTTCCCCATCAGGAGAGCTCAATCTCTTTAAAGGCCAGGGAATAAAGAAACACCATGAGTAAAAAGAAACGTACCATAGATTCATATTATGAGAAGAGTGAAGATCAAGACAGAAATTCTGAAGAGGACAACATTGTCAACAAACCCACATCTGCAACAACAAAAGGGAATATGAACTGGTCTGAAGCCCAAAAAGCCTTCTTAGAAGAGCTCAAGAAGGATTTTAAAGTCAAATGAGAGAGGTAGAAGAGTCCTTCAAAAATACAATTGGCCAATTGGAAAAAAAATACACTGAAGAAAACAAGTCCCTAAAAAACACAATTGGCCAATTGGAAAAAAAAAAAGTACACTGAAGAAAACAAGTCCATAAAAAACACAATTGGCCAATTGAAGAAGGAAGTAAAAAACTAACAGAAGAAAACAATCTGTTAAAAACTAGAATTGGACAAATGGAAACTAATGTCTCTATGAGAGAGCAAGAATCAGTCAAACAGAAACAAAAAAATGAAAAAATAGATGAAAATGTAAAATACCTCATCAGTAAAACAACCGACCTGGAAAATCGACTCAGGAGAGACAATTTAAAAATTATTGGACTACCTGAAAATCATGATAAAAAAAGAGCCTGGACAGTATCTTTCAGGAAATCATAAAGGAAAACTGCCCAGAAGTCCTAGAACCAGAAGGAAAATAACCATAGAAAGAATCCACATCACCACCTGAAAGAGATCCCAAATTGACAATGCCAAGGAATATAATAGCAAAATTCCAAAATTACCAGATGAAAGAGAAGGTGCTGCAAGCAGCCAGAAAGAAACAATTTAAATATCATGGAACCACAGTCAGGATTACACAGGACCTTGCAGCTTCTACATTAAAAGACCGCAGGGCATGGAACATGATATTCCATAAGGCAAAGGAGCTTGGAATGCAGCCAAGGATCAATTACCCAGCAAAAATGAGCATCATTTTTCAAGGGAGGAGTGGATATTCAATGAAATAGGAGACTTCCAAACTTTCCTGATAAAAAGACCAGAGCTCAACAAAAAATTTGATCTTCAAGTACAGGACTCAAGAAGGACAAAAAGGTAAATGGGACAGAAGATACAATATGTTGTTAATAAGGGGGCTGTTTAACCCCTACAAGGGAATATGACACTTGCAACCCTTGAGAACTGTATTGTTATTACACCTTGTTAAAGGAGTATACATAAAGAGGGTGGATATTAGTTGACTTTGATGTAATGATAAAAAAAAATCTAATCAAGTGGGTTAAATGGATCCAAATAAGTGGATCAATCTGATCTTAGAAAATGTACTGAGAAAGGAGGAGGCAGACAAGGGTAAATTACATTACAGGAAAAGACACAAAATCCTATTACAGCAGAGGGAAAGAAGGAGGGGGGAGCATTGTTTGAACCTTACTCTCATCAGATTTGGCTCAAGAAGGGCATAAATAATCAGTTAGGTATAGAAATCTAACTTGCCCTATAGGCAGTAGGAGGGAAAAGGGGAAAGAAAAGGGAGGGGAAAGAAGGGAGGGAAGAAGCAGTAAGTAAAGGGGAAGAAAAGGGAAAGGGATAATAAAAGGGGGAGGGACTGAAGGAGGGGTGGTCAAAAGCAAAACACTAGTGAAGGGGGAAAGGAAAAAGGAGAAAGAAAAGCATAAATGGGGGGAAAGGATGGAGAAAAAGACACAGATAGTAATCATAACTGTGAATGTGAATGGGATGAACTCTCCCATAAAATGGAAATGGATTGCAGAATGGATTAAAAACCATAATCCTACAATATGTTGTTTACAGGAAACACATTTGAAAAAGAGTGACACATACAGGGTAAAGGTAAAAGGCTGGAGCAGAATATATTATGCTTCAGCTGAAGTAAAAAAAGCAGGGGTAGCAATCCTGATCTCAGACAAAGCAAAAGCAAAAATAGATCTAATCAAAAGAGATAAGGAAGGAAACTACATCCTGCTAAAAGGCACCATAGACAATGAAGTAATATCATTACTAAACATATATGCACCAAATGGTATAGCATCCAAATTCTTAGGAGAAGTTCAGGGAGTTACAGGAAGAAATAGACAGCAAAACTATACTAGTGGGGGACCTGAACCTCCCCCTCTCTGCACTAGATAAGTCTAACCACAAAATAAAAAAGAAAGAAGTTAAGGAGGTGAATAGAACATTAGAAAAGTTAGGTATGATAGACCTCTGGAGAAAACTGAATGGGGATAGAAAGGAATATACTTTTTTCTCGCAGTACATGGCACATACACAAAAATTGACCATGTACTAGGGCATTAAAAACCTCACAATCCAATGCAGAAAGGCAGAAATATTAAATGCATCCTTTTCAGATCATGATGCAATAAAAATTATATGTAATAAAGGGCCATGGAAAGATAGACTAAAAAATAATTGGAAACTAAATAATCTAATCCTAAAAAATGATTGGGTCAAACAACAAATCATAGAAACAATCAATAATTTCATTCAAGAGAATGACAATAATGAGACAACATACCAAAACTTATGGGATGCAGCAAAAGCAGTTCTTAGGGGAAGTTTTATATCTCTAAATGCTTACATAAATAAAATAGAAAAAGAGGAGATTAATGAATTGGGCATACAACTAAAAAAACTAGAAAAAGAACAAATTAAAAATCCTCAACTAAACACCAAATTAGAAATATTGAAAACCAAAGGAAAAATTAAGAAAATTGAAATTAAGAAAACTATATTGAACTAATAAATAAAACTAAGAGCTGGTTTTATGAAAAAACCAATAAAAGAAAAGAAAAACCAAGAAAGAAGAAAACCAAATTACTAGTATCAAGAATGAAAAGGGTGAAGCTACCACCAAGGAAGAGGAAATTAAAACAATAATTAGGAATTATTTTGCCCAACTATATGCCAACAAATTTGACAATCTTAGTGAAATGGATACATATTTACAAAAATATAAATTGCCCAGATTAAGAAGAGGAAGTAAAATACTTAAATAACCCCATCTCAGAAAAAGAAATTGAACAAGCCATTGATGAACTCCCTAGGAAAAAATCTCCAGGGCCAGATGGATTTACATGAATTCTATCAAACATTTAAAGAACAATTAATTCCAATACTATATAGACTATTTGGGAAAATAGGTGAAGAAGGAGTCTTACCAAATTCTTTTTATGATACAAATATGGTGTTGATACCTAAACCAGGAAGAGTCAAAATAGAGAAAGAAAATTATAGACCAATTTCTCTAATGAATATAGATGCAAAAATTTTAAACAAAATATTAGCAAATAGATTACAGCAACTTATCACAAGAATAATACACTATGACCAGGTAGGATTTATACCAGGAATGCAGCTGGTTCAATATTAAAAACTATCAGCATAATTGAGCATATCAACACAAACCAACAGAAACCACATGATCATCTCAATAGATGCAAAAAAGCTTTTGATAAAATACAACACCCATTCCTATTAAAAACACTAGAAAGCATAGGTATAAATGGAGTCTTCCTTAAAATAATAAATAGCATATATCTAAAACCTTCAGCAAGCATTATATGTAATGGGACAAGCTAGAAGCATTTCCAATAAGATCGGGGTGAAACAAGGATGTCCATTATCACCACTGTTATTCAATATTGTACTGGAAACGTTAGCTTTAGCAATAAGAGAAGAAAAAGAAATTGAAGGTATTGGAGTAGGCAAAGAAGAAACAAAGCTATCACTCTTTGCAGATGACATGATGATATACTTAAAGAATCCTAGAGAATTAAGTAAAAAACTACTTGAAATAATAAACAAGTTTAGCAAAGTTGCAGGCTATAAAATAAACCCACAGACATCATTGGCATTTCTATATATTACCAACAAAGCCCAACAGCAAGAGATAGAAAGAGAAATTCCATTTAAACTTACTGTAGACATTATAAAATATTTAGGAGTCTACCTCCCAAAACAAACCCAGGAACTCTATGAACACAATTACAAAACACTTTTCACACAAATAAAATCAGATCTAAATAATTGGAAAAACATCAGTTGCTCATGGGTAGGCCAAGCTAATATAATGAAAATGACAATTCTATCTAAGCTAATTTACTTATTCAGTGCCATACCAATCAAACTACCAAAAATTATTCTATAGAGTTAGAAAAAATAACAACAATATTCATTTGGAAGAACAAAAGGTCCAGAACATCAAAGGAACTAATGAAAAGAAATGCAGGGTAAGGTGGCCTAACAATTCCAGATCTTAAATTGTATTATAAAGCAGCAATCATCAAAACTACTTGGTACTGGCTAAGAAATAGAGTGGTGGATCAGTAGAATAGGTTAAATATGCAAGACACAGTAGTCAATGACTATAGTAATCTATGATTTGATAAACCCAAAGACCCCAGCTTCTGGGACAAGAACCCACTCTTTGAAAAAAAATGCTGGGAAAACTGGAAAAGAGTATGGCAGAAACTGGGTATAGACCGAAATCTCACGCCATATACCAAAATAAAGTCAAAATGGGTTCATAATTTAGATATAAAGGCTGATACTATAAGCAAACTGGCAGAACAAAGAGTTTACCTATCAGATCTATGGAGAATAGAAGAATTCATGACCAAAGAAGAGATAGAGAACATTAAGAAAAGTAAAATGGATAATTTTGATTACATTAAATTGAAAAGATTTTGCACAAAAAAACCCCAATGCAACTAAAATTAGAAAGAAGGTAGAAAATTGGGAATAAATTTTTACAACCAGTCTCTCTGAAAAGGGCCTCATTTCTAAAATATATAGAGAATTAAGTCAAATTTATAAGACTACAAGCCATTCCCCAATTGATAAATTATCAAAGATTATGAACAGACAGTTCTCAGATAAAGAAATTAAAGCCATCTATAGTCATATGAAAAATGCCCTAAATCTTTATTGATTAGAGAAATGCAAATCAAAACAACTCTGAGATACCACATCACACCTATCAGACTGGCCAACATGATGAAACAGGAAAATGATAAATGTTGGAGAAGATGTGGGAAAATTGGAACACTAATGCATTGTTGGTGGAGTTGCGAAATGATTCAACCATTTTGGAGAACAATTTGGAACTATGCCCAAAGGGCTATAAAAATGTGCATACCCTTTCACCCAGCAATAGCACTTCTAGGGCTCTATCCCAAAGAGATCATACAAATGGGAAAAGGACCCACATGTACAAAAATATTCATAGCAGCTCTTTTTGTGGTGGCAAAGAACTGGAAATTGAGAGGATGCCCATCAATTGGGGAATGGCTGAGCAAGTTGTGGTATATGAATGTAATGGAATACTATTGTGCTATAAGAAATGATGAACAGGTTGACTTCAGCAAAACATGAAAAGACTTGTATGGTCTGATGCTGAGTGAAATGAGCAGAACCAAGAGAACATTGTACACAATAACAGCCATGTTGTGCGATGACTAATATTGACAAACTTAACCCTTCCCAGCAATACAAGCATCTAAGACATCTCCAGAGGCCTCATGTTGGAAAATGCTATCCACATGCAAAGAAAGAACTATGAAAGTTGAATTGCTATTTTTTTTCTCTTCTGTTGAGTTTTGTTTCCTCTTTCTGATGGTTCCTCCTACTGGTTTTAATTTTTACTTACAAGACTACTAATATGAAAATATGTTTAATAGGAATATAAAGGTATAGCCTATATCAGATTGTGTGCCATCTTGGGGAGGTTGGTGGGGAGGAAGGGGGAAAAAATTTTTAAGTCAAAAGCAGATGGAAGTGATTATTGATAAATCAAAATAAATTAATAAAATTTAAAAAAAAAAAGAAATCTCTCTTCTCTGCCTGAAGGCTAGAATAATGATGCCTAGATTTTCCCCACACAGTAGCGAAAGAGTTCAGGGATACTGTTCATAAATTCCCCTCATATATATCTCATGTGCTTCTGTCCATGGTAGCCATTAATGGTCCCAGAATCCAGGTTAGAAACTAAACATATATAGGCATCACCTCAAACATATGAACATCAAACTCATGCTCTGTTCTACTGCATCATGGTCTGTCTTAAGAACAGGAAGAAGGGAAAAAAGAAAGGAGAACAGTTTGTCATCTCTTTTATGCTTCCTTAAAAGGTTGGTTCCTTCAAAAAAAGTCTATCATCCCAGCCATTCTAAGTAACCAATGCATCTTGAGGGCATTTTCAATCACCTGAAAACTATCCCCATGGAGGAACAAAACAAATTGGCTCCAAATGAATCAATTAATTTTGGTATGGCCCAAGAAATTCTCTTATATTCTCTAAGCGTGCCAATAGACATGTCTTTGCTCAACAGGCAAAGGTATTTTCAAAAGTTCTGATGAAAAGCTCACTTCCCTACAAACTCATTGAGTGAACCAGGGCACTCCCTGAACAACCACAATTACACAGATATAAAACACTTGCCTCAATGATGGTGCTAAAAGAGCACAGAAACCAATTTAGCAGTAAATGCTTGATCTTGTCAAATGGAATTACTTGATAGCAAAGGACAAGGCCAATTTAGAGTATAACTCATTTGTAAAGCATAACAAAGGAGAATTATGGAAATAAATTCAGCGGGAAAGAAGCCTATCAAAAACTTAACATTAAGAATCATCTAAGGAGGATCAAACCAAGAGCACTTATAGGTGAAATTTGCAAGAAAATCAATAAACACATCAGCGTTTCTATACTTGTCTAAAATGAAAATGGGGTGGAGTCTTAATGCAGATAAAAGCATACTTTTTTGGGGGGTTATGCAATTAGGGTTAAGTGACTTGTCCACACAGCTAGTGTCAAGTGTTTGGTCTCAGGCCAGATTTGAACTCAGGTCCTCCTGACTTTAGGGCTGGTGCTCTATCCACTGTGCCACCTAGCTGCCTCTAAAAGCATACTTTTTTAAACTTTCTTTTAGCTTTTTGGGGGTCTGTGTTTTCTTTTGCAACGTGGCTAACGTGGAAATATTTTTTTCCATGACTGCACATGTATAATCAATATCTAAGGGAAGGGGGGGAGGGAAAAAAGGGAGAGGGACTATTTAGAACTCAATTTTTTTAAATGAAAGTTCAAAATCGTTTTTACATACAATTTGAAAAATATATTAAATTTTTTCAAAAAAAGAAAGAAAAATGACAATAAGGCCTCTACCATCTCAGCACCTGAGGAAACAGAAATGGCACTTATGAAGAATAAGTTGGACTAATTATAGTGTAAGGATATAATGCAACGTTATTGTGCTCTAAGAAATCATGAAAGGGAAAAGTTTTAAGGGAAAAAAACTGGAAAGATTTGTATGAACTGATTCAGAATGAAATAAACAGAACCAGTAGAACAATTAGACAACAATATTGTAAAAACAAATAACTCTGAAAGACTTAAGAGCTCTGATTAATGCAATGACTACCCACAACTCTGAAAGATTGATAATGAAAGATAATACCCAACTTCTGACAGCAGTATTGTTCTTAAACTACCTTTGAAGTAAAAAGAATTTCTTTATTAATATTAATCTTACTAATAAGTAGTTAAATGGAACTAGATTGGTTGAACTTCTAAAATTTAGGAAAGACAATAGGTGGGGCTTGGGACAATGGCAGAAATGAGAGACAAGAGGTCTTTATTTCTCTCCAGGCTGAACTTCTAATTCTCCACAGGATTATACCAGGTATGCCATAAAAACTTCTTCACCTTGGAAGTTCACTCCAACCTTGGACTACTCACGCTAGAGGTACCCTCCCACTTTGCTGTTTCTCCCCAGTTGGCTAGTTCCTTTCAGGACTACCATTTGAAGGAAGTAGTATATGCCAAACATATCTTCAATTGTCTCCAGGCTGCACTCTTGACTTTCTACAGGACTTTGTTTACTATGCCAGTACTAGGTACCTTCATCTGATACAGACCCTCCTCCACTATTTTCAGCTTCCTTTTATATGTTGTTTTACCCAAATTAGAATACAAGCTCCCTGAGGGCAAAACTGTCTTTCTGCTTATATTTGTACAGTATTCTCAGCACTTAGCAGAGTGCCTGGCATATAATAAGAGCTTAATATATGCTTTTTGACTTGACTTGATGGACTAAGGTGCAAAATGGGAAAACATTTTCAGGCATGGACAATGTGTGAATTTGTTTTTAATTGACTATGAATATTTGTCATATTTTCTCTTTTAATTGAGGAGCAGCAATGGCAGGGAACTAGAGGAATAGTTACAGTTTTATTTAAAAAAATCACTAAACATTTTAAAAAGTATAGAAATGAAGGAAAAGTACAAATAGGATGGCTTAAAAGTTACACGTTGAATGTATCATTTATTTAAAATGAAAAGTAAGCTATAGGGTCACGCACAAGCTTCTTTTTCTGTTCTACTTTATATATGACAATGTTCAGTTTGCTTAGTTTTTGTAAAACTGAAAAAAATATATTTCAAAAGATAACTTAGAAGGATGATTGGACATGATCAAACACATAATGCAGAAATTTATTCGGGAAGTGGCTCAGTTTTAAAGAAACTCAAGAATCAATTTTCAAAATATTATGTAGATTGAATGATTCCAAAAGAAGTGAAAAAGCTCAAACACATACATCATACAACATCAACAGCTAATGACTATATGTACCTAATTTCTCAGCTCTTTACAATTTATAGGAGAGCAATTCATGCACATAGCAAGCATATCCTTGGTAAAAATAAAAAATGAAACAAAATAAAAAGAACATACAGGTATTCACAGAAAACTTACAGTATTAGGTCATATCTTCCCAGTCACACAAATGAATGAAAAGCATGGAGTAGAAGATCCTGCACTGCACAAACACAATAGTGTTTATTGGTTACCAAAAATAGCAACAATAACAAAACCGATAAAAACAACATTTATGTTTTGGCGTCAATAAGCTCATCTTTAAAAATTATCTTCCAGAAAAGTTTTCCATACATGTGTTAAGATCATATGTGATGCTTAAATATTATTAGTAAGGTCTTTTTGTGCCACGAACCTCTTTGGCAGTCTTAGAAAACCTAAGAGCCCCTTTCAAAGAATATTTTTGAATGCTTAAAATAAAATAAATAGGATTACACAGGAAAGTAACTTGAAATACTGTTATCAAAATATTAAATTAAAAAGACCAGAGTTCATAGACACTAGTTTAAGAATCTCTAAAACATGAAGGTACAACCATGAGAGACACCAGTACAATTGGTATAATGAAACCTTTTTCTGGGCTGGGGTCCCCGAGGTGACTCCCATGATTGTTCCTTGAGGCCTTAATACAGGAGTTGGCTGTAAACCTGGCCAGGACTCTTGACTCCCAGATTTTTGTGACAAATTCTCCCAACCATTGGAAACTCCCAAGTTTGGAGATGCCACTTCCTTCACTAGATACCTAAACAAAGGAGTCACTGAGATTCCCCAAAGTAAATATGGCAAAGAGCCACTAGCTCAAGCTTACAGGCCCTTTAGAATGTCCCTGGAGCCCATCAGGAGGTTTCTCTTCAATATGTGGTTAGCCACGCATTTCTAAAAGGTCTACACTCTCTCTCCAGTCTCTCCTTGAGGCACTTTCATCACAATTCCCGATTTTCCCAGAAGCAACAACACAGAGTCCTCCATGTTAAGAGACATTGTCTTCCTCCTAATGTCCTCTATATGAAGAAGCTATCTGAAGCCCTCTGGACTTCATATGTGTCAGACCCCAGTTAAAATAGAAAACCGTTTGACCCTATGTGTATAGACACAGACATAGATATACCCATTTGGTTCCTCAAATGTCTTAATTATTATGAGAACAATGTAATTGGTTGAAATGTATAAAGAATAGAGGATATCCTCCTGTATTTATTGTCTTTTGATTACCAAAAAAAAAAAACTGACTAGGAAGATTAAAACACAGAATTAAAGGTTCTCCTCCAACAAGATGTCTCCCAGGTAAATTATAAGATTATAGCTTCCTCAATATAGGGAACCACAAAGATACTTTTGCTCAACAATCATCTGAGTATTAATATTGTAAAAACAACAACAGCAACAACAAAACAAGGAGACATGTTCATAAAAAGTATTCATTGGTGTCATGAAGGCTGTCCCACATAAAAGTTAGATAGAAGAATTCCTTACAGATAATAAAATTACCCAGATGCTCCTGCCTGTTGAAGGTGCTGTCTTCATTTTATAGAACTCTTGAACAATACAAGCCCTTTCCAATGAGATACAAAGCCATCTGAAAATTCATATGTACTTAAAGAATACAGTAACTAATATAGTTGGGGGGGGGAAATTGTGTGGTTTTTCTGGTCGTGTACGTTATGTTTATCCACAAGAGTCTGTTTAGATGTGGCTCACAGGAAGGGAAGAATAAACATCCTTAGAGTCTCCTCTCTCCACCCTTCCCCAAGGGAGATTCTGATTCCTGCCAAGAGGGAAATAGAAGATTGGAGCCAGAAGATGCCTCCTCAGAGAGAGGGGATATGGGGTGAGAATTATACCTATTTGCTTCCTTAAATATTGTTAGTGTATGGAGAATAATTTTTAGGTTCAGGTTGCATTACTGATCTTTTTTTTTCTTTTTGGTGAGGCAATTGGGGTTAAGTGACTTGCCCAGGGTCACAGAGCTAGTAAGTGTAAGGTGTCTGAGGCCAGATTTGAACTCAGCTCCTCCTAACTCCAGGGTGAGTGCGCTATTTACTGAGCCACCTAGCTGCCCTAAAACATGACTTATTCTTTCTTTTTTTTTTTTGGTGAGGCAACTGGGGTTGTGACTTGGCCAGAGTCACACAGCTAATAAGTGTTATGTGTCTGAGGCCGGATTTGAACTCAGGTCCTCCTGACTCCAGAGCCAGTGCTCTATCCACTGTGCCACCAAGCTGCCCCTGCATTCCTGATCTTTATTTTTTAACTGGGAAGAAGTAACTCAAACTATATAGCCAAGACTCGGTGCTCTACCTACTAGATGTCAATTCCACAATGAAGACACATATTAAATATAATAAACTCATTTATCCTAGTCAATAGCAAGACAGAAATCAGAAAAAGTATATATACAAGAATATATACCAGACAATACATAGTGAATGAAGGAGCTCTCCCTTTGGGAGCAAGATAACTTAGCTCAACTGAGAGTCTCTTCTCTCACCCAAGGGGATATCCCTAAGCTGGGGATGGGGATAGGAACATCAAAAAGATTGCTGATTCTTCCATGTGTTGGCTTCTTCCCACAGTATTTCCTTTCAGGGGCTTGAACAAAAGTTAGAACTGCAAGTCTTCTCTCCTGAAGCTGGAAGCCAGAAGACTAGATTTCTCTTCTCTCCAGCTTGTACTCCTTAAGCAAACTTTACATCCCACTTATGCAGTAAGAACAAGGTAGTCCTACCATTGAGTTTTTTCATCAAATGATCAGTTCATTATTTAGGAACCAGAGAGTCACTACAGCCTAACTTCTCTTGATACACCTTGTTTTTCCAAGACAGGGTTATTTAAATATTCTATTTCCTCTTTTGTAATCTGAACAATTTATATTTTTGTAAATATTCATGAATTTCATTTAGATGATCAGTTTTATTGAAATATAGCTGGGAAAAATCACTTCTAATAATTGCTTTAATTTCGTCTTCATTGGTTGCGCATTGATTTTTCATTTTTGATATTGATAAATGGGCTTTCTTCTTTTTAAAATCAAATTAGCTAATGGTTTATCTATTTTACTGTGGGTTTTTTTTTCCCATAAAACCAGCTCAGATTCATTAGTTTATTTTTTAATTTTAAATTTTATTAATCTGCTCTTTGATTTTTCAAAATTTCTATTTTCTATTTCAGGATTTCTATTGGGAATTTTTGATTTCTTGTTAATCTACTTTTTTTTTTAGTTGCATGCCCAACTCATTGATCTGTTCTTTCTCTCTTTTATTGATGGTAAGCATTTAGAGACACAAATTTTCTGCTAAGTGCTACTTCGGCTGCATCCCATAAATTCTGGTCTTTTGTCTCATTGTTGTCATCTTTAATAAAATTGATTGCTTTGATGATTTGTTTTTTGATTCACTAATTATTAGGTATTAGTTTCTAATTAATTATTAATCTATGCTTCAAAGGCCCTTTATTCAATGTAATTTTTAATACATTATGGTCCAAAAAGGATGCATTTAATATTTCTGCTTACATTTGTTTGTAAGGTTTTTATGCCATTATGGTTAATGTGTGTGTGTGTGTGTGTGTGTGTGTGTGTTGGTACCATGCACAGCAGAAATACAGGTATTCTCCTTTCTATTACCATTCAATATACTCCAGAGGTTTACCATATCTAACTTTTTAAAAATTCTATTTTTCTCCTTAACTTCATTCTTGTTTATTTTACGGTTACAATTAGCTAGGTCTGAGAGGAGTATATTGAGGTTCCCCACTAGTACAGTTTTATTGTCTGTTTCACCCAGTAACTAATTTAACTTTTCCTTCAAGCATCTGGATGCTATACCCTTTGATGCATATATGTTTAGTATTGACATTA
Organism: Phascolarctos cinereus; assembly: GCF_003287225.1. NCBI lineage: Eukaryota > Metazoa > Chordata > Mammalia > Diprotodontia > Phascolarctidae > Phascolarctos > Phascolarctos cinereus. Next base: position 75,205,685 of record NW_027555847.1, on the reverse strand, counting down.
AGTGTCTTTTAGCAAAATGTCATTTCCTTCATTCTCTCTTTTAGTTAGGTCTATTTTTTGCTTTTACTTTATTTGAAATCATGATTACTATGCATCTTTTCCCAATGTTTCCTCTACTTTATTTTTTTCTCATTAAAAAAATTTTTTTTTGCTCTTCTAGAAAATTTTGTTGGTCTTGTGTCCAATCTGCTTTTTTTTTTCCTTTGAAGATTTGCTTGTAGATATTTTTAAGCAATGGCCTTCTTCTAATTTTGTGTCTTGAGCTTCCCTATCACCATAGCACTTTCTTTTATATTCAGGTTCTTTTTTTTGTTGTTGCTAACTAATTTTTCTAACCTATTTCTTGACTTTGGACTTTATGTTAAAGTTTGGCTCTGCTCAGCTCTAAGGGTGGGAAGATGGCTAGCTTTAGCTTCTATTGCTTTTGTTCTTCTACTTCTTTCATAGCTCAGTGGGGGCCTGTAAGTTTTTTTTATTTTTATTTTTTAATTTTTAACATATGTCTTTAACACTTTGGGTTACAAATTTTCTCCCTTCCTCCCTCCCCACCCACCCTCATTGAAAAGGCAAACATCTCGATACACGTTATAGATGTGTAGTCATGCAAAACACTTCCATAGTAGTCCTGTTGTGAAAAACTAAGTATATTTACCTTCATCCTATCCTACCCGCCATTTATTGTATTCTTTCTTTTGACCCTGTCCCTTCTCAGAAGTGTTTACTTTTGATTATCCCCTCCCCAATCTCTCCTTCCCTCTATCAACCCCCTATTCTCTTGTCTCCCTCCCCCCTTATTTTCCTGTATGGTAAGACAGATTTCCATACCCCATTGTGTATGTTATTCCCTCCTTAAGCCAAATCCTATGAGAATAAGATTTACTCATTCCTTCTCACCTTGCCCCATTTCCCCTCCTCTGTAAAAGCCTTTTCTTTTCTGTTTCATGTGAGATAATTTACCCCATTCTACTTCTCCCTTTCTCCTTCTCCCAGCATAATCCTTTCTCACCCCTTAATGTAATTTTCCAGATATCACCCCACCATCTTCAACTCACCCTGTGCCCTCTATCTATGTATACACACATATAATTTTTCCCCTCCCACTACCCTAATACTGACAAAGGACTCATGAGTTACAAATATCATCTTTCCTTGCAGGAATGTAAACAGTTCAACCTTAATAAGTCTCTTATGATTTCTCTTTCCTGTTTACCTCTTCCATGTTTCACTTGAGTCCTGTATTTGAAAGTCCAATTTCATATTTATCTCTGGTCTTTTCCTCAGGAATTTTGAAAGTCCCTTATTTCACTGAATGACCATTTTTTTTTACCCTGAAGGATTATATTCAGTTTTGCTGGGTAGGTGATTTGGTTGTAATCCTATCTCCTTTGACCTTTGGAATATCATACTCCATGCCCTCTGGACCCTTAATGTAGAAGCTGCTACATCTTGTATTATCCTGATTGTGTTTCCACAATACTTGAATTGTTTCTTTCTGGCTGCTTGCAATATTTTGTCCTTGACCTAGGAACTCAGGAATTTGGCTACAATATTCCTAGGACTTTCCTTTGGGGATCTCTTTCAGGAGGTGATTGGTGGATTCTTTCAATTTTTATTTTGCCCTCTGGTTCTAAAATATCAGGGCAGTTTTCCTTGATAATTTCTTGAAAGATGACATCTAGGCTCTTTTTTAAATCATGGCTTTCAGATAGTCCAATAATTTTTAAGTTCTCTCTCCTGAATCTATTTTCCAGGTCAGTTGTTTTTCCAATGAGATATTTCACACTCTCTTCTATTTTTTCATTCTTTTGGATTAGTGTTACAGTGCCTTTATTTCTCAAATTGCCACTAGCTTCCAATTTCTCCATTCTAATTTTTAAGGAAGTATTTTCTTCAGTAAGCTTTTGGACTTCCTTTTCCATTTGGCCAATTTTGCTTTTTTAGGGCCTTTTTTTCCTCATTGGCTTTTTGGACCTCTTTTGCCATTTGGGTTAGGCTATTTTTTAAGGTGTTACTTTCTTCAGTATTTTTTTGGGTCTCTTTTAGCATCACTCTCAGTTTTTCCTCTACTTCCCTTATTTGCTTCTCAAAATCCTTTTTTGAGCTCCTCCTTGGCCTGGGACCAATTCATATTTTTCTTAGAGGCTTTGGATGTAGGAGCTTTGGCTTCGTTGTCTTCTTCTGGTTGTATGTTTTGATCTTCTTTGTCACCAAAATAAGATACTATAGTCTGACTCTTTTTGCACTGCTTGCTCATGATCCCAGCCAATTATTTGAGATAAACTCTTTGTTAAGGTAGGAATCTGTTTCTAGCATGGAGAACGTACTGTCCCAAGCTTCAGGGATTTTGTGCAGCTGTTTTCAGAGATACTTCTAGGGACCTGTAAATTTTCAGTTCTTCCAAGGTGGTTTGATCAAGGGTGAGGTGTTTACTCCTTTCCTGTCCTGTGCTCTGGTCTATGAGTGACCACAAACACCCTTTTTTGTCTTGGAACTGTGAGGGTTTCCTCTCCACAGCCAATACATGCTCCCCCACGCCAGTGCTCCTCCTCTCCCCAGGACCGCCCCCCAGAACTGTGATCCAGATCCAAGCACGGGCAAAGCAAGAGAATCCTGACTCAGTGCCAGCAAAAGGTCTCTGCAATCCCCCTCTGATCAGCCACTCGATCCTCCCTCAGTCTGTGGGCCTGAAGCTCTCGGGCCAAGCTTGGGAACCCAGGCTTCTCTCTCAGCACCACAGAAACAGACTTTTCCCACTGACCTTCTAAGTTGTCTTTGGCGTTCATGGGTTGAGAAGCCTGGAAACTGCTAAAGCTGCCAGTGATTCAGTCCTCTAAGTCCTGCTCCAGTTTCACTGTGTCCTGCGTGCCCAAGCCGCACTGTGCTCTTCTACCATCCCGACATGATATACCTTTCTGATCAACCATCCAGGTTGTCTTGGGCTGGAAATTTGTTTCACTCTGTCTTTTTGTGGGTTCTGCTGCTTTAGAATTTGTTTAGGGCCATTTTTTATAGGTATTTGGAGGGGTTTGGGGGAGAGCTCAAGCAAGTCACTGCTTTTACTCGGCCATCTTGGCTCCCCCTGGCCTGTAAGTTTTTGGTGCTTCTGAAGAGGACAGGTCTGGTCACTGACGTCCTAGTCTGCACTCTAGTCTTTACCTATGTAGGGCCACTGCTCCCTTATGTCCACAACTATTCCTCTATTTCCTGGAACCATGACTCAGAACTATGTAATGGGTGAAAGAGCTGCAAGATGGCACCCATTCCTATTCTCAGTGCTATTACTGTGATCTGCAAACTATGTAATTTAAAGTCTTAGAGAAGTGTCTAGGGTACAGAGAGGTTTAGGGATTTGCAAATAGTAACCTAGCATGTGTAACAGGCAGTATTTGAACATAGTTAGTCCTTCCAGACTTCACAGATGGCTCTCTACCACCATGCTATACACTTTCAGAAGAATATTAGAGTTTAGAATATAGGCTTTTGCAACAGAGAGCAGACCCAATTTCTCCAAACTGATCAAAAACATTTCCCTCCACCCATTTAATTCTAGGCCCACCTCACCATTCATCTGTAGCTTCTATTCAAGATACAGATAATAAGTGATTAATTCATTTTCCATTAAACTGCACTTTATAATCTAGGCAATCTGTGTTTTTTATCCATTTTTATGTGGATTACTAGGGCAACCTTTTTTCGGTGTCTGTAGATCTCAATGAGAATGTAATGTTCTGGGGTCTGATACACTGAACAATATCACTTCTTTAGATGGTTGCATTTATCAAGGAATCATGCATGACCTTGGAAAAATTATGCTTGGAAAAAACCCTCATGTTGAAGAAGAGCTTTTTAGGCTGAATTTTGCTCCAAAAAGAAAAATGCTTTATTGTTATTATTTTTTAAAAGGGAATTATGCAATGATAATAGAAAAAATATTTCTGAATCTACAAAATAACTACTTACCTGCCCCAGCATGACTCCCTGGAGAAAAGTAGTCAAATCTGTATCAGTGAATTTTAGTATTATGATGATCACTGTCTATATGCACTATAAGAAAATTACTTTCAAAAAATCTTTCAAACAAATCACCAAAAATTATAATTAGAATGCTTCTATAACCATTCTGTCATTGTGAATATTGATAAAACTTATGAATTGTGCTAACAGTTTGTGAGATAGATGATTAGCATGCTCCTTATTGTTGCGAAAATAAGCCAGAAACTAGTGCTTCCTAAATTTTATATAAAAATTAAGTCAAATCTACAGCTATCTATGGGCTAGGGATACTTAATTCTGGTAGGGAACAAAAATGGAAATAAGCCAAGATATTAAGAACAACTTTAGGAAATACAGTAAAGAAGACAGAAAGTAAAAAGTGTGGTAGAATTGATTACTTATATTCACTAAAACCAAGTGAATCCATCAAATTCTCAATCAAGTTAAAGTATAAAAGATAGGATTTTAAATTGACTGCGGATTGTTAGGGTACAACTATAGTAAATATTTTTATAATAACCACCATCATTCCTCTATCCCATATTAGTGCAAAGAGAGTTAGATATTATGTCACTTGAACATCTGAAACCTTGTCTGCCAAAAACCTTGGCAACTTCCATAAATCTTTGAAATTTTTCTCTTTACTTAATAAAGAGCAGTCACCCAAAGTTACAAAGCAATTGTGTTAGCAACATTAATTAAAATATAAATTCCCTAACTTTTCTTCTTTTCAGTAATTCCTCACTAAGAGAGAAAAGGTTTTAATTACATTTTCATGTTTGAAGTGAACAAACTTTAAAATTACCAGAAGAGAGCATTTATACATTAAGGATCTCCTTTTCTTTCAAATGTTAAATTTGGGTTATGTATAAGCATATTTAGACCATAATTCTGGTCCAGTAACCAGAAAGTCTCAACTAACTGCTCACTACTAAGACTGTGGCTAAATGCTATAGTAATGTGAGTAGTTATTATTATTATTATTATTATTATTATGACTCTGGGCAAGTCACTTAACCTCTTAGTCTCAATCTCCCCATCTGTAAATGGGGATAATAAAAGCACCTACCTTCCAAGGTTACTGTGAGGCTAAAATGATATGGTATTTGTAAAGGACTTTACAGACCTTAAATCTCTATATAAATACTAACTTTTGTTGTTCAGTTGTTTCAGTCACGTGCAATTCTTTATGATCCCGTATGGCATTTTCTTGGCAAAGATATAGGAGTGGTTTGCCATTTCCTTCTTCAACTTATTTTGCAAATGAAGAAACTGAGGCAAACAGGGTTAAATGACTTGCCTAGGATCATACAACTAGTACATGTCTGGGGCCAGATTTGAACTCATGAAGATGAATCTTCCTGACTCCCGGGCCAGCACTGTATCCATTGTGCCACCTACCTGACCAGGAAATGCTAGCTATTATTAGCAAATTATTACTGACATTTTGGTATTACTATGCTACTTAAGTATAGTGTACACTAAGGTAAGGCCTTATAAGCAAACTTTTGAAAACAGAAAAAAGTAAAAAGGAACATAAATGAGGAAAATATTATCCTTGTTCTTCTAATCAAATGTCAGAGCTAAACATGAAAAGAGAAAAGATATGAATCAAAATGGAAAGGACAAAGACCAGTGAAATTTTTAGTTGCTGTTGATAATGATAATTTAAATGTGATTTTTAATTATTTATAAAATAAATGTTTTTATAGTATAGTACTGTAGAATCTACATTTGTATAGAAACCTACTGGAAAAATTAATTCACATTTTAGCAGATCTTTGGTGGTGATGGTTTTATGTTCTGAACTGTAAATGTAGGAGGGAAAATTGATATATATTTAATACAAAAGTTACTTTTGCTACAGTGACTATATGATAACGTAAAAAGTAAAGCCATTTCCATTTGATACTTCTGAAATTATCTAGGAGGGTTTAATAATTGAAATCAACATAATAAATTTCTAAATATAGAAGAAATTATATGTAATAATGTGTGTAGAATTTTTCACATGCTGGTAACCTTTTAGCAACCAATCCTGGTCTGCCATCTAGGGGAAAGTTTAAAAATCATAAAGTAAATAGAAAATTCAGTGTTTACTTAACCTACTGCTGAGAAAGTAAATATTCTTTGCTCAATAAACATCAGTTGTCTCAATCTTCTTTATTAAGCATAAACTCCCAGTGCTGCACCTTCATTCTACAAATAAAGTTATTTTCACAAAACTCTCCCTCATATATTTTATGTGCATCTATCCAGAATGCCATTTCACACCTCAATGGATTTTAAGTGCACTTTGTATGTTAATTTGTTCTTGTATCTAGTGTTATTATGGTCATATTTTCTACTGTGTTCCAATTTAGAGGATTACTTAAATAACTTCTTGAGTAGTGTGCTCTCTTTTGAATGTTTAGACTGCCACTACCATGGACAAAAGACAATGAAGTACTGGATGAGCTCTGGTTCAAACAAGGAATTCCATGACAGTTTAGCACATAGAAAAGAGAACAAATCAATTAAGGAAATTTCCAGCTCTATGAAATTATTAACATTAATTGTTAAATCTGTTGAAGTAACTGAATAAATATTTATTAAGTGCCTATTCTGTGAGATATTGTATTAGGTGTTAGGGATACAAAGATATGACCCAGACTCTGCTCTCAAAGAACTTACAATCTAAGAGAAGAAGACTTGCACACAAATAATGATAATACATGGGATAGAAAAAAAATATCAAGATATAAGGGAAGATACCATAAGCGAATTAGGAGAGCAAGGAAGAGTTTACCTGTCAGATTTATGGAGAACAGAAGAATTTATGACCAAATAAGATATGGAGAATATTATGAAATACAAAATGGATAATTTTGATTACATTAAATTAAAAAGGTTTTATACAAACAAAACCAATGCAACCACGATTAGAAGGAAAGCAAAAAGCTGGGAAACAATTTTTTACTGCCAGTGTTTCTGATAAAGCCTTCATTTCTAAAATATACAGAGAATTGAGTCAAATTTGTAATACAAGTCATTTCCCAATTGATAAATGATTAAAGGATATGAAGAGACAGTTTTCAGAAGAAGAAACTAAAGCTATCTAGAGTCATGTGAAAAAATGTTCTAAAATCACTATTGATTAGAGAAATGCAAATCAAAACAACTCTAAGTTATCACATCATGCCTATCAGATTGGCTAACATGATAAAGCAGGAAAATGATAAATGTTGGAGAAGATGTGGGAAAATTGGAGCACCAATGCATTGTTGGTGGAGTTGTGAACTGATCCAACCATTTTGGAGAGTAATTTGGAACTGTGTCCAAAGGGCTATAAAAATACGCATACCCTTTGAGACCCAGCAATACCACTTCTAGAGTTGTATCCCGAGATCATACAAATGGGAAAAGGACCCACATGCACAAAAATATTTATAGCAGCTCTTTTTGTGGTGGCAAAGAATTGGAAATTGAGGGGATGCCCATCAATTAGGGAATGACTAAACAATTTGAGGTATATTAATGTAATGCAATAATATTGTATAATAGGAAATGAACAGGCAGATTTAGAAAAACCTGGAAAGACTCACATGAATTGATGCTGAGTGAAGTAAGCAGAACAGGAGAACATTGTACACAGCAATTGTAGCACTGTGTGTTGATTAACTATGGTAGACTTGGCTCTTCTCAGTAATGCAGCAATCCAAGATAACTCCAAAAGGCCCATGATGAAAAATGCTAATCACATCCAGAGAAGCAACTATGGAGTCTGAATGCATATTGAAGCATGCTATTTTCACTTTTTTTTTTCTTTCTTGTGGCATTTCCCTTTTGTTCTGATTCTTCTTTCACAACATGACTAATGTAGAAATATGGTTAACATGATTGTACATTTACAACCCATATCAGATTGAATGCTGTCTTGGGGAGGGGAAAGGGGAAGGAGGGAGGGAGAAAATTTTGGATTTCAAAATTTTATAAAAAAGAATGCTGAAAACTATCTTTACATGTAAATGGAAAAAATAAAATACTGTTAAGGGGAAAAAAAGAAAAAATAGCAAAAGAGAAGTCAGGTAAAATGATTTAACACTCAGAGTTGGAGGAGGACTAAAGAAGGTTTCATGCAGTAAACAGCACCAGGCCTTGAAGAGAAACTCTTAAGTCCATTCCCGACATGAAGTATGGCATATCACAAGGCATGGATATGCAAGAGGAGAGACAGAATAGCCCAAAAAAGGAGGAACAGAGAGTATATGAAAGAGATCAGTATGAGAGAAAGCATGAAAGATAGGCTCCATTTTTGGAGGGTCTTAATTAGCAAATTGAAAAATTTATAATTTTTTTCTGTAGAAACCAAGAAAATACTGAATGTTTCTGAGATGATAATGATGATGATGACAGAAATAACTGACATTTGTATGACATTTTAAATCAGATATGCAACAATTGGGCCTAAAGGGGAAAAAATCACACAAAAATGCTAATAATTACTATTTTTAATGGTGATAATTTATTCAACAAATTAAAATTCAGGCAATAATTCTTTTTTTTAAAGTGGAAAACATGTTTATTAACTTTCAAACTTCCCTCATACAAGGCCATAAAAAATTTCATTATACATGCATCTAACTTCTTTCTACATAGTTACAATGGCATATGTATTTATAATTTAGCTTTTCATAATATATTGCTAAAGTACATCATGAGTTCTGTTAAATATAAGCACTCATTTTCAAATCAAATACTTGAAAAAAATTTTCTCTATGTACATAGTTCAGGAGATTAGCATAAGATGCTCTTTATTAAGAGCATCTGTGTGCGTGTGTATATATAGACATGTATGTATTATATGATCAGAAGATCAACAGAACACTTGCTAAAATTTTCCTTAGTATTTCTATGCAGGGTTTCCTGTCTTTTTGCTTTGGTCACACATAAACATACAATCCATTAATCCTGAAAATTAAGTCAGTATAAATGTGGGGCCATATTAGCTTAGCTAGCTGCTGAATCAAACTAATATTCAACACTATTAAATATGAGAACTGTCTTAATATCAAAATTTTCTGCACTCTACCACAAACTGCTGTCTTCTGGCTTAAAATATTATTTGTGAATAGGAAAGAAAATTCTGTTACTAAGTATTTCTATTCCATTTTGTAGTATTCATGAGAAAAATACTGAATGGCCTACTGTCAACAATGAAGACAGTTTAGGGGGAACCCACAAGTTGATACCAAAAATTCTGGGAAATTAGGTTAGGCCATGCTTGGTGTGGCAGCAGAATTCATCATGGTAATAAATATACTTGTATACTGTAATCAAGTCTTCACTGAAAGCCATACTTGTAGTGGCTTTTCTTTTTTAAACTTTTTGGCTATATTCCATTCTAAAAAGAGAATGATGCTTGAAGTCCAGCACCTTGATAATGTTATGCTTTAGTAATAAGAAGTGTGCTTCTTGTGGATGAAAATCTGATTAAAAAATATATAGATTCCTCTCTACAGAAGTAACTGAAGGGGGGCATGGACAATGAAAGTATATACTTAAATACACATGAAGGGATAAGCTGATGAACCATTTTTTTTCATACAAGGTATAAAGACGAATAGAGTTGGAAGTTCAAACCCTATTTGCTGTGTTGTAATCCCTGTCACCATTGGGCTGCAACTGGACAACCACACTCTCTTGATTCACTTCCTTTTCTGCATCACTACTATCAATATCTTCATTGTCATCCTCCTCGTAGTCTGAAGATTCTGTCACGTTCTGATGGGAATGAGATTCTGATAAAGCCCCAAATGACTGGGCACTAACAGGAGCTAATGGTCTAAGTAAAGGGGTGTCTTCTGAGACTTCATTCTATTCTTGACTACTATCCGTGTCAGAGTCTGAATCTCTTTGAGAAGGAACAACTTTCTGTTTACATACGGGGCAGGTTTTTTTGGTTTTAGTTAGACGAGGATCCACACACTTGCAGTGATATGCATGGGAACAAGGAAGGATTCTGACTGAGTTTGTCTCCATCTATATATTCATCCAGGCAAATGGCACATATGTCATACTCATCTCCTTTCTTGAATTTATGTATAGGGAGTTTCTTAAGTTGATCTTTACGAAGTCGATTCCTTTTAGCTCTGTGTCTGTCCTGCACAAATTTTGTGATCATGAAGATGACAGTCAAGATGAGACATACGCCCACCATGATGAGGAATGGTATTAGGTAGTATTCTAGAGGAAGGCAAAACTCCAGAACCAAAACAATATGGCCTCCTTTTTCATATGTGAATTCATCTTTAAGTGAATTAGCTGATGCCTCACCAATAAAGACTGAAGGAATGTCAATCTTCTTTAAAATACCAACTATACTTACTGTCATTGGATCCCATGCTAATGAGGTCATCGGAATCAACATTGTGCATGATGGCCGCTTTGTATCCTGCCTTCTGCGCATGTAAAACCTTAATATCAAAATTACAATCAAGTCTTCTAATTAACACAATGAAGGCACTGGAGGAATTGTCTTTCAGTGGTGGAGGTGCTATGGGTTCACAGGCATTCTCTGGTTTTGAGTTTATCAGAAATCCCTTTAAACCTTCAGTTGGAAATCTATAACCAAATCTTGCTGGAAGGTCATCAAATGTCTGTGATACATTTTCAAAATTATACGCTAAAATGTCTGCCTCCACAGGAAGTAAGTTAAAGAATGCAAACAGCTGGACAGTCAAAATAGTATACATCTGCGTGGCTGACAACATTAACATCCCTATGGATAACAGCATCTTAATCACCTGAGGGAGGAGGGGCTAGGGGTGGGGGGTGCACCCTCCTGGCAAAGAGCGAATTAGTCCGAGTCCCTCCTCAGTCGGGTCAGGAGATCCTAAGTGCTGTCCATGACCCCAGAGCTCGCTCTGCCACAATAATTCTTTAGATCATACTAGTATAAAGCACTTAATGAGACATGCAAATGAGATGTGCAAAGATAAATCAAACATAACTCCTGCACTCAAGGATCTTTGTATTATAGTATATATTCATCATTCTATGGTCATTTCATCCCATGCCCCCTCAAAAAATACCTGTATCTGAGTTAAGTAAGTGATAAAGGAATTTATGGGGTGCTTGGGTGCTTGTACTTGTACTTGGACCCCAATTTCTCCCTAGTCTCAGAAACACTGTCTCTGACAACCACTCCCCAGCCCAGGGACACTGTGCCTAGCAGTTATTCATGCATCGGCCCCAGCACGACTCTTATCTCTCTCCCTGCCACAGCTACACAAAGCTGGGTGAGAGAGTGCTGGGCTGCTCAGGCCCCAGCCCTCAGATCATGTCTCTGGAAGCCTCCCAATTCCTTAGTAAGTTCCTGTCTTGTAAGAAAGCTTTCCCTTGTTGCAGAACATTCTCTCATCAAGACAGAGGGAGAGGGGTGCCTTGCCCAGTCCAAGGAGTTTTGTCCTTGGCCAGCCCAAGGACTCTTCCTCCTGCCAGACTCCAAAGATCTATACCTCTGTCATCTCCCTCCCTGTCCGGCATACTCCCTGTACTTTCTCATCCAAAGACACCTGGACCTTTAGATTACCTCATCAATGTCCCTGGCATTCCTCTCCCATGCCCCTTTCCATATAAACCCGAGCTTCATCCTCAGTCTCTTGCAGGTTCCTTAAGAATCCTTGCCCACTGAAAAGCATAATAATAAACTTTTTGCATCTTGACTTAAAGACTGATTGAGTTTGTGAATTCATTCCAGACAACACCATCTTATACTTCGGTCTTTGAGGGGTCTCAACCTCTCAGACCTCAAGAGAACTATTTAAAATAAAAAGACATGTATAAAAATAAATAGAACATAAAATAAAATAAGTAGTTGCTTAGAAAAAGTAATGCTACACGAGTTCAGAGGAAGGAAAAATTACCAGTGGATAGAGGAAATAAGAAATGGTTTCATTGTAGAAGTAGTACTTGAGTTTATCACTGAAAGACTGATAGTTTTCTAACATAAAAAAAAGTATTTATGCATTGAGAATAGCGTAAGTAATAGCAGAGTGGGAAAACACAAGATGTGACCAGGAAGCAATAAATACATCAGTTTGGCTGGAAGGAGAGTGATATTAGATAAAGCTGGAAATGTAGGTTGGAGTTAGATTGTGGAGGTAAGAATTTTAAACTCTTTGCTAGTCCACAAAGAGCAACTGAACATTTTTTTTTCTTGCAGTAATAGTTCAATCAGAGCTTTGCTCTGGCCTTGATATGAGGAGTAGAAAGGGAAGAGAACTTACTGATAAGCTTCTATTTTTTTTTTCAGCAAAGATTGAACAATAATTATTCAACACAATTTTTAATATTATTATCTGGAATTTGGAAGGCTAATTACCTTCAATTCATTTACACATAATCTCACCTCCATTCTTGGGAAATTGTATGGATTATGTAATTAAAAGTCAGATAAAGGGAAGATGGCAGAGTAGGTCAGAAAATTCCAAGCTCTCAAGATTTTCCTCCACAAAAGAGATAAAATAGTGCCTCAGGGCAAATGCAGAGTGGTAAAAATAAATAAAAGTAGGGGCAGAACAAGGGTCGTCCTGGGACAATTTGAAATCTGAAGAAAAATCCCAGGAAAAAATTTGTTACTCTGTAAAGAGTAAGCACCTCCAGGCTAGGTTTTCTTAAACTATAAGAGGCAAGCCCTGGGGTTAGCTAGGTTGGGAAGCTGCCTCAGCCCTAGCCAAAAGAACTTTTACTCCCAGGACAGTGAGGAGAGTTGGGTGCCTGAGCCAGAGAAGATTGAGAGAACCACTTTTGACAAGGAACCCCAGACCCAGCTGTGCTGTGGAGATGCAGCTGGGGGCAAGAAGGAACCAGCACATGCCTGGTGAGTGCAGAAGCAGTGGTTTGGAGACTCCCCTGGTTATGGGCACTTACAGGAGGCTGGCAGTCTTGGTTCCAGTTCTAGGCCAGAGGGGAGAACTGAAGGAGGATCTGAGGCCAGAGGCACCATCCCCCAAACCTCAGGACTAGAGGTGATTACAAAAACTAAATTACTACCAAAAAAAAAAAAAAAAGCATAGGCAAAGGAGAATCTAACCACAGAGAATTACTATGAGAATACAGAAGAGCATGATTCATCTTCAGAGGAAGACACTGAAGCAAAGAAATATTCTTCTACCCCAAAGAATAATGTCAAATGGTCACCTGCCCAAAAATAATTCATAGAAGAACTTAAAAAAAACATTAAAAATAAAATAAGAGAGACTGAGGAAAAACTAAAATAATAAGAAAAATCCAAGAAAAAACAAGAAGATTATAAAAAGAAAGTCAACCAATCAGAAAAAAAGAGATACAGAATCTTGAGGGAAAAAAAATCAACTCCTTGAAAATCAGAATTGGGCAAGGGAAAGCTAGCAAAGTTATAAGAGATCAAGAAATAATAATATAAAATGTAAAGAATGAACAAATAGAAAAGATTGTGAAACATTTCATAAGAAAAACAACTGATCTGGAGAACAGATCAAGGAGAGAAAACAGAAGAATAACCAGACTAACTTGAAAGCTAAAATTTAAAAAAAAGAATCTTCATATAATAATACAATAAATAATTAAAGAAAATTGTCCTGAAGCATTACAACAAGAGGGAAAAGTAGAAATAGAAAAAAAATCCACAGATCACCACCTGACAGAGATCTGAGGAGGAAAACTCACAGGAATATTATAGTCAAAATCTGAAATCCCCAGATGAAGGAGAAAATATTACAAACAACAAGAAAAAAAAACAATTTAAATATGGTAGTGCCACAACTAAAATCACACAAGAGCTAGCAGTGGTGACACTAAAAGCCCTCAACTCTTGGAACACTATATATTGAAGAGCAAAAAACTGGAATTTTGGCTGAAAATATCATACCCAGCAAAGCTAAGCATAATCCTGAATGAAAAACAAATGGACACAATGAATTATCAGACTTTCAGGATTTTGTAAAAAAAAAAAAAGCCTAAACTTAATAGAAGATTTGACATACAAGATCCAAGAGAAATATAATGCATATACCAAAGACTAATTCCAAGGGACTCAACAAGGACAGAGATGTTTATCTTTTATGTATGTAAAATGTAAAACATATGTCTAAGATTATTATTAGTAATTAAGTAGTTTTCAAGAAAGATTGGGGTAGATCTGAGCATGATATGACTTTAAAAAGTAAAACCATTTAGGGACAGTTAAAAAGAGTAATTATCTTATTCAAATGAGGTGCAAGAGGAAGAACTAACATGGAGGAAGTAGATGAAGGAGAAGGGCTGTTAGTTCTGGAAACCTACTTTCAATGGAAATGGGTTCAAGAAAAAACAATACAAATATATCTAGAAGAGTATAAAAGTCTTCTAAATTCAGAAGGAAATAAAATGCTAAGGGGATAGGGAGTGGGGAGAGGATAAGGGAGGGATCTCTAGAGGGGAGAGTGAGACAATAGGTTACAGTGGGGAATAGAAGGTGTTTAGAGTAAAGGGAATGGAAAGATAAGGGAGGGATGCTTGGAATGATGGGGAGGGATCTTTTTTTTTTTTGTAAATTAATTAATTAATTTTTTAGTTTTCAACAATCACTTTTATAAGCTTTGGAGTTTTAAATTTTCTCCCCCTCTCTCTTCACCTCCCTTCCCAAGATGGCATGCAATCTGATATAGGCTCTACATATACATTCCTATTAAATATATTTTCACATCAGTCATGTCATAAAGAAGAATTAGAACCAACAGAAGGAAACACAAAAAAGAAGAAAGAAAACAAAACAGAAAAAAGAGCAAATAGTATGCTTTGATCTGCATTCAAACTCCACAGTTCTTTCTCTGGATGTGGATAGTATTTTCTTTTCTTTTTTTTTTTTTAGGCAATTGGGGTTAAGTGACTTGCCCACGGTCACACACTAGTAAGTGTCAAGTGTTTAGTATGAGGCCACATTTGAACTCAGGTCCTCCTGACTTCAGGGCCGGTGCTCTATCCACTGCGCCACCTAGCTGCCCCTGGATAGTATTTTCTATCATGAGACTTTTGGAGATGTCTTAGATCCTCGCATCGCTGAGAAGAGCTAAGCCTATCAAAGTTAATCATCGTACAATGTGGCTGTTACTGTATAAAACATTCTCCTGGTTTTACTCCCTCCACTCAGCATCAGTCCATACAAGTCTTTCCAGGTTTTTCTGAAGTCTGCCTGCTCATCATTTCTTATAGCACAACAGTATTCCATTACGTTCATATACCACAACTTCTTCAGCCATTCCCCAATTGATGGGCATCCCCTCTATTTCCAATTCTTTGCCAACACAGAAAGAGCTGCTACAAATATTTTTGTACATGTGGGTCCTTTTCCTATTGTATGATCTCCTTGGGATACAGCCCTAGAAGTGCTATTGCTGAGTCAAAGGGTATGTGCAGTTTTATAGACCTTTGGTCATAATTCCAAATTGCTCTCCAAAATGGTTGGATCAGTTCACAACTCCACCAACAATGCATTAGTGGTCCAATTTTCCCACATTTTCTCCAACACTTATCATTTTCCTGCTTTATCATGTTAGCCAGTCTGATAGGTGTGATGTGGTACCTCACAGTTGTTTTGATTTGCATTTCTCTAATCAATAGTGCATTTTTTCATATGACTACAGATAGCTTTAATTTCTTCCTCTGAAAACTGTCTCTTCATATCCTTTGATCATTTATCAATTGGGGAATGACTTGTATTCTTATAAATTTGACCTATTTCTCTATGTATTTTAGAAATGAGGCCCTTATCAGAGACACTGGTTGTAAAAATTCTTTCCCAGTTTTCTACTTCCCTCCCAGTCTTGGTTGCACTGGCTTTGTTTGTGCAAAACTTTTCAATTTAATGTAATCAAAATTATCCATTTTGTATTTCATAATACTCTCTATATCTTATTTGGTCATAAAGTCTTCTGTTCTCCATAAATCTGACAGGTAAACTATTCCTTACTCTCCCAGATTGCTTATAGTATCAGACTTTATATCTAAATCATGTACTCATTTTGACTTCATTTTGGTAGATGACGTAAGATTTTGGTCTCTGCCTAGTTTCTGACATACTCTTTTCCAATTTTAAGGCAGGGATCTTTAGAGGGTAGGGTGAAGGAATAGGTTAAGGGGGGGGGGATAGAAAGGTGTTCAGATTTATGGGAATGGAAGGATAAGGGAGAAATCTTTGGAGGAGGAGTAGATTAAGTCATAAGAGGGCAAGATAGCAGGTAGAAGTAAAGTAGAAAAGTCAGGAAGGATAGGAAATAAAAGAGACATACAAACAAAAACAAAGATTAGAAGTAGAATTTGTTAGCTAAAACACATATTTACATATGTATGTATATATAATATGCATGTGTACATATGTATATATGTAGCTATATCTATATATCTATATATAAATACATATTTATATATATGTACATATAAAATATATGTTATACATATATAAATATATGTATATATATTATACATATATAAATAAATATATCCAAGCTTAATTTTAGCCTTCTGGGGGGAGGGGAGAGGAAGAGGGAAAAAAGAACAAAGTAAAAAGTGCACAGCACAGAACAAAAGAAAACTCACAAGGAAGCAAAGAAAAGATGGACAACTCTCAACACAATACATAGTATTTATTACATAGGCTTTCTTGAAATGGAAATTTATTGCTATATATTTTGAATCCTCTCTTACATTCTCCTGTACCCATGACATGTTTCTTTTTCTTTTCTTATTTTCTATTTAAGTTTTAGTATTTAAATCTATAATAAAAAATATTTTTAAAAAGTCAGATAAAAGAACAGTGATGATTCAGACCTACAATCTTAAAACAAAAATGAAAACAAATACCAAGAAAACATTAAAATGAGATAGCATTCACTTTTTAAAATTAAAGGTAAAAGTAAATAAAGCAACTAATTAAATCAATGTCAGTGAGTTTTGATTTTGTGTAGGCTAGGAAGAGTTCTTTCCTTGTTTCACTTTTTCTTCTTTTACTGTTTGGTTTGGTTGTTTGTTTGTTTGTTTGTTTCATAACAAGGAAGGGAAGGAAAGGGAAGGTACATACCAATGACATGTGAAAGAGTTTAGAGGAAAGATAGGATCCCATGGTCTAAAATGCTTCAGAGGAAGTTAGATCAGGAGGGATTGAAGAAGCTCAGGGACAAAATTATGAAAACAATAAAAGAAACAATTTTGATCAAGAGTAAAAATACCTTAGTCTGCAGAGAACAATATGGATGCACAGGGAAATTACCAACTAATTTAGATTTTTAAAAGAAATGTGCAAAGAGGGAAGCATACAAAGGTAAAAGAAGATAACTGTAAGAGCATGGCCTGGTCCAATAAAAAAGAGTGTGTCAGGAATGCCAAAGCTTTGAATGAATGGGACTAGGGAAGGAAGCTAAGGACACCAAGAAGGGTTTTGTTTAGATGTATTGACAGAAAGAGGAAGATCAAAGATTGGGTCCAAGATCTTGGTTTAGGGGTGCACAGGAAAATGACAACTGACAAAGATAGAAGTTTTGGCTAGAACTGCTCCAATTCTGTTGCGTTTTTTTTTTTTTTGCAAAAGAAAATGACCTTTACATTGAAAATGACAGAACAAAAATGACAAACAGAGAGTTGATATTCAAGATAATAGATGGCCAGGGAGCACCTGACAGCCCTTTGTGACTTCAAGTCACCTGCCCCAGATGAACTACATCTTAAGAACTAAAAGAACTGGCAGGTATGATTGCTATGCCACTCTGATATTTGAAATATCACGGAAAAGGGGAGAGTTACATTAAGATTGGGGAAAAAACAAAATATCTTGATTTTCTAGAAACAGAATAAAACAGTATGCAAACTGTCATTCAGTGAATTTGACCTCTATTCCTGGAAAAGTTCTAGAATAGAGTATTAAAGGGATGATTGGTCAACATTTAGAAAGTGAAGAGGCGATTACAAAGAAAATAGCTTCATTAAGAACAGGACAGGCCAAAGTAACCTTGTTTCCATTTTTGGACAGGATTATTGGACCAGAACACATAGAGAAAGCTGTAGTTACAGTTTACTTAGATTTAGCAAAGGTTTAGACAAACTATTTCATAATATAAACTTTTATTCATGGTCAATGTGAGAATTTGTTAAATTTGGCTGTGGATAGTTGTTGTAAGGGTTTTCCTTTTCTTTTTCTAATGTGAGGGGAACATGAGATGGAGAGAAAACAAATCCTTATTAATTAAAAATATAAAATAAAAACAATTTAAAATGTAAAACAAAAAAGATTGGGTATCTCATGGAGAGATATGGTTTAGACAATAACTATAACTGATTCAAAACTAGCTTTAGAAGGACAGACTCAAAGAGGAGTTGTTAATTATTCAATGCGCTGGGAAGACTCTAGTATAGCACTGTAGATATCTAAGCTTTGTACTGTTTAACATTTTATTAATGAATAAAAGTATGGAGGGTGATTTCATCCAATTTACACAGACAAGTTGGATAATAGATTCAACACCCAAAAAGATCTAGAGCATTGAGATGAAAAAGATAAAATTAGTTATGGATAAATATAAAGTCTTGCATTTGAGTACAAAAAAAATCAATTTTGCAAGTATAAGATGGGAAAGGCATAATTAGACAACAACTGCAAAGATGATCTAGGGGTTTTATAGTATACAGTAGTAAAATATGGCAGCCAAAAACCCCAACATAATATGATCTTGGGTTGCATTAAGAGAAGAATAACTTCTACGAATGCCAAAATAATACTCTTGCCATACTCTGTCCTTGTCAGACTTCTTCCAGAATATTGTGTTAAATGCTAGGTGCCAAAGCTTATGAAAGAGATTAATCATCTGAAACATATCCAAAGGAGATGGAGAAAGGACTTAACTCCATGTCATATGAAGACTGGTTGAAGGAACTGGTCATGGTTGGCATGGAGAAAAGAAGCTTTACAGAGGAAATGACAGCTGTCTTCAAATATATGAATTGAAGGTTGCTATGTGGAGGAGGGACCACTTATGTCCAGAATGCAAACCCAGCAATAATAGAAAAAAGCTTCAAAGAGTAATGGACAGATGCTGCAATTTAGGCTCAATGTCAGGAATATTTTGCTAACAATTGGAGCTGTCTAAAAGTGGAAATTGGTTGCCGGGAAAGTGGTGCATTAAAGACCTCTTTGGAGATCTTTAAGCAAAAGCTGTTGTTGTATAGTTGGAAATCCTTTTTTGTGTATGTTTTGAAAAAGATGGCTATAGGGGCAGCTAGGTGGCGCAGTGGATAGAGCACCAGCCCTGAAGTCAGGAGGACTAAGTTCAAATCTGGCTTCAGACCAAACACTTGACACTAGCTGTGTGACCCTGGGCAAGTCACTTAACTCCAATTGCCTAAAAAAAAAAAAAAAGAAAAGAAAAAAGAAAAAGATAACAATCAAGCTCCCTTCCAATTCTCAAATTCTATGATTCTGAGTATAAACAGCTACAATTCTGTTAACAGATTCTTAAGCTCACAATCTGCCACTTCCATTTTCCCACCATCCCCTATTGTAACACCAATATCAATTCTGATATCAATTTCATTCTTTTCTTTTTCAAGTTTTCTCTTTCCAAAATGTACAACTGCACTTATTTTTTAAAATTTTATTAATTTATTTTGATTTATCAATAGTAACTTCCATATGCTTTTGAGTTTAAAATTTTTCTCTCCCTTCCTCCCTACCACCCTCCCCAAGACAGCGCACAATCTGATATAGGCTATACATTTACATTCCTATTAAACGTATTTTCACATTAGTGAAGTTATAAGTAAAAATTAACCAATAGGAGGAACCATCAGAAAGATGATACAAAACTCAACAGAAGAGAAAAAAAAATGATAGTGATTCAACTTCCATAGTTCTTTCTTTGGATGTGGATAGCATTTTCCATCACGAGGCCTCTGAAAATGTCTTAGAGCCTTGTAATGCTGAGAAGGGTTAAGTTTATCAGTATTAGTCATCACAAAACATGGCTGTTATTGTGCACAAAGTTCTCTTGGTTCTGCTCACTTCACTCAGCATCAGACCACACAAGTCTTTTAACGTTTTGCTGAAGTCAACCTGTTCATCATTTCTTACAGCACAATAGTATTCCATTACATTCATATACCACAACTTGCTCAGCCATTCCCCAATTGAAGGGCATCCTCTCAATTTCCAATTCTTTGCCACCACAAAAAGAGCTGCTATGAATATTTTTGTACATGTGGGTCCTTTTCCCATTTGTATGATCTCTTTAGGATAGAGCCCTAGAAGTGCTATTGCTGGGTCACATTTTTATAGCCCTTTGGGCATAGTTCCAAACTGTTCTCCAAAATGGCTGGACCATTTTACAACTCCACCAACAATGCATTAGTGTTCCAATTTTCCAACATCTTCTCCGACATTTATCATTTTCCTGTTTTATCATGTTGGCCAATCTGATAGGCGGGATGTGGTACCTCAGAGTTGTTTTGATTTGCATTTCTCTAATCAATAATGATTTGAGCATTTTTTCATATGACTATAGATGGCTTTAATTTCTTCATCTGAGAACTGTCTGTTCCTATCCTTTGACCATTTATCAATTGGGGAATAACTGCACTTATGTTAAATACATGACAAAATAGCAATTTTAAACAAAAATGCAAGTGTCATTATTATCTTAAAAAACTAAGAACAGACAATTTAGTAATGTGACTTGACAACTAATTACATACCACAACATTCAGGGCAATTTGGATGTAACAAAGCATTCATCCCATATCCTGGACTGCAATGACGAATCCACACCGTTTGCAGAGTACCTTCAATATAGTATATCTCAGGAAGTATCTGAAAATGTTTTCTCAGAACTCTTGCTTGTTGGACAAAAAATTTCTCTATAAGGTCTTTAGCCTAAAAATCAACAATATAGATTGAAAACCAAAGTTAGCTCTACATTACATTTGAAATAGAATTTTTATAATTGTTTGCAGGGGAAAAAATGAAATAGTCAGTACAGTTTGTAATTTTAGACATTCTAACATAATGCTAATCATCTAATCATTATGTTTTATACATTTATGCTACACAAACTTGGGGCCCTCAACATTTTTTTTTATTATTTATCAAATCCCATTCCTATTCCACACAGCAATTATTTCAAACTTCCTCTTCCCTTAATTTGGCTACAACTCTATCCCAGTTCTCTCTTCTTTCCTATTTTACTGAGATAAAGATCATCCAAAAGGATATTATTCAAATACCCATCTTAATATGCCTGCATTTAAACATATATATATATATATATATATATATATATATATAATATATATATATATATATATATATGTATGTATGTATATATACACATATCCAAAAGGATATTATTCAACTACCTATCTTAATATGTCTGCATTTAAAGATATATATACACACATATGCATATGTGCATATGTGTATGTATATACACTCATATGTAATTAATATTTTAACATCACTGAAATTTCTCCCTATATTTCTCTCCTTCCCAGAAAGTCATCCTGTATAACAAAGTTTTGTGGGTTTGTTTTGTTTTGTTTTGTTTTGTTTTTTAAGAAAGAGAGGAATAGAATAAAGATCAACATATTTTAAAATCTGACCATATATGTACTGATCAATACCAACCAAAGACCCAACCCCATATACCTGTAGCCCTTGCCAATTCTCTAAAAGAGCTAGGAGAGTTATCTTGTCATATGTCTTCTTTGGGGCCAAGCTTGTTCTTTGCAGTTCTAGAACGTTTATTTCTATTGTTTTGTGGCTTTTAAAACTTACACTGTTGTAGTCAATGTGTATATGGTTTTCTTGGCTCTCCTTACTTTGTTTTGCATAAGTTTAATTTTTCCTATGCCTTTCTGCATTCATCTCATTTGTTATTTCTTAGAGCATAGCAAATTATTATTATTATTATTATAGCATAGCAACATTATCTTACATTCATGTACCATAATTTTATGCCATTTCTTAAATGACAGACATCTATGTGTTTCCAACTTTTGGAATGGCTTTTGGTCTCACATATTTGCTATTTGTCCATACACTTTGGATATCAAACTTTTGGATATCTAAGAAATTTGATACAAAGATGTTTTTTCCTACTTCTCTTCTTATCCCGAATCTATTAATTTGGTTTCTGCCGAAGTTTTTTGATTTCATGTGACCAAAATTTTCTATTTTATCTTTTGTAATTGCCTCAGTACCTTCTTTTTGGTTAAGAATACATCTATCTATAGCTAGGGAAGGTATATGCTCTGCTTCTATTGAAACTTTTAATAGTACGATCTGTAATATTCGAGTTGTATATTCATTTTGAATATATTGTGGAATATAGCATAAGGCATTGATCTCGGCCCAGTTTTTTCTGAGAGACTGCTTTCAAGTTTTCCCAATAGATTTTTTTAAATCAAGTAAGAAGTTCTTCACCAAGTAATTTATGTTTTTGAGTTTATCAAACACATGATTATTGAGCTCCATTATTTCTGATTTTTCTTGTCTAACCTGCTCCACCGACCTACTTTTCTTTTTTCCTTTTCTTTTTTATATTTATTTTTTAAGTTAATAAATTTATTTTTAGTTTCCAACATTCACTTCCACAAGATTTTGAGTTCCAAATTTTCTCCCCACCACTCCTCTTCCTGCACCCCAAGACAGTGAGTTCTAAATAACCCTTCCCACAAACTGCCCTCCCTTCTATCAACCCCCCTCCTGCTTCAGTTATCCCTTTCCTATTCTATTTTCCTGTAGGGCAGGAGAGATTTCTATAACCCTTTGCCTGTATATTTAATTTCCCATTTGCATGTACAAACAATTTTTAACATTCATTTTTAAAACTTTGAATTCCAAATTCTCTCCCTTCCTCCTTCCCCACCCACCCTCACTGAGAAGGCAAACAATTCGATATAGGTTATACATGTGTAGTCATGAAAAACACTTCCATGATCATGTTGTGAAAGACTGTTTCCCTCCATCCTATCCTGCACTCCATTTATTCTGTTCTCTCCTTTGACCCTGTCCCTCCTCAAAAGTGTTTGCTTCTGATTACCCCTCTCCCCAAATCTGCCCTCCCTAATATTATTCCCACCCCTCTTATCCTCTTCCCCTTATTTTCCTGTAGGGTAAGATAGATTTCCATACCCAAATGAGTGTGTGTTATTCCTTCCTCAAGTCAAATCTGATGAGAGTAATGTTCATTCGTTACCTCTCACCTTCTCTCTCTTTCCCTCCACTCTAAAGCTTTCTCCTGTGTCTTTTATATGAGATAATTTACCCCATTCTACCTCTCCCTTTCTCTTTCTCCCATTATAATCCTTTCTCACTCTTTAATTTTGTTTTTTAGATATCATCCTTTCATATTCAATTCACCCTGTGCCCTCTGTCTGTGTGTATGTATATGTATATGTGTGTGTGTGTGTGTGTGTGTGTGTGTGTGTGTGTGTATATATATATACACATAATATGTATGTATGTATATATTTCCTCCAACTACCCTAGTACTGAAAAAGGTCTCATTAGTTACAAATATCATCTTCCCATGTAGGAATGTAAAAGCTCAACTTTAATAAGTCCCTTATGGTTGCTCTTTCCTGTTTACCTTTTCATGCTTCTCTTGAATCTTGTATCTGAAAGTCCAATTTTCTATTCAGCTCTAGTCTTTTCATAAAGAATGCTTGAAAGTCCTCTATTTCATTGCATTTCCATTTTTTTCCCAAAGGATTATACTCAGTTTTGCTGGATATGTGATTCTTGGTTTTAATCCTAGCTCCTTTGACCTCCAGAATATCATATTCCAAGCCATCTGATTCCTTAATGTAGAAGCTGCTAAATCTTGTGTTATCCTGATTGTGTTTCCACAATACTTCAATTTCTTTCTGGCTGCTTGCAGTATTTTCTCCTTGACCTGGGAACTCTGGAATTTGGCTATAATATTCCTAGGAGTTTTCATTTTGAGATGTCTTTTAGGAGGTGATTGGTGGATTCTTTCCATTTCTATTTTACCCTCTGGTTCTAGAATATCAGGGTAGTTTTCCTTGATAATTTCTTGAAAGATGATGTCTAGGCTCTTTTTTTTTTTATCAAAGTTTTCAGAAAGTCCAATAATTTTTAAATTATCTCTTCTGGATCTATTTTCCAGAACAGTTAT
This sequence comes from Phascolarctos cinereus, assembly GCF_003287225.1. Classification (NCBI taxonomy): domain Eukaryota; kingdom Metazoa; phylum Chordata; class Mammalia; order Diprotodontia; family Phascolarctidae; genus Phascolarctos; species Phascolarctos cinereus. The sequence continues at coordinate 75,181,512 of NW_027555847.1, read as the reverse complement.
TTTTCCAATGAGATATTTCACATTGTCTTATATTTTTTCATTCTTTTGGTTTTGCTTTATAATTTCTTGGTTTCTCATAGAGTCATTAGCTTCCATTTGCTCCACTCTTATTTTTAAGGAATTATTTTCTTCAGTAACCTTTTGGACTTCCTTTTCCATTTGGCCAATTTTGCTTTTTAAGGCATTCTTCTCCTCATTGGCTTTTTAGACCTCTTTTGCCATTTGAGTTAGTCTATTTTTTAAGGTGTTATTTTCTTCAGTATGTTTTTGGGTCTCCTTTAACAAGCTGTTGACTCGTTTAATGATTTTCTTGCATCACTCTCATTTCTCTTCCAAATTTTTCCTCTACTTCTCTTATTTGATTTTCAAAATCCTTTTTGTGCTCTTCCATGGCCTGGGATTGATTCATATTTTTCTTGGGAGGCTTTGGATGTAAAGAGCTTTGACTCTGTTGTCTTCTTCTGATTGTATGTTTTGATCTTCTTTGTCACCAAAGAAAGATCTATGGTCTAACTTTTTTTTTGCACAGTTCGCTCATGTTCCCAGACAATTACTTGAGTTTTAAGCTCTTTGTTATGGTAAGGGTCTGCTTCCAGTGTAGAGAACATACTGCCCCAAGCTTCAAGAGTTTTGTGCAGCTGTTTTCAGAGATGCTTCTAGGCCCTTGTAAATTTCCTGTTTTTCCAAATTGGTGCAATCAAGGGCGAGGTGTTTATTCTTTTCCTGGCCTGTGCTCTGGTCTATGAGTGACCACAAGCACTCTTTTGCCTTGGAACTGTGAGGAGGATTCCCTCTCCCCTGGCACCACAAGCTCCACCACACCAGCACTCCTAGCCCCAGGATCGTCACCCAGAACGGACCCAGATCGAAGAATGGGCAAAGCAAGAGAATCCTGCCTCAGTGCCAGCAAAGAGATCCCTGCAGCCCTCCTCTGATTGGCCACTCAATCCCACCATCTTCTGTGGCCCAAGAACTCTAGAAGCAACCACTGCCACCCTGGGTCTGTGATAGGGCCAGGGTGGGACCATGCTCCTCTTTCACAGAGGTCTAACAGACCTTTCCCACCGACCTTATAAGCTGTCTTTGGTATTTGTGGGTTGAGAAGTCTAGAACCTGCCACAGCTCCCTGTGATTTAGTCCCCTCAGGCCTATTCTAGGTTTCCTCTGGCCCTGTCTTTGCTTGTGGGGCCCACACTGAATTAAGCTCCTCTCCCAGCCTGGCAAAATAGACCTTTCCTACCAACTATCCAGGTTCTCTTGGGCTAAAAATTTGTTTCACTCTGTCTTTTTGTGGGTTCTGCTGCTCTAGAACTTGTTTAGAATTAATTTTTTACAGGTATTTGGAGGGGTTTGGGGGAGAGCTCAAGCAAGTCACTGCTTTTACTCCACCATCTTGGGTTAACCCCGAGAGTGAGATCTGGCCTACTTTTCTTTAAATAAGTTCTTACTAATGTCTTTCTTTGTATCATCATAGTTCTCCCCAGTATACTTTTCTCTCTCCTACCCAGTCATCTCACATAACAAATAGTATTTTTTTAAAGAAAATAAAAAAGAGGAAAAATCAGCATAATTAATACTCTGAAAAAATCTGAAAACATGCAACAATCACTTTTTTTGCTCATCCTTTCTTTTACAAAGTTGCAATTGTTTTCTTGGCTCTGTTTATTTCATTCAACATCAGTTCATATAGATCTTTCTCTGATTCTCTGTATTCATCACATTCATTACTTCTTATAGCATAATAATATTAAATTACATTAACATGCCACAATTTGTTTAGTCATTCCTCAATCAATGTACATCTACCTTGTTACCAATTCTTTGCTATCAGAAAAAGTGCTGCTATAGGAAAATACAGGCATTTTCTTCTTGTCAATGGTTTTCTTGGAGAACAAGCCCAATCATGGACTCTCTGGGTCAAAGGGTAGGAACATTTTAGTCACTTTTTTGCATAATTTCAAACTGATTTCCAGAATTGTTATACTAATAAACAACTCTACCAACAATATATTAGAGTAACTATCATTCCACAATCCTTCCAACACTGACTATTGACATCTTTTGTCACCTTTGCATTCTGCAGAATGTGAGGTAAAACCTCAGGGTTGTTTTGGTTTACATTTCTATTATTATTAGTGCTTTGGAGAACTCTTGAGTATGTTTGTTAATAATTTACAATTCTTTTTTTTTTTGAGAACTCTTTGTTTACTTCTTTGACAACTTGTCTACTGGAGAATGGCTACTGACCTTATATATGTACATTATTTATAAGGACTGGATGCCAAAATCTTATCAGAGAAATTTGACACAAAGACTGTTATTTTTCCCCATTTGACCACCTTCCTTCTTATTCTAGATGTATTAATTTGAAAAGTGGAAGCTTTTCAGTTTCATGTAATCAAAGTTAATTATTTTATCTTTTGTAATTAGTTGTCTCTATCTTGTTCGGTTAAAAATAGATCTCCTGCACATAACTCTGAAATGTATCCCACATGATTTGCTTCTCTTCTAACTGTTTTTTATAAGGGGATCTTTCATTTTAAGGTCCCTTGTCCACATAGGAATTCTAGAAGATGACAGAAGATGCTGGTCTAAGCCTAATTTCTACCAATCTGCTTTCCAGTTTTTCCAGTAGTTTTTATCAAATAAGTCCCCCACCTCAGTAATTTATGTTTTCCACTTTATCAAACACTGGATTACTGAGTTCCATTGTTGCTGATTTGCCCTTGTCTAGCCTACTCCATTGATCTATTTTTTTAACCAATTCCAGGTGGTTTTGATGACCATTTCTTTCATCCTTTCCCTTGATATTCTAGGTATTGTGCTTTTCCAAATGAATTTAATTATTTTATCAACTTCCATGAAATATTCCTTTGATAATCTGATTTGTATAGCATTAAAAGTATAAATTAACTTGGTAGTATGTCATTTTTACTATATTGGCATAGCCTTGCCATGAGTACTGAATATTCTTTTAGCTATTTAAATTGCTTCATGTCTTTAAGGACCATTTCTTAATTGAATCTATACAAATTTTTCATGTGCTTTGGTAGATGGAGTCCCAGAAACCTTATGAATTCTGTAGTAATTTGGAATGGGATTTCCATTTCTATTGTTGCCTCTTGGATTTGTTTTTATTTAGAAATGCAGTTGATTTTGATGATTTATTTTGTAGCCAGCAACTCTGCTAAACGTATTAATTATTGTGATTTGTATCTTTGCTGATTCTGTAGCATTTTCCATCATATCATTAGCATTAAGGATAGTTTCATTTTTTTCATTTATCATTATTCCTTTAATTTCTTCCTCATCTTATTGCTATTGATACCATTTCCAGAACTTATTAAATAATGAAAGTGGGTCAATGACCTACTTTCTTATTTTTAAACCCTACAAAAAAGTTTTGATAACTCCCACTTTGTAACAGTCTGAAATCTATTTCCCCTTCATTTCTACCTTTTCCATGACTCCTACTAATATTTTAGATCTTTTGTTCCTTCAAATGAATTTTAGCATTTTATTAAGTTTTGCAAAAATCCCTAGTTTAATTGGTACTGTCAATTAACTTCAGTAGTATTGTCATCTTTATTGTACTAATACAGCCCAGACATGAACACTGAATATTCTTCCTAATATTTAAGTTGTTTATTTCTCTAAGTATTTTGTAATCAAATTTATACAAGCATTTTGTGTTTTCTAGCACAATTACTCTGAAATATTTTATTAATTTTATAGTTATTTTGAATGGGAATTTCATTTTTCATAAAGTTTTCTTTATCTTCCTCAGAAGTGTATATAAGCATTCTTTTTATGATTCTATATTTGTTAATATGCATTTATGATCCTTGAGTAGTTTTTGAGATAGAAGAAACAAATGTATCCTATACTTGATATGCTTATTGTACAATAAGTTCCTTTTCTGAAAAGGATGCTATTCTCCATAATTTTGGGGAACCTCAGATGTGAGACATACCTAATCTTTTGTTTTAGAAATTTTCCCCAAGTTTTACTCTGGGGGAGGAGTGGGAAGAGGGAAAGCTAAAAGAAAAAAAGAAAGGGGGGGGAAGCCTAATACTCTAAAATAAATCTGGGTCTGTGAGTCCAGAGCTGGAACTCTTTGTGGGAGGAGGACTTTTGGGTTATTAATCATACTTAACTTAAAGAATTTCCTTTGACTTTCCTACAAAACTTGAGAGAGTTATCTAAATTTCCTCACATCTTAATCACATTTCAAATTGTGGCAATTCGACTTCTATCACTGCCCCAGTTTTGAAACAGCTCTTTCCAAGTTCATTAATGGCCTCTTGACTGCCAAATCAATGTTGCTGTTGTTGTTGTTGTTGTTGTTGTTGTTGAACCCTCAACTCCTTCAATTGACTGGTTGACTCTTGAAGTATTTGATACTTCATACTATTCCCTCCTTCTTGATATCCTCTCCTTATCTTGCTTTGCCACCAAATTCTCATAGCTTTTCCATTACCTTTCTGACCACTCTTTCTCGATCTCTGTTGCTTATATCTCACTCACTTTCCATCCTTTAAATATAATTGTTGCCCATTGTATTGATTTTGGCCTTCCTCTCTTCTGTCTCTACACTCTTTTCCTTGGTGAGTTTATCCTTTGCTATGACTTTAATTATTCTACATAAAAGACCCTAAAAATATCACCTTCCCTGACCTCTTCCTAGACATCTAGCCACATATTTATAACTTGCTCTTGATTACCTCAATTCTGATATACCTCTAGAATCTTAAATTCCACATACCTAAAATCGAATTTACCATTTCCCCTTGAAATTGGCTCCTCCCTCCATTATCACCTTTCTACTCATCTATACTTATATCCATTATCTAATAACCTCTGCTACTTCTATATCCTTCATTCCAAATTTCCAGCTACCTACAAATTTTTACTTATCCTATCTCCTCAGCAGCTACTGCCTCTGTCCTGTCCCTGCCATTCTCAAAGTCATTACACTACTTTAGACTTTTTTGCTAGATTTTCTGATTTCCAGTGTCTTTCTCCTCCAATATATCTTACGAAATCTATCAATGAACAAGTATTTCAGTACTTCAAGTGTGCCAAACACAATGCTAGATGCTGAGGCCATGAATACAAAAGTGAGATGGTCCCTATGCTTAAGGAGATTACATTTTATGGTGTATATATATACAAATAGGTAAATACAAAACATATACAAAATCAAAACAAAATAAATTGAAAGACACTAACAACTACAGGAATAGGGAAGGGACTCTTAGAAGAGACAGCAATTGAGCTGAGCCTTGAAAGAAGCCAGCTACCCTAATGGGTGGAGGTGATAAGGAAGGACATTCCAGATATGAGTGACAGCCTCTGTGAAAACAGAGAGTGGGAAGACAGAATGTTGTATATGGAGAACAGCAAGTATGTTAATTGGTGCTGAATGCTCCCAGAGTTGTTGTGAGGAAAAAATAAAATAATATTTTTAAGTGCTTTGCAAATCTTAAAATGCTATGTATATACTAGCTATTAACAGTACCAGTAGGCTCAGATTCTTAAGATCTGGCCCACTTACATTAGCAATACAAATGCTTAGATTCCTTAAGAGTCTGGCCAATATGGCAGATTCTTTAAATCTCACCCACCCCCAACTGATGTTCTAATAAACCTTGTCTTTTGCAGAAAGAAGGCTTGGGTCAAATTCATTCAGGCAGGACCCACATGTTGTGATTTTGGGGTCTCAGCACCCCTAAACTTCTAGACCTCAACATTTTGGTGGCCTGTACAGGGAAGGTGCATAACCCCAAGGTCTTCTCCAGCCAACACTGGAAGGTATGTAAGCCTCCTCCACCCCATGCTCCCCTGCAGTTGGGGTCACGCTCCAAGCACCTAGGAAGGCTTGGAGGTGCTTTTCAGGCAATCAGTTACGAGGGTGTCTCACACTCAGCCTGCATCAGTCTCTCAGTCCACTGATTTGGTTCAAGGCCATGGACCTAGGTAAACCTTCTGCAGCATAGAGGACAATGACAGATGCCCAGTCAGGAAGCATATGTCCAATTTTGTCCATTCTCTCAGAGCTAGGGAATTGGGAAAACTGCAGGTACTTCCCTGAAGCTTACTTACTCCCTTCCCTCTACACCCCTGGATCTTCTTTCATGGAGGCTACAGGGAAAAGTTAGAACAGCTAAAAATATCTTAGCAGATTCTGGAGTTTTTGTGATCGATCATTAAGGGGTTTTGAAACATCTTACAATTCTGGTCACTCCTTTCTCCCACTCCCCTTCCCCTCGAGTCAAGATGGTATCTGTTAATCCCTCTCATAGGAGAAGAGAGTTTCACCTTTCCCCCCACCTCTGAATTTGCCCTCCTCTACCTGGTAAAAGTAAGGAGGGGAAGGGGGCAACAGCTACAGCATGGGCCCCATTGTTAATGGCCTTGGGCCCCGAGGCAACCTTTGCCTGGAAGCATCACCCAGGTTCAGCACATCCTGCTTAGCCCCCACCCCTACCTCAACTCCCACAGCGTGGGGAGAGAGGGAAGGGGGATGGGTCAAGGTAAAGAAGCTAGCCAGCCTCTGAACCTGGGTAAGCCCAATCTTTTAAAGTTATAGCTTTAACTGTTAATGAGGAGATGTTGATTCTCTCTGTAAAGTAATTTGGAAATGCATTTAACAAAACTGAAGTCACCTGATTGGTAATGCATTTGTTTCAAATTTCAAACTGGTAAACTTTTTGTATCAGTTATATCATGCAACTTTTCATAATTTGTTTACAGTTAAAACAATTTGGCTACTGTTGGTCATTATTTTAATGTGTAAACTTGCCAAAAAGCTTGCTGGGGTTATGGCTTGCTGAGAATTTGAAAGTCCAGGAAAAGTTTTTCCTAAGTGTGATTAATGAAACTTGCTGTTTGAGGTAAAAGCTCATGGGACTGTAAATTATTTTATTTTGAGTTGTCTGATGGATCATAATAATTCATCAATAATCAATGATCCACCACCTGAGAGAAATGCCACAAACTACTCAGAGAGAATGTGATACTGGTTGGAAGTAAGCATTGGGAAAAGCTGAGAGGGTAATTTTAGCCTCAGTCTAAGATGGGATCCTGTTGATTCAATTTCCCCATTATATTATTCTGAAAAGGAATGCTACTCACCTGGCTATTCCTGAATCTGGCTATGAAATGGATTTAATACTGCATGGTTGGCAAATTTCTATAGTCAGAGCAAATAGCAAAATATATAAATTCAATGCAAGTGTGTGAGATCTTGCTGTTTTGATCTGTATGCGTAGTCATTCAATATCCCCAAATAACTGAAATTAAGTCAGAAACATCTTCAGTTTGGTTTGGGGAGGAAAATTTCAGTGATAATTGAAGTGAAAGTCAGTCTACACAAATTCATTTGTGTAACTATTGAACCCAAGGGTTCTACCTGCAAAAGTGTTACTTAAATTTTTGAAAAAGTAATAAGATTTGATAATCCTGCAGGTCAAATGTAAATGATTTTAACGGGGCTCTTACACTTTTACTTCTTCCTATATTTAGGCCCTTCAGTCTTTTCTGTCAGATTTGTGTCTTCCAGACTACAGGCCATTCACCTACAGTTGGTAGCAAACAGCAGGTACCAGCCAATGTCCCCCCGTTGTTCCCTGGATGCAGCCTATGCTTGGTTCCAGTCAATCTTCTCTTTGAGATCCCCTCAAGCTAAGGACAGCTGTACACCCCTTGCTACCCCTGAAACTGTCAGCAGTTTCAGAAGCCAAGACCTTCACCCCTTACCCCATAAGAATTTGGGTCCCATTTGTTTGAGGGGGGGATGATGGGGATGGGATCTGAACCCCTAAAAGGACAAGACGGGGTCTTTGGGATCTGGAACCCAAAAAGGAAAAACCCTGGACTTTCCCATAAGGTCAAATCTCTGGAATTTTCCTGAGGCTATAATCCTATCAACTCTTCTTTCATTATTGTCTATGCCCAATCTCCCAAATCTCTGTTACCTTTAACCTAGCCTAGCACTCCATTGGACACTTCCCACCCTTAATCCTATCTAGGCTACATTCTCCCTTGGTCTTGGTCCAGGTTCCTGGCATTCACCCCAGACTACTTGGCCACTCCTAGATCCCTCCCACAGTCTTTCTGTATCTAAGGTCCATCTGGCCTCCATTAAGGTGCTCAGATTCCTGAGATCTGGCCAGCTTGCATAAAAATGTTTAGATTCCTTAAGAGTCTGGCCAATATGGTGGATTCTTTAAGTTTCACCCACTCCCATGTTCTAATACACCTTGTCTTTGGCTGAAAGAAAAAAAATAGTAGTAGTATAAATGCATGAAAGGGAGATATCTTCAATCATGCAGGAAAGATAGGCAGCAAAAGGCCTTAAATAACAAACAGAGGAGTTTATACATTAGCTTAGAAACAATGAAGAAACCACTGAGGTTTTTTTGTCTCAATAGTAGATTGGAGAAGGGAGAGACTAGATGAAGGGAAAGCAATTGGGACCCTATAGCAATGGTCCAGGGGAGAAGTGACAAAGACCTGAATAAGGTGGCTGTAGTGTGAATGAAAAGAAAAGGAAAGATGTGGGAGACTTTGAAGAAGCAAAACAGAGAAAACTTAGCAACTGATTTTCTATGAAAAGTGCATAAGATTGAAGTATCAAAGCCTTGGACTTTGGCAACAACAACGGTGGTGCTCCTGAAAAAAAAAAAAACAGGAAAGTGAGCAGGATTGGTGGATTTTGTGGGAAAGATAATAAGCTGCTTCAGTTTGGAGTGACCATGGGACATTAAAGTAGAGATGGCTAGTAGGCAATCAGTGATGCAAGACCAGAGCGTAGGAAAGAAAGAGATTTGATAAGTAGATGTTGGAGGAATCTGCATTGAGATCAGAGTTGAATCTATGGAAGCTAATGAGATTATCAAGAGAGGGAACAGAGAGAAAGAACAGGAGAGGGCCCAGGACAGAATCCAACAATGGTACAGATGTATAAAACCATGTAACACTGCCAGGTTAGTCTTGATGGTGCAAAAATATTAACACGGCACTACCACTGGTCTAAAACTTTCACTGGCTCTTCACAAGCTAAAAAATAAATTTGAAATCCTCAACTTGGCATTCAAGGTTTTCTACAACTTGTTTCTATCTACTACCCTTTACAATATTACACTCTAGAAGAGCTGTATTACTTGCTATCTCCCTCATGTAATTCATGTGCATTACCTCTGTTTCCACTCACCTATATTTCTAAATCCGGACTTGTCCCCTTCACCACCACCCTTCCCTGTGATTTTTGTTGGTCTCCTAATTACTCAAGACTTGTTTTACACATCACTTCTTTAGTGAAACCTTCCTTAATTTTCCCAAATTGAAGTGACTTCAATCTTTTCTTATCTTACAGCATTTTATACTCCTCGTGAAATATATATGTATATGTATGTATACACACACACACACACACACACACACACATATATATTACATATATATATGTAATATTGTTATATTTATGGGTATATACATCTTATTTTCTGATCTCCCTGCCATCAACATCCCCAGTTTCCAGATGTTTGGAGAATGAACACCAATTATGCCTCCCTATTATCAGAGGATCCTGAAAGTGAAGACCCAACCAACTAGTACATCCCAGGTTTATGACTAGAAAATCCATAACTCCTATCCCAAATACCAAAGATTCAGACTCACCATCTCCCAGAGTGAAAAGACTCTTCCTATACTATTGATCCCTTTTCTCTTATCCTCATTCAGCTGAGTGAAATCAGTCCTGAGGCCTTTTCCTTCTCTTTCTTTCTTCCCATTATATCCTTATGATTGCCCTGAATGATCCTTACCAAAGAGGCTTTCATCCTTGGGCTCCCCTTTTTACAATTTTTACTTCCTCCTTATTCTCAAGGAAATGGTTTTCTCTGCAAGAAAAGGCAAGGCCATCCTCTTCAGTGCTGATAGGTCTTTATTTCAATTCCCCCAAAATGCTAGATACTAGGATGAGAAATGCACATACTCCTTGTGCCCAGTAGTCCTTTCCTAATCCTCCTGCAGCCACTGTCACTCTCATTCTCTCACTCAAGCTCTCATTCTTAACACATCTCTCTTTATTCCTCTGCAGAAACTGAGATCCAAAAGCATAGAAAACTGCATAAAATGTCAGATATTTGTAACATGTTTAGCAGTTTCACTAAATTTTTTTCTTCCCCGTATGAATTTTTGTTTGTTTATTATAAGGAATGGTTTTCTGGGAGAGGGAAGAATGAAAGAGAAAACTAGACAATATAAACACAAATTATGTCAACAAAAATCTATTTTTTTTAAAAAAGCTCTCATCTGAAGATGGCAGAGTGAAAGCAGTGACTTGCTTGAGCTCTCCCCCAAAACCCTCCAAAACCTGTAAAAAAATGGCTCTAAACAAATTCTAAAGCAGCAGCCACAAAAAGACAGAATGAAACAACTTTCCAGCCCAAGACAACCTGGATGGTTGATCAGACAGGTAAATTGCACTGGGCGGGGAGAAAAGTATAGTTTGGCATGGGCGTGCAGGCCACAGTGAACCTGGAGCAGGCCTCAGAGAACTGAATCACAGGTAGCTGTGGTGGTTTCCAGACTTCTCAACCCATGAATGCCAAGGACAACTAAGAAGGTCAGCGGGAAAAGTCTGTTTCTCTGCTGAGAGAGAGAAGCTAGGTCGTAGCTCCCAAGCATGGGCCCAAGGCAGCAGCTGTTTCCTGAGCCTCTGGCCCACAGACTGAGGGGGAATCCAGTGGCTGATCAGAGGGGGATTGCAGGGATCTCTTTGCCATTGCTGAGGCAGGAATCTCTTGCTTTTCTCACACTTGGATTTGGGTCACAGTTCTAGGTGGCAGTCCTGGGGTGAGGAGGAGAGCTGGCATGGTGGAGCTTGTAGTGGTGGTAGAGAGAAACCCCTCCTCACAGTTCCAAGACAGAAAAGAGTGTATGTGGTCACTCATAGACCAGAGCACATGCCAGGAAAGGAGTAAACACCTTGCCCCTTATCATACCGCCTTGGAAGAACTGAAAATTTACAGTTCCTAGAAGTATCTCTGAAAACAGCTTTAAAAACCCGCAAAGCTTGGGACAGCACATTCTCCACATTGGAAGCAGACCCCTATATTAACAAAGAGTTTAAAACTCAAGTAATTGGCTGGGATCATGAGCAAACCTCGAAAAAAGAGTCAGACCATAGAATCTTTTTTTGGTAACAAAGAACATTAAAACATACAACCAGAAGACACAAAGCCAAAGCTCCTACATCCAAAGACTCCAAGAAAACTCATAATCTATACCTTCACTCTAACTGGAATATCTTACAGGGATCTCAATGATACCTATAACTTCAAGTGCGACTCGTGCTTTAAGATCTCTAATTTACCTTGTTTGTTAGCTATACTTTGTAAATTTGTATATAATCACTTCAGGTTATGAGTTTCACTGCTTGATCTTATTTTAGACTTTGTTTTGTGAATTCTGGTGTTCCATTCTGTTACTTTTCTTTCCAATTTTTGACTACTCTGTGTAGTCTCTAGCTTGATGGACAGGCATGTGCAGCCTGCTTTCTCCCACTTTTTTGAGGCATTGGAAGGCCTCAAAAAGGATTCTGAGAAGCATGTAAGAGAAGTACAGGAAAAACTGGGAAAAGAAATGAGAGTGATGCAAGAAAATCATGAAAAACAAGTTAACAACTTGCTAAAAGAGACCCCAAAAAATACTGAAGAAAATAACACCTTAAAAAATAGCCTAACCCAAATGGCAAAAGAGGTCCAAAAAGCCAATGAGGAAAAGAATGCCCTAAAAAGCAAAATTAGCCAAATGGAAAAGGAAGTCCAAAAGCTTACTGAAGAAAATACTTCCTTACAAAATTAGAATAGAGAACTGGAAGCTAGTGACTTTATGAGAAATCAAGACATTGTAAAACAAATCCAAAAGCATGAAAAATTAGAAAACAATGTGAAATATCTCATTGGAAAAACAACTGACCTGGAAAATAGATCCAGGAGAGATAATTTAAAAATTATTGGACTATCTGAAAGCCATGATCAAAAAAAGAGCCTAGACATCATCTTTCAAGAAATTATCAAGGAAAACTGCCCTAATATTTTAGAACCAAAAGGCAAAATAGAAATTGAAAGAATCCACAGATCTCCACCTGAAAGAGATCCCCAAAGGAAAACTCCAAGGAATATTATAGCCAAATTCCAGAGTTCCCAGGTAAAGGAGAAAATATTGCAAGCAGCCAGAAAGAAATAACTCAAGTACTATAGAAACACAATCAGGATAACACAAGATTTAGCAGTTTCTACATTAAGGGACTGGAGGGCATGGAATATAATATTCTGGAGGTCAAAGGAGATAGGATTACAACCAAGAATCACCCAGCAAAACTGAGTATAATCCTTCAGGGGAAAAAATTCATTCAGTGAAATAGAGGACTTTCAAGCATTCTTGATGAAAAGACCAGAGCTGAATAGAAAATTTGACTTTCAAATACAAGACTCAAGTGGAACATGAAGAAGTAAACAGGAAAGAGAAATCTCAAGAGACTTATTAAGGTTGAACTGTTTACATTCCTGCATGGAAGGATCATATTTCTAACTCATGAGACCTTTGTCAGTATTATGGTAGTTGGAGGGGGGGAAAAAATCATATGTATGTATATAGATAGATACATAGATAGAGGGCACAGGGTGAGTTAAAGATGAAGGGGTGATATCTGCAGAATAAAATTAAGGGGTGAGAGAGGATTATACTGGGAGGAGAAAGGGAGAGATAGAATGGGGTAAATTACTTCACAAAAAAAACAGAAAAGAAAAGGCTCTTATAGCGGAGGGGAAACAGGAAAGTGAGAGGGAATGAGTGAATCTTATTCTCATCAGATTTGGCTTAAGGAGGGAATAACACACACTCAATTGGGTATGGAAATCTATCTTACCCTACAGGAAAATAGGGGGAAAGGGAACAAGAAAGCAGGGGGATGATAGAGGGGACAGCAGATTGGGAGAGGGGGTAATCAGAAGCAAAGACTTTTGCATCAAAAGAAAGAACAGAATAAATGGGGGGTGGGATAGGATTAAGGGAAATTGAGTTCGTTTTTCACAACATGATTACTGTGGAAGTGTTTTGTATAACTGCACATGTATAACTTTTATTGAGTTGCTTGCCTTTTCAATGAGGGTGGGTAGGGAGGGAGAAAGGGAGAAAATTTGGAACCCAAAGTTTTAAAAGCACATGTTTAAAAAAATGTTTTCACATGCAACTGGGAAATAAGAAATACAGGAAATGAGGTACAGAAATCTCTCCTGCCCCACAAGAAAACAGAAGGGGGAAGGAGATAAGAGAAGGGGGCAGAGTTAGAAGGGAGAGCAGACCAGGGGAAGAGGTAGTCAAAATGCATGCCACCTTGGGGTGGGGGGAGGGGCAAGATGGGGTGAAAATTTGGAACTCAAAATCTTGTGGAAGTGAATGTTGAAAACTAAAAATAAATAAAGTTTTTAAATGATGATGATAAAAAAAAAAGCTCTCATCTTTGAGGTTCACTCTGTTTGTAGTAACTGATCCTCCTGTGAACTTCTAACTTCCAACTAATTATATCTCCTTTCTGAAGTCCAATACGTGTCTCAGAGTCTCTCTAAAAATCTCAAAACTGTGCCCGTACTGGAGTATTCAATATACATGATGATGTTCTCTTAATTATCTTAAGCTCTGGATTCATTAACCTCAAACTCATAATCTATACCTTCACTCTAACTGGAATATCTTACAGGGATCTCAATGATACTTATAACTTCAAGTGTGACTCGTGCTTTAAGATCTCTAATTTACCTTGTTTGTTAGCTATACTTTGTAAATTTGTATATAATCACTTCAGGTTATGAGTTTCACTGCTTGATCTTATTTTAGACTTTGTTTTGTGAATTCTGGTGTTCCATTCTGTTACTTTTCTTTCCAATTTTTGACTACTCTGTGTAGTCTCTAGCTTGATGGACAGACATGTGCAGCTTGCTTTCTCCCACTTTTTTTCAGATGAAAAAACTTTTGCTTTGATTTGCAAGACTACAGTCAAATACATTTTTTATCACTCGTTGTTGTGCTATCTATGGCCAGGAATCCATCAATCCCATATTTTAAGCCATGATCTAGAAATCTACATTCATTCTCAGACACCATCTAAAACTGTTAACTTTCTAAATCTGCCCTTCTTTTTTGAAGAAGTGATGAAATTATTACCTGTGATCCCAAGGGGGCATTAAGATTTTTACCAACGTCTCATAATTCTTAATAATGCCTTCCAGATGCTTTCTGGAAATATCATTGTGCCAAATTGCCACAAATGGATAGTAGTCATCATGACTGATATTCTTTGGAAATTCTCAGTCACATCCTGGAAAACCAGCCCTCAGAAACACAGCAGACATCTTCTTCTTCTTCTTCATCATCATCATCATCATCATCATCATCATTCCAGAAAATGTTTCTTCAATACCCTGTGGCAAAACAGCACCCAAGCCTTTCTTCTTCTTCCTCTAACCTTTACTGGGTGACCTCTTCCCTGATCACATCTGTGGATTCACATCAATCAATCACCCAACAGGTATTAAGAACCCACTACATGACAGATGGACAGTGTGCTATGTTGGGAGGTTGGCTGTTGTCCTTTGTTCTCAAAGAGGACCAAAATGGCATCACTTTGCTGGGGTTGAGGTACAGTATGTCTGACTGTGGTTGATCAGAGCAATATGAGCTTCTAAGGCTCTACCACAGGTTGTACACAAATAGTTCATATGAATATTTGAAATGGAGATGTCCCTAAATTTTCACATCTCATGTTTCCTTTGAGCTGCTGTAATTCTGCTTTGCTCATAGAGTACAGTGCCTTCTTTGATATGAGCATACCATGCTGTGTTAGTGTCTCCTCTATCTCAAAGGTCTTCAGAGAGAACTTGAGAATGTTCTTGTATCACTTCTTCTGACCTCCATGTGAGCACTTCCCTTGTGTGAGTTCTCCATAAAACAGTCTTTTAGGCAAACATACTTTTGGCATTTGAACAACATGGCCAGTCCATCAGGGTTGTGTTCTCTGCAGTAGAGTGTGAATCTTTAGCAGTTTGGCTCAAGAAAAGACCTCAGTGTCTGGTACCTTATCTTCTTAAGACAATTCAAATAGCAGCAATTCAGATTCCTGGCATGGCATTGGTAGACTGTCCAGGTTTCGCAGGCATACATCAGTGAGGTCAGCATAACAGCTCTGCAGACTTTCAGTTTTGTAGGCAGTCTAATACCTCTTCTCTTCCACACTTTCCTTCACAGCCTCCCAAACATGAAGTAGTTCTGGCAATGTGTGTGCCAATCTCATCCATTTGCTATAACTGATAGTTCATGTATGGTGTGATGATGGCTGGTGAAGAACCTGTTCTCTTGGTGTTAATTGTTAGGCCAAAATTAGCATAAGTGGCAGAATCAATACATGCTTTCATGCATCTCAGCTTCAGATGTTGCACAAAGTACACAATCATTTGCAAACCAAAAGTAATATACCAACTCTCTCTCTTCACTTTAGTCTTGGCTTGTAGCCTTTTCAAGTTAAATAATTTACCATCAGTGTAGTAGTTGACCTTGATGCTGACCTTGATCCTTGTTGAAGGCATCCAACAATATCATAGAAAATATCTTGCTAAAAAACATGAGATCAAGCTTCACCACACTGGTGATTGGGAAAGTGCAAGAACATTGTCCACCATATAGAATCTGGGCAAGCATGCTGACAAGAAACTGATATACAATGCTGATGAACTTGTCCAGGCAACCAAATTTTGCTGTAATTTTCCACAAGCTCTCATGACTGACAGTTTCAAAGGCCTTTGTTAGAATGATGGATGTTGTATATGGACCTCTGTTCCACTCATTTCTCCTGCAGGTGTTGAGCATCAAACTGCATACTGACCATTCCTTGGCCCATTCTGGAACCACACTGGCTGTCAGGTAGATGACCATCTTCCAAGTGAAGCATCAGCCTATTAAGGAGGACTGGAAAGAATCTTGCTGGCAATGACTGAGAGAGATCTACCTGAGATTGTCACGGGACAATTTATTTCCATTTTCTTTATAGAGATGGACAATGGAGACATGTGTGAACTCCTGAAATATAACTTCCCTTTGCCATATAACTTTTGCCATATAAGCTTTTGTATGAGCAGTGAACTCCCTGCCTTTTAAATCTAAGCTGTAATAGGATCAGTATCAGGCACTTTGTCACACAAGAAGAGCCTAATAGCATTCAAAACCTTTTCAGTTGGAAGTTTGGCTAGAGAGGAACTGACTTCAACCTGAGGTATATGGTCAGTGGCTTCAACATTGACTGATGATGGTCTGTTGTGAACACCATGGAAGTGATCAGCCCATCTCTCCAGGATCATATCCTTATCATTAGTTAAAGTGGTTCTAGCAGCACTGAGTAGTTGACATGCATCATATATTGTTGGCCCATAAATAGCCTTCAGGGCATTATAAAAGCACTTTGGATTGTTATTATCAGCATAAAATTAAAGTTCATCAGCCTTCTTATTGAGCCAAAAAGCCTGCTTCTCTCTAAGCTTAGTCTGCACTTCACTTGTAATAGAGTTAAACTCTGCCTTCTTAATGAACGAATTATCCTGCTGGTAAACCCTGTGGAGTTCTCATTTTTCATTTCACAGCTTCTGAATGTCCCTATCATTTTCATCAAACAATCTTGATGTTTGCAAATATTCTGGCCCAGATGAGCAAATATGGTACTGCACACCAAATCTCTAAAAGCTGCCCACACTTCTTCTCTTCCCTTGTTGCCAACCATGTGTTGGTTCAGCTTTCTCTCCAAGTTAGAAATGATCTGCTCATGCTTGGGAGAAGCACTCTAAATCTTCTGACATTAAGTCTTCCAGTAGTTTTTTTGCCTTGGGGTCGCCACTTTTGTTGAATGCAAATATATAGCTTGAAGAGGATAAGTTTATGATGGGTCCAGCACTCTGTGCCCACACATAACTTTCATCACTCTCACATCCTGTATGTCTCTTCTCCTTACAATGACATAGTCTATTAAATGCCAATGTTTGCTGCAAGGGCACATCCATGACATTTTATTACACTTAGGTAAATAGAAGACAGTGTGGGTGATGAGAAGATAATGAAACAACTAGTCCTCAATACTGAGTGACCACTGCTGTTGCTGCTTCCAACTGCATTTCTCCCAAGGACTCCCTGCCACATCTGATAGTCTATGCCTGCTCTGGCATTAAAGTCACCCAGAATTATAAGCCTATCTTCTTCAGCACATTGATAATGAAGGACTCCAGGTCTTCATAAAATTTTTCTTTGACCCCTCAGGGTTCATCATGGTAGGAGCATACACACTGATGATGGTGGTGTGGTGCTTTCTTGCAAGGGGCAGTTGCATTGTCATGAGTCTGTGTTCACTTATTTGGAAGGGGGGACATATAAGCTTGTTGACTCGATTAGTTTTGATTGCAAAACCTATACCAGCTTCATGATGCTCCCTATCACATTTATCCAGCTCCAACTTTGCTAAGAAGACCTTAATTTGTCACCCTATCTTCACTCAAGGCTTCTATTTGGATGTAATACCTGCTGAGTTCTCTCTCAACAAGAGCTGTTTGTCCTTCAAGTCTACTGGATTTTGCACAGTCCATAAGTGTGCACACATTCCATGTACCAATGTTGAATGAAATCATCTTCACACAACTACCACAGCAAGCAAGCAGGGTTAGATGAAGAAGACAATTTTTAAGGCCCCCTTTCTAGCCCTTTCTTCAGGCCAGGAGGTAAGGAGTGTGGTCCGTTAAAAAGGCTGCTCAGATATCCAGGGGGCTGCTGAATCCCACTGCTGCTTCACTAGAGTGAGAAGATGACCCTATGACCTGTGATACCTATATTCAGAGTTGTGACTACAGTTCCCAGTATATCTGCACCTGCTGCTTCATCACTTGCTTGTCACCAGGTAAAAATGGTAAAATGGTATGGATGATGTCTTTGTTTTTTTTGTTTGTTTGTTTGATTTTGTTTCTTTTAATTTTATTAATTTATTTTGATTTATCAACAATCACTTCCATATGCTTTTGAGTTTAAAATTTTTCTCCCCCTTCCTTCACACCACCCTCCCCAAGATGGTGCATAATCTGATATAGGCTATACATTTACATTCCTATTAAACATATTTTCACATTAGTGAAGTTTTAAGTAAAAATTAAAACTAATAGGAAGAACTCAGAAAGAGGAAACAAAACTCAACAGAAGAGAAAAAAAAGATAGTGATTCAACTTTCACAGTTATGATTACTATCTGTGTCTTTTTCTCCATCCTTTTACCCCCTGTTTATGCTTTTCTTTCTCCTCTCTCCCTTCCCCCCCTCACCAGTACTTTGCTTTTGACCACTGCCTCCTTCAGTCTCTCCTCCCTTCTATTATCCCTCCCCCCCTTCCTTTTCGCCCCCACCACTTCTCCCCTCCCTTATATCCCCCCTCCCTTTTCTTTCCCCTTTCCCTCCTACTGCCCATACGGCAAGTTAGATTTCCATACCTAACTGATTATGTTATTCCCTTCTTGAGCCAAATCTGATGAGAGTAAGGTTCAAACAATGCTCATCACACTCATTTCTTTGCCTTTGCTGTAACAGGATTTTCTGTCTTTTCCTGTAATGTAATTTACCCTTGTCTGCCTCCTCCTTTCTCAGTACATTGATCAGACTAATCCATTTACTTAGATCCATTTACCCCACTTGATTAGATTTTTTTTTATCATTACATCAAAGTCAACTAATATCCACCCCCTTTATGTATACTCCTTTAACATGGTGTAACAACAATACAGCTCTCAAGAGTTGCATTTTTCCCTTGCAGGATGTAAACAGTCGGCTCTTATTAACAACATATTGTATCTTTCTGTCCCATTGACCTTTTTATGTCTTTCTTGAATCTTGTACTTGATCAAATTTTTTGTTGACCTCTGGTCTTTTTATCAGGAAAGTTTGGAAGTCCCCTATTTCATTGAATATCCATCTCCTCCCTTGAAAAAATCATGCTCATTTTTGCAGGGTAGCTGATCCTTGGCTGCAAACCAAGCTCCTTTGCCTTAAGGAATATCATGTTCCGTGCCCAGCAATTTCTTAATGTAGAAGTTGAAAGCTCCTGTTGTAATCCTGACTGTGGTCCCATGATATTTAAATTGTTTCTTTCTGGCTGCTTGCTGCACCTTCTCTTTCATCTGGTAATTTTGGAATTTTGCTATTATATTCCTTGGCATTGTCAATTTGGGATCTCTTTCAGGTGGTGATTGGTAGATTCTTTCTATGGTCATTTGACCTTCTGGTTCTAGGACTTCCAGGCAGTTTTCCTTTATGACTTCCTGAAAGATACTGTCCAGGCTCTTTTTTTTTTCATCATGATTTTCAGGTAGTCCAGTGATTTTTAAATTGTCTATCCTGGATTGATTTTCCAGGCTGGTTGTTTTACCGATGAGGTATTTTATGTTTTCATCCATTTTTTCATTTTTTTGTTTCTGTTTGACTGAGTCTTGCTTTCTCATAGAGTCATTAGTTTCCATTTATCCAATTCTAGTTTTTAACAGATTGTTTTCTTCTGTTAGTTTTTGTACTTCCTTCTTCAATTGGCCAATTGTATTTTTAAGAGATTTGTTTTCTTCGGTGTTACTTTTCTTCCAGTTTGCCAATTGTGTTTTTTAGGGACTTGTTTTCTTCAGTGTATTTTTTTTTCAATTGGCCAATTGTATTTTCTAAGGACTCTTCTACCTCTCTCATTAGACTTTTAAAATCCTTCTTGAGCTCTTCTAAAAAGGCTTTTTGGGCTTCAGACCAGTTTATATTCCCTTTTGTTGCTGCAGATGTGAGTTTGTTGACAATATTGTCCTCTTCAGAATTTCTATCTTGATCTTCACTCTTCCCATAATATGAATCTATGGTACGTTTCTTTTTACTCATGGTTTCTTTATTCCCTGGCCTTTAAAGAGATTGAGTTCTCCTGCTGGGGAACAGAGGGCACTGACCCAAGCTTCTTGTGTTGGGAGCCTAGGTCTTGGTGACTGGCTTTGTGTGCTGGGGCCTCTTATGTTAGCAATTAGAGGCTGTAGGGTTCTGGCAGCTTACCTGGTTTTGGGCTGGAATCAGCAAGGCTGGAACTTTGAGGCAATTCTAGGTTGCCTGCTTTTCCTTTCCTTTAGCTTTCTTCAGCTCCTTTTAGATGGATGCTGCAGGGTGTTTATCTGCCTGGGGCCCCTTGCAATGCTGCATCCCCTCGTTTCTGCTAATGCACTGGGAGGCTCCTTTGCTATAGAATGCCAAGGCACCTGGTGGTTTTCTGAGCTGGTTTCCAGCAGTTCCACCTGCCCTCACTGAGGCACTTGGAGGTCCAGGTGTTGGTGTTTGCCTGCTCTACCACTTGGGCTTCAGGATCTCCTTCTGGTTGACAATTGGAGGCTGCAGGGTTCTGATAGCTTACTGAGTGTTGGGTTGGAATCATCAAGACTGGGACTTTTGGAAGACTCTAGGGTTTTTTCTTCAGCTCCTTTCAGATGAATGCTTCAGGGTTTATCTGCCTGGGGTCCTTTGTAGTCCTGCTTCCCCTACTTTTGATGAGGCACTGGGAGACCTGTTTGCTGGGCTGCTGCACTGCTGTTCCCCATCTTTCTTCTAGTTCAGCTGTTGCAGGGGTTTTTTTGTCTTTTTTTTTTCTGGGGTGATATTTTCTGGGTTTTCAGAGGTTGACAGTGGAGAGTGAGAGCGACTACCTTTTTACTCCACCATCTTGGCTCCTGGAAGAGTAAGTCCAGACAATGTCTTTTGAGTCATGCATAAATTGGATTTAAGTAAGACAGAGTTGCACAAAGTCATTGGCCTCACTCTCTCTTGTGGTCATCGGAGTCCAGTAGCAAGGTAAGAATCAAGATGACTGGCAATGGCTTGGGATACAGTGGTTGACCTTGGCTTCTTCAACGTCTAACCAAGCTCTAAGAGGTCCATAGCACCTTTAGATGCTTTTGTGGCCATTGGAACAAATTGTTCCCATCTCCCCATTCCACCAGAGGAAGCTTTCACATGCTTGGGGTAGACACCCCCCTCCCCAACTAAATGACGGGTTTAAGAACCCTAGGTTACCCTCACCCTGATTTACCCCATCTGCCAAAATGACTCATCAGGCTGTGGCCTCTGCATATGCTCAACCTTTTCTAATTCTTGCTACTAACTTTCTAAGAGTACTCTCCCCCTCTAAGTTATCACCTTGATAACCATAACCAATTTTCTCCTCTTCCTTGTATTCTCCATCACAGGTGCTCCTCCTGTTTTCCATATCTTATCCTTAAATTCTCATCCTTGGGTCCTCTTCCTCCAGGACTCCTTTTCCTCCTTCTCAAGTCCTCATTCTACTCATGAACTCTTTCCCCTTTTCTTCAGATCAATGAACCAATCAACAAGTATTTATTAAGCACTTACTATGTGCCAGGAATTATGCCTGGCACTAGAGATACAAAGACAAAATAAGCAACAGTCCCTGCCCTCAAAGAAGTTATTTTCTTTCCAGAGAGACAACATTTATACATAGGAACATGTACAAAATAAATACAAGGTAATGGTGGGAAAAAGAGGAACTAGCAGCTGGAAGGATGAGGAAAGGCCTCACATAGGATGTGGAATTTGATGAGTAATAAAAGAATACTAAGGAATCTAAGAAGTGGAAGCAAAGAGAAAGTACATTCTAGGAATAGGGCATGGTTTATACAAAACACAGAGATTAGAAAGGAATAATGTATGCCACAAATGGAAAGATCTGAAGTTTTGGCTAGACAAGTGGCTATTAAAAAGGGAATAACAAACATAGCTGATAAGGTAGGGTGAAATAAGGTTGTAAAAGTATTCAGTTGCCAAACAGTGGAGTTTGAATTTGATTATTGAGATGATAAAGAGCATGCTGAACAGGAAAATGTTATGGTCAGATCTGTGCGGTGATGAACTGGAGTGGCTGGAGTATAGAGGCAGGGACATCAATTAGTAGGCTACTGAAAAATAGCTAAGCAAAAAGGGATAAGGGGCTTAACTAGGATGGCAGTTGTATGGGTAGGAGAAAAAGGGACATATGAGAGAGATAGCAGAAGAGAAAAATAGCAAGACTTGGCATCTGATCAGATATGGTGGGTGTAGAAGAAGAGAGTGAAGAGTCTTCATTACTCTTCTCATTGAAACAATCTCCATAATACCATCAAGCAGGGGTTCTTAATATGTTTTCTGTTATAGAGTCCTCTGGAAGTCTAAGGAAGCCTACAGATCCCTACTTCAGGTGATATTTTTGTTGCCCACATTTAAATAGGAAGGGAATAGGATGGATTACGTTTGGAAAGCAGCAATACTTTCAAACATCCAAAGCTGCACTCTAACACAAAAACCCATCTTTTTAACATCAATATTATTTCTGTTGATGCTATTAGGCTGAGAATCATGGAACACCACAATCTCAAAAGAATCAAGATTGTAGATTACTCCAAAAGTTAAAAAAAAAATCCTCTTATGACGAATGCAGATAGGTAACATAGTCTATAGTTCAAATCTTGCCTTAGACACCTGCTAATAGCATGACCATGAGTAAGTCACTTAACCTCTTTCAGCCTTAGTTTCCTCATCTATAAAATCAGGATAATAACACTACCTATTTTTCAGGGCTATTGTAAATATCAAATGAGTTAACATATAAGTGAGTTTATAAACATAAACTATAGCTATCATCATCATCATAATTATTAAGATACAATGAAGCAATGTAAAAGGTAAGTTATAGTCCATAGCATAATACCAATGATAAAAATAACTGAAATAACTCCTATGGACATTATTATCTTTACTTTATAAATAAGGAAACTGAAGCTGTGAGAAGCTAAGCAACTTCCACATGGTTACAGTATCTTAAAAGCTGGATATGAAGCGAGGTCTTCCTTATTAGAAGCCCATCACTCTGCCTCAAAGACTTGTATGCAAATAGTAGCATCAAATATATCATCCAATAAATGTATAATTGGAAAAGGAGATGGGTCAGTCAAGTAGTGAAAGACATGAGCCATTATACTGCTACCCATAGATTATTATTTTTTTTTTTTTACCCACAGATTATTAAAAAACTCAGAAAGAACTTTTCTTGTGCATTTGGTAGATTCCTATGTACAAAAACAAAAAGCACAAATAATGAGAGTCAATGGGTTTAGATCTGTAACTTTGGAAGATAAAACCTTGACACAGTATAAATATAAAAGCAATATTATATTCTAATTTAAGTTTTAGCTTTCATGTTATGAAAGGCAACATAGTATTGTAGTTAAAGAATCAGTCAGGAGCAGGGAACGTCTGTTTTCAAGTCCTGCTTCTCATACACACTTGCTCAGTGATCCTGATCCCAGACAACTCAATGGACCTCTAAGTGCCCCCAGCAATTCCTTATGACCACGAGTTGCAAAACAGTTACAGAACTGCTTTTGGAGATGGAATTTTTTTCACTACGACATCCCTCAATCAATGAATCAGTCTTGCATCTACAGGATACAAGAAACACTTTTCCCCAGAATTTCTTGCCAAAAATATGATCCAAGTCAATTCAACATGCATTTATTAAACAACTCTGATGTACAAGGCACTCTGCTAAGTGCTATGAAGACTAAAATAAGATGAAAAACTACCCTCTCCTACAAGGAACTTACATTTCAGTAGGGAGATAATATTTAAAGAAAAAAGTAAATGCAAGAGAGAGAACAATTTAAAACTAAAAATAATTATTATGTCTATTACAATAACATCTCTTTATATACATTTAGTGCTAACCTCTTGCCTGAGCTCCAATCTCATATTACTGTCTCTTGGGCATCTCAAATTGGACATCCTATATACATCTCAAAACAGAACTCCTGTACCTTTATTTCTTCTGAAATTCTCTATTACAGTCAAGTTTGCCAACATCCTCATATGTCATCCAAGCTCAAAACCCAGTTTCAACTTTGACTTCACATTCACACTCACTCCACATAACTAACTGGTTACTAAGTCTTCTGGTTTCTACTTCCATAACATCTTTCTTACAAATCTTTCCCATATACTCCCTTCTCTCCATTTAGTCTCTACCTTGGTCCAGACCGTCATCACCTCACACCTCAAATATTAACACTGGCCTTCAAGTTGGTCTTCTTGCCTCAACTCTCTCCTGATTTCAGCCCATCCTCCACTCAGCTGCCAAAGTAATCTTCTAAAGTGCAGGTCTAACCACATCACCCCACCCTCACTCAATAAATTTTAATGGCTTCCTACTCCATCAGGGTCAAATACAAAATCCTTTGTTTTTAAGCCCTTTACAACTTGTCCTTTTCTTATGTTTTCGGTCTTCTTATATTTTCTTCTCCTCCATGTTCTCTGTGCTCCAACACCACTAACTTCTTGCTATGCCTCATACATGACAGTCCAAATCCTAATTCTCTACCTTTGCACTGGCTGTTCCCCACCTCTGGAATGCTCTCCTTCCTCACTTTCCTAGCTCAATTCAAATACCACTTAGAGGTGGCTTTTCTTGGCTTCCCTTTCTCCCTCTTCCTATTGCTACTATCTCCCTTCTGAGATTACTCTCCATTTACTCTGCATATATCCTATTTATCCAAGTCTTGCATGTTGTCTTCTCCATTAGAATGTGTACTCCCTAAAGACAAAATCTGCAGGTTATTTTGTTAGATATGACAGATCTCTGGAGAAAATTGAAGGGAAATAGAAAGGAATATTTTTTTTCTCAGCAGTACATGGCACCTACACAAAAACTGACCATATATTAGGACATAAAAACCAAATGCAGAAAAGCAGAAATAGTAAATGCTTCCTTTTCAGATCATGGAAATTAAATAATCTAATCCTAAAAAACAAGTTGAATGAGTTATAGGATAGCTAATAATACAATACTAGTGGGATACCTCAACTTTTATTTCTCAGAACTAGATAAATCTAACCAAAAATTAAACAAGAAAGAAGTTAAGGAAGTAAAAAAATTCTGGAAACGTTAGAGACGGTAACTCTCTGGAAAAAACTGAATGGGATAATAAATTGGCTAATTTGATTTTAAAAAGGAAAGAAGAAAAGCAAATTACTAGTATCAAAAAATGAAAAGAGTTAATTCACCACCAATCAAGAAGAAATGAAAACAACTATTAGGAGCTATTTTACCCAATTATATGCCAATAAATTTGACAATCTAAATGGAACAGATGAATATTTACAAAAATATAAATTTCCCAGATTAACAGAAGAAATATAAAATACTTAAATAATCCAATCTTGGAAAAAGAAATTGAAGAAGCCATCAATGAACTTCCTAAGAAAAAAAAATCCCCAGGATGAGATGGATTCACAAGTGAATTCTACCAAACATTTAAAGAACAATGAATCTCAATAGTATAGACTATTTGGAAAAATAGGCAAAGAAGGAGTCCTATCAAATTCCTTTTATGACACCAATATGATGCTGATACTCAAACAAGGAAGAGTCAAAACAGAGAAAGAAAACTATAGACAAATTTCCCTAATGAACATTGAAGCAAAAATGTTAAACAAAATACTAGCAAAGAGATTACAGCAGTATATCACAAGGATCATACACTGTGACCAGGTGGGATTTATACCAGGAATGCAGGGCTGGCTCAAAATAGGAAAACTAAAAGCGTAATTGATCATATCAATAACAAAACCAACAGAAACCATATGATTATATCAATGATGCTGAAACAGCCTGTGACAAAACATAGCACCCATGCCTGTTTAAAACACTAGAAACCATATGAATAAATGAAGCTTACCTTAAAATGATAAGTAATATTTATTTAAAACCATTAGCAAGCACAGGGATAAGCTAGAAGCCTTCCCAAAACAATTAGGGTTGAAGCAAGGATGCCCATTATCACCTCTTATTAAAATTGTACTAGAAATGTTAGCTTTAGCAATAAGAGAAGAAAAAAGGAATTACAGGAATTAGAATAGACAATGAGGAAATAAAACTAACACTGTTTGCAGATGAAATGATGTTATACTTAGATAATCCTAGAGAACCCACTAAAAAATCTTTTGAAATTGTTAACAACTATAGCAAAGTTGCAGGATTCAAAATAAACCCACATAAATCATAACTATTTCTATATATTATCAACACAGTCCAGCAATAAGAGATAGAAAATAGAAATTCCATTTAAAATAACTGTAGATAATATAAAATACTTGGGAATCTGCCTGTCAAGACAAACCCAGGAACTATATGAATACAACTATAAAACACTTATCACACAAAATCAGATCTAAACAACTGGAAAAAATATTAGTTGTTAATAGGTGGGCTGAGACAATATAACAAAAACTGACAATTCTAACTAAATTAATCTGTTTGTCCCATGACATTCCAGTCAAACTATCAAAAAATATTTTACAGAGCTAGAAAAAAATAACAACAAAATTTACCTGAAAGAACAAAAGCTCAAAGATATGTCAAGGGAATCAATGAAAAAAAAGGCAAAAGGTGGTTGAACCATAGCATATCTCAAACTGAAGCAGTAATTATCAAAACAATTTGGCACTGGCTAAGAAATAGAGTAGTGGATCAGTGGAATAGATTAGGTACAAATTACATTATAGTAAATGACCATAGTTATCCAGTATATGATAATTCCAAAGATCCAAGCTTTTGGAACAAAAACTCATTATCTGACAAAAACTGCTGGGAAAAATGCAAAATTATGGCAGAAACTAGGTAAATACCAACATCTTACACTGTATACCGAGATAAAGTCAAAATGATTATATGACTTACACATAAAGAGTGATATCATAAACAAATTAAGAGTACATGAAATTATTTCACTGTAAGATTTATGGATAAAGGAAGAATTAAGGACCTAAGAAGATATAGAGAACATTGCAAAATGTAAAATAGAAAATTTAGATTATATAAATTTGAATAGATTATATAAATAGATAATATAACATATATAAATATAAAAATTATATAAAATAAATATAAATATATAGGGTTTTTTTTACAAACAAAACCAAAGCAACCAAAAATATAAGGAAAACAGAAAACTAGGGAAAAATTTTTCCAGCAAGTATCTCTGACAAAGGCCTCTTTTCTCAAATATATAAAGAATTGATTCAAATTTATAAAAATACAAGTATTCCCCAATTGATAAATGGCCAAAGGATATGAACATGCAGTTTTCAGATGAAAAAATCAAAGTTATCTATAGTCATATGAATAAATGCTCTAAATCACTATTGATCAAAGAAATGCAAATTAAAACAACTCTGAAGTATCACCTCATACCTATCAGAGTGCTAATATGACAGAAAAGGAAAATTTTGGAGGTTGCAGAGGACGTGGAAAACTGGGACATTAATATACTGTTGGCGGAGTTGTGAACTTACCCACTCATTCTGGATAGCAATTTGGAACCATGCCCAAAGGGTAACCAAACTGTGTGTACCCTTTGATCCAGCAATACCACTGCTAGGTCTATATCCCAAAGACATTTAAAAAAAAAAAAGGGGAAAAGGACCTACTTGTACAATATTTTAGTAGGTCTTTTCATTGCAGCTAAGAATTGGAAATCAAAGGGATGCCCACTGTGCCACAAGCTGTGGTATATGACTGTGATGTAATATTATTGTGCTATGAGAAATGACAAGCAGGATGCTTTCAGAAAAAAACTTGGAAAGACTTACATGAACTGATGGATAGTGAAGTGAACAGAACCACAGGAACATCATTCACAGTAACAACAATATTGTTTAATGAAAAATTGTGAATGACAGCTATTCTCAGCAACATAGCGATCTAAGACAATTCCAAAAGACTAATGATGAAGCATAAGATCTGCCTCCAGAGAAAGAAATGATATTGACTGAATACAGACTGAAGCATGCTATTTTTCACTTTATTTTATTTTTTTCTTTTATTTGAGTCTTCTTGTGCAAAAAGACTAATACGGAAATGTTTTACATTGCACATGTATAATGCATATCTGATTGCCTGCCCTCTCAGGGAGGGGGGAGGAAAGGGAGGGAGGAATAAAATTTGGAACTCAAAACTTTAAATAAAATTGCTAAAAAAAAAAAAAATGAAAGAAACAACATAGTGGCCAATCAAAAAAGAAAACATTTTGAATAGGGAAGGCTAATAATCAAATACTAGAAATTCTATTCTCTTACTCACCTTTCATTCCACATAGGAATTGTCAATTAACTGCTAACCCCAAAACTGCTACAATATCACTATATTCTAATAACCCCGTCCTACCCTCAAGCTACTAGTGGTTCAGGGTGCAGAAACAGTAGAATTTATTTTAAAGATCTTTCACCCTGCCTCTCAGAAACACATAAAACCATTTTTAAAATAAAAATCATTTTCACTGGTATCACAGCGTCTATAGGGTTCCTTTCCCCACTTTAAAGTACAGGAAAATTGGTGAGAAAAGGAAAACTAAACATAGGGAAAAAAAACACATTTATTCTTCTAAGAAAATATTTTTCTAGTTTTGAATGGATTGATAACAATCATTTTCAACAAAGCTATAACCACTTTATATATTTCCCTTTGTCCCTTTAAATTTTGATATTAGATGTATACCTTGGTTCGCTCTGCAAAACACTTTCTATAATGTCATGTTCATAATGGGTACTCAAAGATTTGTTAAAATGTCAATAATACTTTTCTCACCTCAGTCAAATTCCATACACTCAAATGAGCAAAAGATAACCATAGGAATGAAAAGATAAGATCAGCCTATGTTGATACACCATTTGTGATTTATTATATAGTAAAGTGAAAAGTACTTGGGCATAATAAAATGAAAAGAAACTCAGATAAATGTCCTATATAATTACTGTATTACTAGAAAACATGAACATAAAATATAATCTTTCTTAAATCCCTAAAAATCATCAAAATAATTGCTTAGCATTTAGCAGATTTGCACAAAGTGTATTTTTAAACTATCATTTTGTTTTTTAATTAAATGCTTTGCAAAGTTACATAGAACAAAAAACTATCTAGAAGTGATACTTAGTAACTCAAGGTCTGATTGAAACCTATAAAATTCAGATAACAAGGTTCACAACTATCAAAGCAACAGTTATGTTCTCATTTAGAAATACTATAAGATCTCTTTCTTAACTCAGAATATTATGGATTATAGATTTTAAGTCACTTTATTTATCCACTTAAATGATAAAGATTTCATACTGGAGATATATTTCAAATTTTTAAAAACATCTATATTACGTAGTACCCTAAAATTTAAGGCTTTGATGTGTGTATATATGTATCATACATATAATTATGTATATATATGACATATACATATAATGTTACATATATATCCATACATATATATGTAAATATTTAGGTAACATAAAAAGTAGTGAACTACTAATTAGACCACAGTAAGTAACAAAGCTCAAGTGACTGAGAAAAAATGAGAGAGGACCAGCAAAAACTCAGTAGAATATGAAGAGTCGAAATGGGACAGAAAACACTTCTACACTGAAGTTTGTATTTTAATTATTAAAATAGAGGGACAAAAATAGTTTTCCTGTTGTGGAAATCCCATTACTGAGCTCACAACACAATATGCATTTTTGTATCAGTGTCAGCTATTACAGAACAGCTAAAACAGAATTTTCAAGAAAATAAAGTTTTTCTACCCTGTTCTACTCTCTTTTGTTGCTGGTTGAGACTTTCTCAGGCTCTTGCTGGATTATAAACAGTGAAAAAGATAAACAATATGGGCATCTAGGTGGTGCAGTGGATAGAGCACCAGCCCTGAAGTCAGGAAGACCTGAGTTCAAATCCAGCCTCAGACCAAACACTTGACACTTACTAGCTGGACCGTGGGCAAGGCATTTAACCCCAATTGCCAAAAAAAAAAAAAAAGATAAACAATAGCAATACAACAGAAAAAATATGAACTTTCATTCAAACTGGTATATGTAAACTAAAGACTTTATGCATAGAAAAAAGGATCAAATGAATGCGTGAACAGATAGCTATTTCGTAGAATAAAGAGTGAAAGAGTCATAAGAGGAAATCACCCATTCTTTCAGTTGTATGACAAATATTTCACACAGAAGGTAATATTAGCTAGATATAATTGATATTAATTTACTTAGCACCCTATATTTGAGGATGATTTTTTAAAATAATATGAAAATATGATGCTTCTTTTCACATCTTTTCATAACCCTATTCCTCCTCCTTTTGAATTATTGAGAAGAATAAATAATATTCTTGCCTCAAGACATATCATAAAGTAAGAAATGGCATTACTAAACTACAGTGGTAA
Source organism: Phascolarctos cinereus (assembly GCF_003287225.1). Lineage (NCBI taxonomy): Eukaryota > Metazoa > Chordata > Mammalia > Diprotodontia > Phascolarctidae > Phascolarctos > Phascolarctos cinereus. The sequence goes on along the minus strand of NW_027555847.1, from coordinate 75,151,107 downwards.
GGGGAGAGGTAAGAGAGCCAGAGAGAAGGGGAGCACCTAAAGGTTTTGCCGTCATCTTGAACTAGAGAGATAGTATGAAAGATTGGAAAACTCTAGAAGACTGTCTTCACCTTGTCTGGAGCACCATATAGGAAATCATGAAGAAATACATAAAGAGTCAAATAATTAAAAAATAAAAACCTACCACAAAGGACCAACTTGCATTGTACTATGGATAGAAACAGGTTTTGGGAGGTTGAGGGTGTGGACAGATTTTACCAGAGAAGCTGTTGTTTTGAGTATTGTAAGTTATTTCATTGATTTACATATATCTTCAGAACTAATTACTGCTCATTCAGGGTATCTTTTATTTTTCTTCTAAAACTCTGCTGGATAATAATTTACAAATGAGGAATTGATTTCAGTACGGTGACCAGGGTAGGACCATGCAAACATAACATATCTCCAAATGTCCTATGAAGGTATAATGACTCAAAAAAGCTTACTTTTAATGTTATGAAAGTCTCTAGCACCAGAATTACACATCTGTTGTTCACATACTGTACCTTATCCAGTCTTTCAACAGGATTACAAGAAGAACTTGTGCATGCATCAGGTCTTGTTGTCACATTTTCTATAGGGACAACTGAAAAAATGTGTAACATTATATCAAGGTTCTAAAGCACTAATATTCATTAAAAGGGCATCAAATTAAAAAAAAACGTAGCAGGCCTAAGATGTTGCCTCCTTAATAACTAAATTAACTGTAACCATGCCTACTGTCACACCACTGTCTTCATAAACAAGCATAATCAGTTTTGTTAGGGACAAGTTAGACTACATACACTTAATACATTTAAGAATCAACTTGACTCTATGAATTGCTCATAACAAACTGCTAATTTGAATAATTTTGGTGCAAAAAAAATCTTATTTGCTTAAATGAAGGATTTTCAGGTTTAATCTTGCAAAACATTTCAAGTTTCTTTCCCATTTCCTTTATGAAATTGTTTCATCAGCCTCCTTTACTGATCTGTGCTTGTTTCTCTAATACCAATTTAATCCCTTTTCAGAGAGCAATTGTCTGGTCCATTTCTCTTGCACATAAATGGATTTTTCTTTGGGGATTCCACTTAAAAATCTTACTCTTCATGCTTACATCTGCCATAGTGATGTTTATCTTTTAGATTTTCAGTCAGTACCTACTATGCCAAAATAAAAACACAATTTTGGCTTAAATTATAAAGATAATTTCAGTTAATTTAAAAAAAACAACCCCTATGGTTGAGCAGGAATGTCTTAATTTCATGTAGATTGGTTATTTATTATACTAAGCAGCTTCACAGGATTATTGCTCAAGTTTATTCTTTCTGTATAGACCTTGAAATTATTTTCTTCATAGTTGTTACTACTCAAACTTCAGTTTTGGGCCTGGTGGTTAGCCAGTTAATAAACTTTATTGAGTTCTTATTGTTAATATAGTTTTCTAAAAAAATCATAAGGAGATACTACTTTGAGTTTCTAATTGGCTGGCAAGCCAGAACACAGAATATGATCATACAATAATAAAACAATGAAACTAATTCCAAAAAGTTAAATACAAAAATGAGTCTTATAATTGTCATACTTGATAGTCATAAAAGAGCTAAAGAATCAATAAATGAATGCATAAACTCATGTAAACTAATATTTCTGACACCCAGAAACATGTGTATCATTATTTTCCCTTCTGCCCATTCCCTTCCAAAAAACCTCTCCAGGGAAAACACAAGCTACAAGAAACTAAGTCTAGGATTCCTGCCCCAGTTATTCAACAGCAGGCTTTATTTGGCCTAGGGGTAAGGCCAAAACTGAGTCTCTGCTATGATTCCAGGATCAGAGCCACACAGCTATACTGTTTAATTCTAAATGTGTTCCTTCCTCAGTACACCCTTACAAATGCTACCTTCTAGGTGTATATCCCTTCCTCAGTCAGCCCTAGGTCTATAACCCAAAACTGGGTAGAGGGTGACAGAGATTCCAGTGGCACTCCTTCCTGCACCCTGTACTACTTCAGTGATCCCCTGGAATCACTTCCTACCCTAATATTTCCTGCCTTGATGCCCAGCCTCAGTCACGGGTACTAGAATACTCTATAGCTGGTACATTCAGCTGTCTCCCAAAGCTGACTTGGACTGAAAATATGACTTGCTGTGGTTTTTTCTTAGATTTCCCTATCAGAATTTGGTGTGGTATTTTTTTTTCTATGTTTTTGTGGAGAAAGTATGATGGAAGAATTAGGCTATACTTACTGCTACTCTACCATACTGACTTCACCTTGAGCACATTCATCTGTTCTTTGGTATATTATAATCTATATAACTCCAACAATTTGTTTGCTATTTTGCTTGGGTAAATTGGTTTACGTGGTATTGGCTATTTGTGATTGCCTTTTATGCAACCAGTGTTTGATAGGAAGGGGTTAAGCTAGTGAATGTAAGTTAAGAGATAGGAACAGTCAGGGAAGTGGTTTTTTATCTAACCCTACCAAGGATGGGGAAACTTCGGCCTCAAGGCCACATGTGGCCTTCTAGGTCCTTGGATGCGGCCTTTTGACTGAGTCCAAGTTTTACAGAACAAATCCTTCTATTAGCAGAGTTCTGTAAAGTTTGGATTCAGTCAAAGGGCCACACTTAAGGATCTAGAGGGCCACATATGGCATCCAAGTCACAGGTTCCCCACTCCTGCACCATATTCCTAGACCAGAGATATTAGGGGATGGCAAGTAGTTACACTTCTAACTTAATATGCCACTTAGAGAATAGAAGATTGCCCCAGCCGTCCCAAGAACCTGCCTGTCCCTCTCCCCAGCTAGCATGCAGACATGATACTTGCTTCTCTGGAGAGACAAGACAGAACTATATATCCATTCTACTCTTGGGCCACCTACAGAGTCAACCTAAACATAGTCTTACATGTGGGCACATATCTTACAGAGGATAAACTAGATCAACATCATTCTTTTCATCTATTAACTTAGTAATCCAGCCCCAAAAAGGAAATGAGGACCACAAACTATACTATAAAATAGTAATCATCAAAATGATTTGTACTGGTTAAGAAATAGGTTGCTCATGATGGCGTCTGAATGCAGATTAAAGCATAATTTTTTTAAACTTTATTTTCTTGGGGGGTTTTTTTGGTCTATATTTTCTTTCACAACATGACAAATATGGAAATGTTTTGCATAACTACACATGTATAACCTATATCAAATTGCTTGCCTTCTCAGGGAAGAGGAAGGATTGGAGGGAGGGTGAGAATTTGGAACTCATTTTTTTTAAAAAATGAATGTTAAAAATTATTTTTGTATTTATTACATAGGTTTTCTTGAAATGGAAATTTATTGTTTCATATTGAATCATCTTTTATGTTCTGCTGTGTATATGGCAACATTCTTTTTTCTTCCTTTTCTTGTTTTGTATTTAAGTTTAAAATGAATAAAAATTTACCAAAAAATGAAAAATAAAAATAAATTGTTTTTATGTGTAATTTAAAAAACTTTTTAAAGTAAGAAGTAGCTTTTTATTGATATTTTGGGGAATAAGCATTTATATAGTACTTACTATGTGGCAGGCACTGTGCTAAGCATTTTTTACAAATATTATCTAATGTGATCCTCATAACCTCACTGCAAGGCAGGCACTGTTATTTTCCTCATTATAATTAAGGAAACTGAGGCAGGGAGAAGTTAAATGACTTGCCTAGGACCCCACATCTAGAAAGTGTCTGAGGCCATATTTGAACTCAGGTTTTTTTGACTCCAGGCCCAACATTCGATCTATTGCGCCACCACCTATCTCAGTAAATACATTAGGTATACAACTGTAGAAGGAAAAGAGAACAGGAGCCTAGTGTCTAAGAAACCCAAATATTCAGGTGTTAGGGTAAGAATTCATTATTCCATAAGGACTGCTGAGAAAAATAGAAAGAAAATCTGGCAGAAACTAGGTATAGACGAACATCTTAAGCCCTATACCAAGATAAGCTCCAAATGAATATATTACCTAGACATAAAGAATGACATAAAAAAAAATTAGAAGAGCAATGAAGAAATTGCCTTTTAGGTCTATAGACAGGGAAAGAAAGAGTACATAGCCAAAGACAAAAAAGATCACAGAAGACAAAAGGGACTATATTGATTACATAAAAACAAATGGCTTTTGTATAAACAAAACCAATACTAAAATTAGGAGAGCAAGTAACTGGAATATGTAGAGAATTGATTCAAATTTATAAAAATAAAATCCATTCCCCAGTTGATAAATGATCAAAAGACTATGAAAAGGTAATGTTCAATGGAAGAAATATAAGCTATATGTAGTTACACGAAAATTATCTAAATAACTAATAAACAGAGAAATACAAATTAAAGCATATCTGAGGTTTTACCTCATATCCATCAAGCAAGGTTGATTAAAAAGGAAAATGACAAATGCTGAAAGGACTGTGGGAAAATACATATATTAATACCCTGCTGGTGGAGTTGTGAAATGGTCCAGCCACTCTGGGAAGCAATTTGGAACTGTACCCCAAAAGCTACTAAACTAGACATACCCTTTCACCCAGCAATACCACTATTAGGTCTAAATCCCAAGAAATCAAGGAAAGTGGGAAAGGACCTATACATAAAAAATATTTAAAGCAGGTCTTTTGTATGGAGGTCAATAACTGGAAATTAAGTGGGTGGCCATAAATTGGGGAGTATGAATACAATATAACAGTAATATCTGGTAAGGAATAATGAAGGAGATGGCTTCAGAAAAATCTGGGAAGAATTACTAAGCTGATGCAGAGTGAAGTGAGGAGAATCAGGAGAACAATTTATATAATAATAACTGTACAAAACAAATAACTTTGAAATACTTAAGAACTCTGATTAATAGCATAACCAACAACAATTCCAGAGAACTCATGATGCAACATGCTACATGCTACATGTATATAGGTGTAGACTGACACATTTTATGGACATGGCCAATGACAAAGTTATGTTTTGCTTGACTATTCATATTATGAGGATTTTGTTTTGCTTTGTTTTGTTTTCAAAGGGTGGAGGGATATAGGTGATGAAATAAATATATTGTTGTACATTAAAAACAAATTTAAGGGAAATAAGGTTAGTCTGATATGACCTATTTTTGATGAAACCATGCTGGCTGTTTGTAATTAGCATTTACTGGGGCTACTATGTGGCGCAATGGATAGAGCAGTGGTCCTGAATTAAGGAGGACCTGAGTTTAAATCTGGCCTCAGACACTTACTAGCTGTGTGATCCTGGGCAAGTCACTTAACTCCAATTGCCTCCAAAAAAGTAGTTACCATTTATAATGCTTTTCTAAATGTTCACCAACCATATGTTAAATTTATTCTAGAATTTTCCTAACTATAGAAATCAAGTTCACTGGACTGTAATTTGCAGGCTTATTTCTCTTTCCTTTTTTTGAAAATCAGAACATTATTCCTCCAATCCTATAGTACCACACTCGATTTTCCATAATCCTTCAAATATTACTGACAGTTTCTTAGCAATCACATCTGCCAGTTCTTTCAGGATCCAAGGACTTAAGTTTTTCAGGGGCAGCTGACTTGAGTTAATCAATGGCAGCTAAGTGCTCTCTTAACTTGTCCTTATTCATCATAGATTCACAGTAAAATTAGGATTTCTGATTTCATGGCTTAACATAACAAGGTCCTGGCAAGCAAGAGTTGTAAATCTACTAAAAAGAGCTTTGAATTGAAAAATAAAGTACCCTACATGAAGCCAATAAGCTAGAGATCATCAAATGCAGTTATAATGTAGCAAAAGGAATAGCAGTTGAGACACCCAGAAGCGCACAAGACAAAAAAAGTGTAAGAAATTAGCTAATAGTAAAACTCAGTCTCAAAAATCAATCTATGTACAAATGCACATATTATAAGCAATAAACTTGATAAACTGGAAGAAGCAAATTTGACCTCAAAGATAACACTGAACCTTGGTGGGCAAAAACTCATGAGTAGAATACAGCTTTGGTGAGCCTAGCATTAAAATGAAGCAGGAGACGGGCCTCTGTTCTCTGAGCCCAGAGAGGAAGCCTCATCCAGAAACTCAACATGTTCTATTTGCAAGATCCAGACAAGAGAGATCTTTGACTCTCATGGAACACCCACAGTTGAAGTTGATCTCTACACAGTCTCTTCCTAGCTGCTGTACCCAGTGGTGCTTCTACCACCATCCATGAAGCTCTGGAGCTCCAAGACAAGGATAAGTCCCACTACACGAGGAAAAGTGCCTCAAAAGTAGTTCAGCACATCAACAAAACTATTGCTGGAACTCTGGTTAACGAGAAACTGAATGTTACGGGGCAGGAGAAGATCAACAAATTGATGATAGAGATGAATGACATTGAGAATAAATCTAAATTTGGTGCAAATACCATATTGGGAGTGTCTCTGGCTGTTTGTAAGGCTGGAGCTGCTAAGAAAGGTGTCTCCCTGTTCCGACATATTGCTGACCTTGCAGGCAATGATGATGACATCCTGCCCACTCCACCCTTCAACATGATCAACAGTGGCCCCCATGCTAGTAACAAGCTAGCAATGCAAGAGTTCATAATCCTCCTTGTTGGAGCAGCAAACTTTCAGGAGGCCATGCCCATGGGAGCTGAGGTCTACCACAACCTGAAGAGCGTGATTAAGCAGAAATGTGGACAGGACACCACCAACATAGGGATGACAGTGGCTTTGTTCCTAATATCTTGGAGAATAAGGAAGCTCTAGAGCTGCTAAAGAATGCTATTGGTAGTGCTTCTGGGAGCCAAGATGGGGGAGTGAAAAGGTAGTTGCTCTCACTCTCCCCTATCAACCTCTGAAAACTCAGAAAATATCACACCAGAAAAAACCCCTGGAACAGCTGAACTAGAAGAAAGATGGGGAGCAGCAGTGCAGCAGCCTAGCAAACCGGTCTCCCAGTGCCTCAGCAAAAATAAGAGAGGCAGAACTACAAGGGGCCCCAGGCAGATAAGTACCCTGTGGCATTCATCTGAAAGGAGGTGAAGAAAACAACCTAAAGGCTTCCTAAAGCCCCAGCCTTGCTGATTCCAACCCAACACCAGGTGAGCTGTCAGAGCCCTGCAGCCTCCAATTGTGAAGAAATCCTGAAGCCCAGGTGGTAGAGCAGGCAAACACCAACACCTGGACCTCCAGTGCCTCAGTGAGGGCAGGGGAACCGGTGGAAACCAGCTCAGAAAACCACCAGGTGCCTTGGCACTACCCAAAGGAATCCCAGTGCATTAGCAGAAACGAGGGAGACAACACTGCAGGGGCCCCAGGCAGATAAACCCTGCAGCACCCATCTAAAAGGAGCTGAAGAAAGCTAAAGGAAAGGAAAAGCAGGCAACCTAGAATTGCCTGAAAGTTCCAGCCTTGCTGATTCCAGCCCAACACAAGGTAAGCTGCCAGAAACCTACAGCCTCCAATTGCCAGCATAAGAGGCCCCAGCACACAAAGCCAGTGACCAAGACCTAGGCTCCCAACACAAGAAGCTTGGGTCAGTACCCTCTGTTCCCCAGCAGGAGAGCTCAATCTCTTTAAAGGCCAGGGAATAAAGAAACACCATGAGTAAAAAGAAACGTACCATAGATTCATATTATGAGAAGAGTGAAGATCAAGACAGAAATTCTGAAGAGGACAACATTGTCAACAAACCCACATCTGCAACAACAAAAGGGAATATGAACTGGTCTGAAGCCCAAAAAGCCTTCTTAGAAGAGCTCAAGAAGGATTTTAATAGTCAAATGAGAGAGGTAGAAGAGTCCTTCAAAAATACAATTGGCCAATTGGAAAAAAAATACACTGAAGAAAACAAGTCCCTAAAAAACACAATTGGCCAATTGAAGAAGGAAGGACAAAAACTAACAGAAGAGTACACTGAAGAAAACAAGTCCCTAAAAAACACAATTGGCCGACTAAAGAAGGAAGTACAAAAACTAACAGAAGAAAACAATCTGTTAAAAACTAGAATTGGACAAATGGAAACTAATGTCTCTATGAGAGAGCAAGAATCAGTCAAACAGAAACAAAAAAATGAAAAAATAGATGAAAATGTAAAATACCTCATCAGTAAAACAACCGACCTGGAAAATCGACTCAGGAGAGACAATTTAAAAATTATTGGACTACCTGAAAATCATGATAAAAAAAGAGCCTGGACAGTATCTTTCAGGAAATCATAAAGGAAAACGGCCGTGAAGTCCTAGAACCAGAAGGGAAAATAACCATAGAAAGAATCCACGATCACCACCTGAAAGAGATCCCAAATTGACAATGCCAAAGGAATATCATAGCAAAATTCCAAAATTACCAGATGAAAGAGAAGGTGCTGCAAGCAGCCAGAAGGAAACAATTTAAATATCATGGAACCACAGTCAGGATTACACAGGACCTTGCAGCTTCTACATTAAAAGACCAGGGCATGGAACATGATATTCCTAAGGCAAAGGAGCTTGGAATGCAGCCAAGGATCAATTACCCAGCAAAAATGAGCATCATTTTTCAAGGGAGGAGTGGATATTCAATGAAATAGGAGACTTCCAAACTTTCCTGATAAAAAGACCAGAGCTCAACAAAAAATTTGATCTTCAAGTACAGGACTCAAGAAGGACTTAAAAAGGTAAATGGGACAGAAGATACAATATGTTGTTAATAAGGGGGGCTGTTTAAACCCCTACAAGGGAATATGAGACTTGCAACCCTTGAGAACTGTATTGTTATTACACCTTGTTAAAGGAGTATACATAAAGAGGGTGGATATTAGTTGACTTTGATGTAATGAAAAAAAAAATCTAATCAAGTGGGTTAAATGGATCCAAATAAGTGGATCAATCTGGTCTTAGAAAATGTACTGAGAAAGGAGGAGGCAGACAAGGGTAAATTACACACAAAATCCTATTACAGCAGAGGGAAAGAAGGGAGGGGGGAGCATTGTTTGAACCTTACTCTCATCAGATTTGGCTCAAGAAGGGCATAAATAATCAGTTAGGTATAGAAATCTAACTTGCCCTATAGGCAGTAGGAGGGAAAAGGGGAAAGAAAAGGGAGGGGGAAAGAAAAGGGAGGGGAAAGAAGGAGGGAAGCAGTAAGATAAAGGGGAAGAAAAGGGAAAGGGATAATAAAAGGGAGGAGGGACTGAAGGAGGCAGTGGTCAAAAGCAAAACACTAGTGAAGGGGGAAAGGAAAAAGGAGAAAGAAAAGCATAAATAGGGGGAAAAGGATGGAGAAAAAGACACAGATAGTAATCATAACTGTGAATGTGAATGGGATGAACTCTCCCATAAAACGGAAAATGGATTGCAGAATGGATTAAAAACCATAATCCTACAATATGTTGTTTACAGGAAACACATTTGAAAAAGAGTGACACATACAGGGTAAAGGTAAAAGGCTGGAGCAGAATATATTATGCTTCAGCTGAAGTAAAAAAAGCAGGGGTAGCAATCCTGATCTCAGACAAAGCAAAAGCAAAAATAGATCTAATCAAAAGAGATAAGGAAGGAAACTACATCCTGCTAAAAGGCACCATAGACAATGAAGTAATATCATTACTAAACATATATGCACCAAATGGTATAGCATCCAAATTCTTAGAGAAGTTCAGGGAGTTACAGGAAGAAATAGACAGCAAAACTATACTAGTGGGGGACCTGAACCTCCCCTCTCTGCACCAGATAAATCTAACCACAAAATAAACAAGAAAGAAGTTAAGGAGGTGAATAGAACATTAGAAAAGTTAGGTATGATAGACCTCTGGAGAAAACTGAATGGGGATAGAAAGGAATATACTTTTTTCTGCAGTACATGGCACATACACAAAAATTGACCATGTACTAGGGCATAAAAACCTCACAATCCAATGCAGAAAGGCAGAAATATTAAATGCATCCTTTTCAGATCATGATGCAATAAAAATTATATGTAATAAAGGGCCATGGAAAGATAGACTAAAAAATAATTGGAAACTAAATAATCTAATCCTAAAAAATGATTGGGTCAAACAACAAATCATAGAAACAATCAATAATTTCATTCAAGAGAATGACAATAATGAGACAACATACCAAAACCTATGGGATGCAGCGAAAGCAGTTCTTAGGGGAAGTTTTATATCTCTAAATGCTTACATAAATAAAATAGAAAAAGAGGAGATTAATGAATTGGGCATACAACTAAAAAAACTAGAAAAAGAACAAATTAAAAATCCTCAACTAAACACAAATTAGAAATATTGAAAACCAAAGGAAAAATTAATAAAATTGAAATTAAAAAACTATTGAACTAATAAATAAAACTAAGAGCTGGTTTTATGAAAAAAACCAATAAAATAGATAACCTTTGGTTAATTTAATTAAAAAAAGAAAGAAGAAAACCAAATTACTAGTATCAAGAATGAAAAGGGTGAAGCTACCACCAAGGAAGAGGAAATTAAAACAATAATTAGGAATTATTTTGCCCAACTATATGCCAACAAATTTGACAATCTTAGTGAAATGGATACATATTTACAAAAATATAAATTGCCCAGATTAACAAAGAGGAAGTAAAATACTTAAATAACCCCATCTCAGAAAAAGAAATTGAACAAGCCATTGATGAACTCCCTAGGAAAAAATCTCCAGGGCCAGATGGATTTACATGGAATTCTATCAAACATTTAAAGAACAATTAATTCCAATACTATATAGACTATTTGGGAAAATAGGTGAAGAAGGAGTCTTACCAAATTCTTTTTATGATACAAATATGGTGTTGATACCTAAACCAGGAAGAGTCAAAATAGAGAAAGAAAATTATAGACCAATTTCTCTAATGAATATAGATGCAAAAATTTTAAACAAAATACTAGCAAGTAGATTGCAGCAACTTATCACAAGAATAATACACTATGACCAGGTAGGATTTATACCAGGAATGCAGGGTTGGTTCAATATTAGGAAAACTATCAGCATCATTGAGCATATCAACACAAAACCAACAGAAACCACATGATCATCTCAATAGATGCAGAAAAAGCTTTTGATAAAATACAACACCCATTCCTATTAAAAACACTAGAAAGCATAGGTATAAATGGAGTCTTCCTTAAAATAATAAATAGCATATATCTAAAACCTTCAGCAAGCATTATATGTAATGGGGACAGGCTAGAAGCATTTCCAATAAGATCGGGGTGAAACAAGGATGTCCATTATCACCACTGTTATTCAATATTGTACTGGAAACTTAGCTTTAGCAATAAGAGAAGAAAAAGAAATTGAAGGCATTAGAATAGGCAAAGAAGAAACAAAGCTATCACTCTTTGCAGATGACATGATGATATACTTAGAGAATCCTAGAGAATCAAGTAAAAAACTACTTGAAATAATAAACAACTTTAGCAAAGTTGCAGGCTATAAAATAAACCCACATAAATCATCAGCATTTCTATATATTACCAACAAAGCCCAACAGCAAGAGATAGAAAGAGAAATCCCATTTAAACTATATTTAGGAGTCTACCTCCCGAAACAAACCCAGGAACTCTATGAACACAATTACAAAACACTTTTCACACAAATAAAATCAGATCTAAATAATTGGAAAAACATCAGTTGCTCATGGGTAGGCGAGCTAATATAATAAAAATGACAGTCCTACCTAAGCTAATTTACTTATTCAGTGCCATACCAATCAAACTACCAAAAAATTATTTTATAGAGTTAGAAAAAATAATAACAAGATTCATTTGGAAAAACAAAAGGTCCAGAATATCAAAGGAACTAATGAAAAGAAATGCAGGGGAAGGTGGCCTAGCAATTCCAGATCTTAAATTGTATTATAAAGCAGCAATCATCAAAACTGCTTGGTACTGGCTAAGAAATAGGGAGGTGGATCAGTGGAATAGGTTAAATATGCAAGACACAGTAGTCAATGACTATAGTAATCTATTATTTGATAAACCCAAAGACCCCAGCTTCTGGGATAAGAACCCACTCTTTGAAAAAAACTGCTGGGAAAACTGGAAAAGAGTATGGCAGAAACTAGGCATAGACCCAAATCTCACACCATATACCAAAATAAAGTCAAAATGGGTTCATGACTTTATAAAGGCTGATACCATAAGTAAACTGGGAGAACAAGGAATAGTTTACCTATCAGATCTATGGAGAACAGAAGAATTCATGACCAAACAGGAGATAGAGAACATTATGAAAAGCAAAATGGATAATTTTGATTACATTAAATTGAAAAGTTTTTGCACAAACAAAGCCAATGCAACTAAGATTAGAAGGAAGGTAGAAAATTGGGAAAGAATTTTTACAACCAGTCTCTCTGATAAAGGCCTCATTTCTAAAATATATAGAGAATTAAGACAAATTTATAAGAACACAAGCCATTCCCCAATTGATAAATGGTCAAAGGATATGAACAGACAGTTCTCAGATGAAGAAATTAAAGCCATCTATAGTCATATGAAAAAATGCTCTAAATCATTATTGATTAGAGAAATGCAAATCAAAACAACTCTGAGGTACCACATCACACCTATCAGATTGGCCAACATGACAAAACAGGAAAATGATAAATGTTGGAGAGATGTGGGAAAATTGGAACACTAATACATTGTTGGTGGAGTTGTGAAATGATCCAACCATTTTGGAGAACAATTTGGAACTATGCCCAAAGGGCTACAAAAATGTGCATACCCTTTGATCCAGCAATAGCACTTCTAGGGCTATATCCCAAAGAGATCAAACAAATGGGAAAAGGACCCACATGTACAAAAATATTCATAGCAGCTCTTTTTGTGGTGGCAAAGAATTGGAAATTGAGAGGATGCCCATCAATTGGGGAATGGCTGAGCAAGTTGTGGTATATGAATGTAATGGAACAGTATTGTGCTATAAGAAATGATGAACAGGCTGACTTCAGAAAAACCTGGAAAGACTTATATGGTCTGATGCTGAGTGAAGTGAGCAGAACCAAGAGGACTTTGTACACAATAACAGCCATGTTTTGCGATAACTAATGTTGTTAAGCTGAACCCTTCTCAGCACTACAATGATCTAAGACATTTCCAGAGGCCTGGGATGGAAAACATCCAAAGAAAGAACTATGGAAGTCGAATCGCTATCACTTATTTTTACCTTTTGTTAAGTTTTGTTTCATCTTTCTGATGGTTCCTTCTATTGGTTTTAATTTTTACTTACAACTTCACTAATGTGAAAATATGTTTAATAGGAATGTAAATGTAAAGCCTGTATCAGATTGTGTGCCGTCTTGGAGAGGGGGGAAGGGGGAGAAAAATTTTCAACTCAAAAGCATATGGAAGTGATTGTTGATAAATCAAAACAAATTAATAAAATCAAAAAAAGAAAAAAAATCAAGGGAAGTGATTGATAAAGAAAATAAATAAAAAATTAAAATATAAAATTCAAAAAATAAAAAAAATAAAAATAAATAACAACAACAACAAAAAGAATGCTATTGGTAAAGCTAGCTTTACTGATAAGGTTCTAATTGGCATGAATGTTGCTGCCTCAGAATTTTTGTGATCTGAAAAATATGACTTGGACTTCAAGTCTCCTGATGATTTCAGCAGATACATCTCCCCTTTTGAAGTTGGGGACATCTACAAGAGATTCATCAGGACTGTCTAGTGGTGTCCATTGAAGATCCCTTTGACCAGGATGATTGAGAAGCTTGGAAGAATTTCACTGCTACTGTAGGCATGCAGGTGGTAGGGGATGATCTCACAGTGACCAATCCCAAGCACATTGAAAAGGTTGTGAGCAAGAAAGCCTGCAACTGCCTCCTACTCAAAGTGAACCAGAATGTCTCCATGACTGAATCCCTCCAAGTGTGTAAGCTGGCCCAGTCCAATGGATGGGGAGTAATGGTTTCCCATCATTCTGGGGATACTGAACATACCTTCATTCCAGACCTGGTGGTGGGTCTCTGCACAGGGCAGATCAAGACTGGTGACCCCTGCCAATCTGAGCAGGTGGCCAAGTATAACCAGCTTCTAAAAATTGAGGAAGAGCTGGGCAGCAAGGCTAAATTTGCTAGAAGGAACTTCAGAAATTCTCAGGCCAAGTAAGCTCTGTAACCAGGAAGCCTCAGAGCTCACAGGAGCTCTGTAGACATCTGCTCCTGTCCTAATAAAAATGGGCAGCACCAAGTACTAGACCAGTTTTGTTTGGGGGCAGGGGCCTCGGCTGCTTAACTTCCCTTTCCCCTCGACCTTTCTGTGATATTCTCACTGCTTTGTTGGAACTGTTTTACCAGAAACTACCTGATCATCTGGTGCTCTGCTGGAAGACCCTTATCGTCTTGTGAATGAGACAGAATGACCTGTTCTCACCCCTGACCCTGGTGTAAATGTGTGGAACCATATACTTGTGATGCAGCTCCGAGGAGCCCACAGGCCAAATCCTTAGTGGCTTCTATGTTCAGAATAAAAGTATTCAGTGACCCACTGGAAAAAAAAGAAGAAAGAAAGGTAAAAGGGTGGTGAGGGTGAAGAGTGTTTTATGTTAAGAAGATATATTCAAGTATGGAAAAGCAGGAAACAGAGGGCAGAGGGAATGCATGGTGGAAAGAATCTGAATAGGTATCAACTGAAACAAAACCAAATTATTTTTTTCATCACAGTATACTACAGGCTACCTGAAAAGAAAAAAAGGAAGTGATAGGGAGGTTGGGAAATAGATCAAAAGCCCAGCCAAGACAGATGATATAGTCATGATGGCAGGGAATCTTAATCATCTATATACCTGCTGGAATTCTCCTCCAAAAGGGTAATTAAATTCCTATCTTACCTTAATGGTCATTGCCTTGTTCAAAAGTTGGACGAACCAACCAAAAGAAATCCCATTCTGAATGAGATTCTCAGAGAGGTGAAGTGGTTGTTTGAATACAAAATATCATGAACCTCGAAGTAAAGTGACTGTTCGACTTAGAATTTTTTATGAAAGAAAAGTCAAGTCAGAAATTTGGCAGGTGTCTGAGATTTGGGGAGATCAGATTTCAAAGAATTCACAGAAAGAAGAGTTAAAATCCTTTGGCTTAAAATTATATAGCAGAAATCACTCCAGAATATTATGTTCTGAAGACTCAAAGAGAAATAATTCAGATAAAGAGGAAAAATAGAAATTGCCAAAAGGTCACTGTGGATGCATTCACCAATTTGTAGTTCCCTGTGCATTTATCTCAGTCTCCTCTATGAATTATCCTGACTAACTTCTATATTTAAAAAATACGCATGGGGGTGAAGCCAAGATGGCAGAGTGAAGGAAGGGACTTGCTTGAGTTCTCCCAAATTCTCCTCAAACAATTTTAAAATAATGCCTCAAAACAAATTCTGGAGGAGAAACAACAAAAAGATAGCATAAAACAATCTTCCAGCCCAAGACAACCTAGAAGGTCAACAGGAAAGGTCTGTATTACTGGGGTAAGAGTGGAGTGGAGTCCAGAACAGGCTGTGCCCCAACAAGCCAGCAGCTGGCCTTAGCTACTTGAGCCAGCAGCAGGACACACCCTCACAAGCCAGCAATAAGACCTGTCCCAGCTAGCCAGGAGCAGGACTTGAGGACAATTGAATAGGTGGCAGTGACTTCCAGAGCTCTTGGCTCACAGACGGTAAGGAGGCTGAACAACTACTCAGGAGATTATATGGGACCCTTTTGGGTGCTCAGGGCAGTACTGTGTTGCATTGCCCCTGCAGGAATCACAACACAGGCCCAGACTGTAGCTTCAAGGTGGATGAGGGGCACTAGGACACCAGAGCTCATAGCCACAAGGAAGCAGAGACCCTGATCACAGTTCCAGGGTGAAAAAGAGGGCTTGAGGTTTCTCACAGGCCATAGCATAGAGCAGAAGGGTAGTGACTGCACTTCTCCTTAGATCATATCCCCTTGGAAGAACTGAAAACTTACAGAACCCCAAAACAAGCTTTGAAAATAGTACTACAAAGGCTTGGCACAGTGATCCTTCCACCCTGCGAGCAAAGCCCAATTTCAATGTCAAGTTGGAGGTGGAGAAATAGGCTGGGAAAACGAGCAAGCAATAACAACCAAAAAAAGTGCCTGATCACAGAAAGTTCCTATGGTGGCAGGGTGCATCAAAACACAAATTTAGAAAAGGATACTAATGTCAAATCAGTCACATGCAAAGCCTGAAAAAATGATGTAAATTGGTCTCCAACCCCCAAAAAAAGATTTACTGGAAGAGCTCAAGAAGGATTTTAATAATCAAATAAGAGAGGTAGACAAAAAAATTGGGAAAAGAAATGAGAGTGATGCAAAAGAATTATGAAAAAAGAGTAAACAGATTGGTTTAAAAAAAGCACAAAAATGGAAGAAGATGTACAAAAATTCACTGAAGAAAACAACTCCTTAAAAAGTAGAGTTGGCCAAATGGAAAAAGAGGTATAAAAGCTCACTGAAGAAAATCACTGCTTGAAAATTATAATAGGGCAAGTGGAAGTTAATGTTTCCATGAGACATAAAAAAACAATAAAACAAGACCAAAAGAATGGGGAAAAAAGAAGAAAATGTGAAATATCTCACTGGGAAAACATTGGAAAAACAAATTTTCTGGAAAATAGATCAAGGACAGATAATTGAAGAATTATTGGACTACTTGAACACCATGATCAAAAAAAGAGCATGGACATCATGTTTCAACAAATTATCAAGGAAAACTGCCGATAGCCCAGAACCAGCAGATACAATAGAAATTAAAAGAATGCATTAATCACCACCTGAAAGAGATCAAAAACTAAAACTCACAGGAATATTATAGTGAAATTCCAGAGCTCCCATGTCAAGGAGTCAATACTATAAGCAATCAGAAAGAAATAATTCAAATATTACAGAGCCACAGTCAGGGTAACAGGATTTAGCAGTTTCTACATTAAAGGATTGAAGGGCTTAGAATATGATACTCAGGAAGGCAAAGAAACTAGGATTACAACCAAGAATCATTTACCCAGCAGAAACTGAGTATAATCCTGTAGTGGAAAAAATGGGTATTTAATAAAATAAAGGGCTTTCAAGCCTTCCTGATGAAAAGAACAGAGCTGAACAGAAAATCTGATTTTTAAATACAAGACTCAAAAGCAGCATAAAAAGGCAAACAGAAAAAGCAAAATCATAAAGGATTCAACAAGGTTAAGCTGTTTACATTCCTGCATTGGAAGATGACACTTGTAACTTCTAAGAACTTAATCATTATTAGGATAATTAAAAGTAGTATACATGGAAAGCATGGGTGTCAGTTGATTCATATCTAAAAAAAATAAGGGGTAAAAAAGAAGGATGCACTTGAAGAAAGAGGAAGGGAGAAGTAGAATGGAGTAAATTACTCACATAAAAGAGGTGTGGAAGAGCTTTTACACAGGAAGAGAAGATGGAGGTGGGGTGACAGGCAATGCTTGAACCTTACTTTCATCAGAATTGGTTGAAAGATGGAATAACACACCAACTTAGATGGGATCTTAGGATAAGATGTATCTTATCCTACAGAGAAGTTGGAGGCGGGGCAAGTAAGAAAAGAAAGGGATGCTGACAGAAGAAAGGGAATATTAGGGAAGGCAGTGGTCAGAAGCAAAACACTTTTAGGGAGGGACAAAGTAAGAGAGAGAGAAGGGTAAATGGGGAAAATATAATGGAGGGAAACACAAAGTTAATAATCACAACTATGAATATGAATTGGATGAATTCACCAGGAAAACAGAAACAGATAGCAAAGTGGATTAAAAACTAGAATCCTATAATATGTTGCTGACAAGAAACACACTTGAAGCAGGGAGACACACAGAGTAAAGGTAAGGGGCTGGAAGAGAAACTACTAAGCTTTAGCTGAAGTGAAAAAAAGCAAGGGTAGCAATCATGATCTCAGACAAAGCAAATGCAAAATATCAATTAAAAGAGATAAGCAAGGAAACTACATCTAAAAGGGTACCATAGACAATGAAGTGATATCAATACTAAACATATATGCACCAAATGGAATAGCATCCAAATTCTTAAAGGAAAAGTTAAATGAGTTACAGAAGGAAACAGTTAGCAAAACTATACAAATGGGGAACCTGAACTTTCCCTTCTCAGAACTAGATAAATCTAACCAAAAGATAAACAAGAAAGAAGTTAAAGAGAGGGACAGAATTTTACAAAAATTAGATATGATAGACCTCTGGAGAAAACCAAATGGGAACAGAAAGCAATAAACCTTTTTCTCAGTGTGGGACATGGCACCTACACAAAAATTGATCAAGTATTTAGGGCATCAAAAACCTCACAACCAAGTGTGGAAAAGTAGAAATATTAAATGCATCTTTTTCAGATCATAATGCAATAAGAATTATATTCAATAAAGGGACATAGAAAAATAGATTAAAATTAATTGGAAACTAAATAATATAATCCTAAAGAATGAGTGGGTCAAAGAACAAATCATAAAAACAACCAATAATTTCATTAAAGAAAATGACAATAATGAGACAACATAAATTTTTGGCATTCTGCAAAGCAATACTTTAAGGAAAATCAATATCTCTAAATGCTTACTTCAATAAAATAAAGAGCAGATCAATAAATTGGATACGTAATTTAAAAAACTGGAAAAATAACTAATTAAAAATCCCCAATTAAGCACCAAATTGGAACTCTTAAAAAATCAAAGAGAGATGAATGAAATTGAAATAAAACCATTGAACTAATAAACAAAACTAGGAGACAATTTTATGGGGAGGGAAACAATAAAATATATAAACCATTGGTTAATTTGATTAAAAAGGAAGAAAATCAAATTACCAGTAGCAAAAATGAAAAGGGAGAATTAACCACTTATGAAGAAGCAATTAAAGCAAATATTAATACCTATTTTGCCCAATTATATGCCAACATATCTGACCATATAAGTGAAATGGATGAATATTTTTAAAAATAAATTTTTCAGATTAAAAGAAGAGGAAAAAGAATACTTAAATAACCCCATCTTATAAAAAGAAATTGAACAGGCTATCAAAGGGCCTCCCTAAGAAAAAAACTGCCAGGACCAGATGAATTTCACAAGTGAAAAGATGGATTTGGTTGTTAACTGACAAAAGAAAGAAAGCAAAATTGTTCATTCTTAGAAAGGCTTTCAGGAATAAAGGGGAAATCATCACATTGTATTGTGCCCTTTGGGGAGGACATATAAAGCACCGTGTATAGCTCTGGGGCCACATTTTAGGAAGGATATTGATAAGCTGGAGAGAATGCAGAGAAGGACAACCTGAAGGATGAAGAATTCATGGAGGAAGTGGATATTTTTAAGAGGAAAAGTCATACTGGTTATCTTTAAGTTTTTGAAGGGCTGCTATCCTGTAGAAGATGGACCAGATGACTTATTCTGCTTGTACTTAGAAGGCTAAAATGAGAAAGGGTAAGCAAAAGTGGCAAGAGCACATATTTAGACATGCCATAAGGAAAACTGCCTTTGCAATTACAGCTTTCAAAAAGTGTAATATGTTGCCTCTGGAGGTGATGGTTTCCCCCTCACTGAAAATCTCTAAACAAAGACTTGTCTGACAATCAGTGGGTATTCTTTTTGAAGCAGACTGGACTAAAAGACTACTTAGGTTTCTTCAAGTTCTAAAATTCTGAGATTTGATGATGATTACATAATCCTGTCTCTCTCCTTTACTACCTATCTGACCCTAAGAAATTATCTTAACCCATCTGGGCCTTGCTTCCCTCATCTGTCAAATAAAGAGGTTTGTACATTTGCTACATCTTCCATATATATGCCCTTTTCTCCTCTGAAACAGTCGCCACTCTGGGACAGGTCATGCTGGATTATCATATTAGCCTTCTGGTTGGTCTCCCCAAATCAAGTATCTCCCTATACCAGTTCATTTCCACTCAACTGCCAAGGTGATCTTCATAAAATACAGGTCTAGCCAAGTCACTGTCTACTGAATCAACACCACTGGTTCCCATCACCTCCAGGATCAAATATAAAATCCTCTCTGGATTTCAAAGTCTCTCACTACCTATTCAGTCTTCTTATACTTTATTATCCTCTCCCTTACTCCACTCTACAAATTCTACAATCTGATGACAGTGGCCTCCTTGACATCTTTGCACACAACACTCCATCTGCCGACTTCATGCCTTTTCAATGACTGTCGTCCTTCTTTCAAGAAGTCTTCCCTAGGTCCACTCAATGTTAGTGCCTTCCCTCTAAGATTACCTTCAATTTACCCTGTATATGTCTTATATATGCATAGTTGTTTGCATGCTGTTTCCCCCCACTAATTAGGGGGTTGAATTTAAGGGAAGGGGATGTTTTTACCTTTTTTTTTTTTGTATCCCCAGCACTTAGCACAGTTCCTGGCACAGATTCGCACTTAATAAAATGCTGGTTGATTTGTCATAATTTGTTGGTGACTCAAAGGTCTCTTCCTGCTCTAATTTTTGATCCTGTGTAAATGGGCTTTGAGGGTTGAAGAATGGCAGCTAACAGGAGATATATTTTATGCTGGAGATAAGACCCTCAGTGGAGTTGTAGAGGTTTGAGGAAAGGAAAAAAGGTTGAGATTTTTCTTCCTTTCCCTCCATCTATTTCTTTTTCCATTACAAGATGAAGTATTTCAAACCTCCTTTCCAACTCCAAGTTGCAATTTAAATTGTCTTTCATTAGCATAGTGCCTAACATAAAGTAAGCACTTAATAAATGTTGTTTGATGAGCCAAGTGGGGCTTGAGGCCCAGAGGAAACTACACTAAGATTATATCAGTCTAGAAGTGGAAGAGAAAAAAAAATGGGAGGGAAATCCCCGAGATTTGACAATATGGAGGAAGAGAGTTCCTGTGGATATTGGGTTACCTGGGTAGGAATGTCATTCCTGTGAGATTGTTTCCATATTGCTAGTACTAAATCATAAAATGTAAATGCAATGCATTAAAACGTTGAATTTTGCAACCCCTAAATTGTGCACCTTGAAATAACCAATTGTTTCCTAAGCATGTTAAGAATCCTTAAAAAGATGAACAATACCTACCTGAAAAGGTGAAGAACAATTCATTTTGTAAACCAGATTCCTGCATCTTAATAAGATGACATTCAGTCTTCACTGATGATACGTCACAGGAAAGATCAGCAAGTAGTGTTCTCAAAATATGAAGCAACTTCTTCTCAAATGAGATATTATAGGTACTATTGCAGGATACAAAATGGTATCGAGCTGAGAACTGGTAGTAAAAATGAGGATTTATAAAAGCTGCATGACAAATAAAACATAAGCAAGATTCATTGTATAGACAAAAACAAAATTAACATTTTCAGTAAATTATGAATTCTAATTAAAATATTTAAATTATTTAAGAATCATTTGAAAACAAAAGCTCCTTGTTTACATATAAACAAATCCTATATACAGGATGCCCCCAAAATCTTAGAGCAGTTTACATGTAAATATAAGCATATGTGCATCATATTATATATATATATATATATATATATATATATATATATATATATATATACACACACATATATATATATGTACATATATTTGTTTCCATATGTACTCAGTATAAAACTTAAGAATGGCACAGTCCCCTTTGACTCAGCAACAGCACTAGTAGATCTTTAACTCCAAAGAGATCAAAGAAAAAGGAAAAGGACTTACATGTACAAAAATATTTATAACAGCTCTTTTTGTGGTGGCAAAGAATTGGAAAATGAGGGGATGCTCATCAACTGGGAAATGGCAGAACAAATCATGGCATATGTTTGGGATGGAATACTATTGTGCCATAAGATATGGTGAGTAGGACACTTTTAGAAAAACCTGGAAGGCTTACATGAACTGATGCAAAGTGAAATGATTAGAACCAGACCATTGTATACAATAACAGCAATATCATATGATGAAATGTGAATGACCTAGCTATTCTCAGCAATAAAATGATCTAAGACAACTCTGATGATTTATTATGAAAAATGTTATCCATCTCCACAGAAAGAATTTGATGAATTCTGAATGCAGACTGAAGCACACTACTTTTTACTTTCTTTATTACTCTTGGCTCTTTTGGTCTGAGTTTTCTTTTGCAACATGGCTAATATGAAAATGTTTTGCAAGACTGCATATGTTATAATCTATATCAAATTGCCTGCCTTGTCAAGGAGAGGAGAAGGGAAGGAGGGAAAAAATGTAGAACTAGAATTTTTTTTTAAGCATGTTAAAATTTTTTTGCTTACATATAATTGAGAAAAAATAAAATTACAATTAAAAATTTAAAGAAAGAATGGCACAGACCATGAATAATTCAAAGGAACACAGACTTGAATCTGGAAAGAACACTAAAGACTACCTAATTCAACTTCTTCTAAAACAGATTAAATGATTTACACTAATTCACAAAGATAGTGTATATATATGTATATGTATATATATATGTATGTATGTGTGTATATATATATACATACACACACACATACACACACACATATATATATATCCCATCCTGGAATTATTTCCCTTCTCATCTCTATCTACTCACCTCCCTGGTTACCTTCAAGTCCCAGATAAAATCTCATCTCATACAAGAAGCTTTTACTATCCATTCCTCCTTTAATTATCATCAATTTATCCTTTATACATCTGGTTTGTAAAAAGGTGTTAGCACAGTTTCTCCCACATTTGATTATGAGCTTCTTGAGAGCAAGGATTTTTCATGGCCTTTCCTTGTATCCCCAGCACTTAGTACAGTGCCTGGAATATAACAGGTGCATAATAAATATTTGTTAACTGACATGTGGTAGAGCCAGGATTTGAATCCAGATCCTCTAGGTTCAAAATCTATCATTGTTTACATAACACCATACTGTGAGGACACTGAGGGATCAATTAATAAAGTATCAAAATTAGAGGAAGAAGTCAAAGGCATGGAAAAAATCTTAAGATCAAAAATTTAAAGCTCGTTGCAGCATCACAGAAGAATAAAGCTTGTCACCATGACAATGTGGGGCAATTATTCAAGCAGTAGCTTCCAAGTTTTCTGACTGTACCAATGGAAGAAAATGATGCAGTAACTCTTGGCATTCAGAAACTTGTTTGGAAATGTTACGAAGGCAACTCAATATAGCCTATTATTAAATTTGGGGGGAAAAAAGTCAAGTATTTATGAGTGAACAATATTTTTTGGGGGGTGGCAAAAGACAACTCACTGTAAATCCCAATTCCAAGAAAGGTTCAGAAAGAATTTTTAAAAGGTGTTGTACTCAAGCCTAGGAGTAAAACCCAGGGTTAGACTGTACTCAAATGGATCTGTGGTCTCATCAATTTAAGTACTCATTCCAAGACAGAAAGCACAACCAATTCCTATTTGCCCATCTGGTATACTATATGATTTTTATCCTTGTCCTCTCAAAAGTTTGCTACCCAATCTACTAGAGACCTTCCTTGCTTTCTTATGATATCACAAGGACATTGAAGAGAGTCACTTAGACTGTTCACCTGTCATTCCTTGTCCTCCCCATGGGAAAAGGCCATTTTCCCTTCCTATCACACATTTTCCCTGACATCACCTTTTTCTCCTGTTTTTATTCAAAGTTTTTCATCAGTTATATGTTGCACCTTGCTCATACCCACCATATTTCTACCCATTGCCCTCCATATGATAGTCATGATCAGTTCTTCAGAAACAACCGTGTCCCCTGTCTCATACTCAGACAACAAAATTGGAAGAATATTAATATTAAAAAGATGAACTTCTGTTTCCAGGAAAAGTTTGGGATCATTCAAGGAGCTCTGAAATCTCCTGAAGACAATACAATATATTCTCATTCTCCTGTTTAATTCTGAGATAAATTCCTTGTCCACTTGTATTCTATGTCCCATATGTACAAATACATACATACATACATACATACATAAGTAGAAATGTATATTGTGTGTATATACACACACTGATGGAAAAGCTCTATGGGTTCAAATGCATGTTGAAATCTGAGAAACAAACATTCTTCATCCATCTGGCCATTCCTATACATATATATATATATAAAAATCAGGTCAAATTCTTTAAGTATTAATACATCCCTTCCAGGAGGCTCAGCAGTGTTCCAAGGCTTAATGCACTCAACACAACGTCATCAGAAAACAGGAGAATAGGGAGGACCTCACCATCCATAGGCAATGCTGGATCTTCTCCAAAGCAGTAGGAACATATGTGATAAGCATATATCTATTTTATGGTCCACATGATGTTTATTTTCAGAGGGTCACCGAACAAGGTTATTCTTGTTATAGCTTTCAAGTAATCTTGAATGAAGACCCTTTGCTAGAATAAAGTCTGTAAGTTGGTGTTTTGCTCTACTAAATTAAATGTTTTTTCATAATCAACAAACAAGTGCAATGGGGTTTTCTAGTCTCTAAATCATTCAATTTCAAAATGGTAATGATGTAATTAATGTATTATTGATGGAGCTGTGGATCAGCACAACCATTTTGGAAAGCAATTTGGAATTAAGCAAATAAAGTAACTAACAAATACTGCTACTATGCTTATGCCTCAAGGAAGTCATTAAGCAAAATAAAGTCCCCATATATGCCAAAATATTTATAGCAACATTTTTGTGATATGAAAGAATCGGAAACAAAGTAGATACCCATCAATTGGAGAATGGCTAAACAAATCATGGTACATAGATGTAATGGAATATTATTGTGGTGCTATAAGAAATGACAAATGTGATGAAAAGAGAGAATGGAAATATTCATATAACCTAAAGCAAAGTGAAGAAAGCAGAGCCAAGAAAATAACATACACAATAACTACAACGTTGTTAATGGAAAGAATGAAAAATGAAAAACAATGAATTATATATTTTCAGAATTTTTAATGTATTGATTGGTTATAATAAATTTTTCCTCTTCCTTTTTATTTTCTAGTTTTTAAAAAAATGCTTTTTCTTAAAAGTAATATTGTAAAATTACAAAAAAATGAACATGCTTCCAAGGAAAAACTATAAGAAGACAATCCCCACTGTCTCTGCAGAGGTGGGAGGTCCATGAATGTAGTAAAATGCATATATATTCAGAATTTTTTGATTTATTGATTAGTTTTGCTAAAAAAAATTTCCTCTTCATTTTCTTTAAAAATATTTGTTCTATGAGATGGTTCTCTGAGAGAGAGGAGGGGGAGGAAATCAGGAGGAAGTTTTGCTCATGTAAAAATACAAATATATCAATAAAGTTTTATTTTTAAAAGACAAGTATACTGAACAATATCACTGTTAAATCCTGCCTATGCCCTACTAACACTCTCATAAAGATCCTGTATATATGGCAATGTAAGCTTATCCATATCAGCAATGATATGTCAAAATATAATCCAATTTATTTTTGTGATGTTATTTCATGGTTGCCATATTCAAGACCTACTTTTCTTTCTCTCAAATAAAATATACATGATATAGAGTCATGAGGCTTTAATATGGAAATATGTTTTGCAGCACTGTACATGTATAGCCTATATCAAATTGCTTACCCTCTCAGGGACAGAGGGAGGGAAGGAGGACGAGAATTTTGAACTCACAATTTTTTAAAAGTGAATGTTAAAAAAATTATGTGCAATCAATTGGGAAAAAGAAAATAATATTTAAAAAATAAAACATTTTTAAAAATTTAAAAGGCATCTTTATTCACCAAGCAGTAATATACTCAAATTGTAGAACAAGCATCTATGAAGAAAAAAAAAACACTCTCATAATGAACCAGTATCTGAAGAGTGCATGTCATAAAACTACTTTTCTAAAAAGTATATTGCTGAACTGAATTTCACTAAGCAATGTTTTGTGGAAATAGATTCTTGGCATTGGAAATCAAACTCTTGATTGTATTTTAAGAAGAATGGATCTTGAAAGTGAGATCTTCATATCCATCATTCTTACATTAACTGTCCAGTGAAGCCCAGAGGAGACCTCAATGTACAAAGATTACTACACAGTGAAGCTACATATCTCACTAAGCATTTTATCTATATTCACCCTATAAAATAATACAATTGCTGAGCAAATGTTATTTATTTGATGTAATTTCTTATTATTCAGTATTATGGTTACCATTTATTTAATTTTAGTATTGCTATTAGCCAAACCAAGACAGAAGGATATTGTGATTATGTGTGCAATAGCATTAGATTCCTTTATAAAAATTTAAAGAAATTAAGCATTTCAAAGGAAAAAACTGAAGGCAGAAAAGAAATGTTCTTCTTACCGTATACAACATATTTTACTTGGATAATTTTTTGCGCCTCTTCTGCTGTATGTTTATATGAAAGGGAACAAGTATAAACTCCACTCATCTCTTCACTGAAGTTATACAATATAAGGCTTCCTGTTGTTGTTACTTTTACAGAGTTTTCTAATAAAGAAATAAAATGTAGTTCTTAATCACTGAATTTTAATCTAATTTCTTAAGATAAATTACCAAAATAAAATTCTAACCAAACCAAAACTCTCAACATTCAACTGCAAGGATTCTAACAGTGGGGTAGATGTCAGAGGGTAGAAAGAAGGGGAGGGACTAATTATGAGGTCTGTCAGCTAAGGGGATCTTGTTTCCAGGAAAAGCCCTCATAATGTAAATAAATTAGCCAAGCAGCTCTATGGATTATAGGGAGAAAGATCAATTAATCAAGTATTTATTGAGCTCCTATGATGTGCTTAGAAAATTAAAGACACAATCCTCTCCTAAAGGATTTTATAGCTTACTTGGAATTAAAATCTAGATAAACATTTAAAAGTTACTGAATAATGCAGACAGTCAAATATCAAGTCCAAAAGAAGCACCTTCTGCACTACTAGGGCTGTACAACAGTGGAATGGTTGCCTCATGAGACAGTAAACTCTTGACACTGCAGATATTAGAGGCTAAATGAGACAAGAGGGCTATAAAAAAGGATTCCTATATTTTGTGGGGGCACAGGTTGAATACTCTATAAAACCCCATCCAAATCTATATAATTACCGTTTGGACTATCAATATGGACTATCAATACTGCTTCAGTAACCATTTTCTTAGATAATAAAATGTTTAGCTATCAATTTAGTATACCACACCCATAAAAATTAATTGTTAGAATTCATCTCAGATGATACTCAGAAAAATTTCCTGATTCTCATTTTAAAATGTATTTAATGTGTTTAATAATAAACTTTAAGAAAAGTATCAAAGATGGTGAGTAGAAAGTCAGACTGAAAGTCTGGACATGGATTCCAGTTCTACCTCTGACACATACTAGCTTTTGGATCATGAGGTCATTGAAGCTCTCAAAGTTACGAGAAACTCCTGAAGACTATAAGCTCCTTTGGAATCAAAACGGAATAGATGATAGGTCTTCAGCAAATAAATACAACCCTGTCATGGCTGAAGCCTAACTCAGCATAAGCTATCAGTAAACAGAAAACACTAATGACTTAAAAGCATTTCTGAACATTGGTGCACCAAGAATTTTTCTGCTGGTGGAGGAAGATGAACAAGAAGACATTTTTCTGCTGGAATCTGGACTAGTTAAGTTGACCAATGACCATAAAAAGTAAAACTGCTTAAACACGGCTGATTTTGCTGTTTTACATGTATGTCTATGCTCTAACATTATTTTGGAAACCTTTCTATAAATAATGTAATACTTCTGTCAGAAGTATGTTTAGGGTAGTTCAGTATTCCAAATTATTGGTGATTTGGGTGAACTTTTAAACCGTATTTTTCCTACCAGAAACAGAATTTTTTAATTTAACCAGTCAAAAGATTAGCAGGAAATTGGATACTGAAGGTAAAGTAAGCTATATTCATTTCAACTAACACAACAAAGTTTAGCACTAGTTAATGATTTTGAAATCAATGGTTTCAGTTATAAATGTGTTAAGAATTGCATCTAAAATGGATTTAATTACTTAGGACTTTCAAGTGAAAACAAAACTAGGATTGCTAGTCTTAAATTACTTTCTTCCTGATTTACAAGCTGATTATCGAGGTCCTATTGAGGTCTACCATAACAAAGCACTGTGCTAGATGTAGGAGATATCTACTATCTGCTTATCCCTTAGTCTCTTCTACTATATCTAGTGTCTAGGAATAAAATTTCTAAAAACAAAATCTATGAAGATTTTATCTTTACTATTAAGTAATATTAAAGAAAGAAATTCTATATTAACATGAAACATCTGGTGAATGAAAGCAATGAAGGGAGAGTTGAATATTCCAGAAATTTGAAAACTAAGTATTTCAGAATCAGGGTTAGAATCAATAGATCCTAAAAACTGTACCAGTAGAAGAATTATGTCCAAATACTATCTAGTTTGGAGAAATAAGACATATACAGCCATTTCCTATTCCAAATTTCAATGTATAACTCATTCAATGATGTCTATCTAACACCTCTACATCCTTTCTCAGTGCCTATATCTGCTCAATCAGAGCCCCACATATGAAGTAGTTCAGGATGGCAGGAGCATTTCCACAAATTAGTATTTTAAAAGCTCTTGGGCTCATATATACATAAATATTTCCTTAACATCTCCCTCCATCATAGAGACAAAAGGAGTCTGATTAACGTATACTACCCCTTCTACAAAGGGCATCTAGGTGGTGCAGTGGATACAGTGCCAGACCTGGAGTCAGGAAGACTCATCTTCCTGAGTTTAAATCTGGCCTTAGAAAATTACAGTGTGACCCTGGGCAAGTCACTTAACCCTATTTGCCTCAGTTTTCTCATCTGTAAAATGACCTAGAGAAAGAAATAGTAAACCACTCCACTATCTTTGCCAAGAAAACCTCAAATGGGGTCACAAAGAGTCATATGTGACTGAAACAACTAAACAACAACCCCTTCCACAAGTTCAAATTTTTTCAAAATTATTTAATACATAGTATGTAACAATGCTGTTGATTGGGTCCTACTAATAGTCAAAGCCTTAAGGTAAGTAGCTACCTACACAAATACGCAGAAGCATGGGCCCTGGGTAGAAGAGAAAGAGACTGGACTAGTGGTAATGTATCACCAATTTCCAACTCAAAACCGAGTACGTCCGAAACAGAACTCATCTTTCCCCCAAAAAAAACCTTCCCCTCTTCTGAATTTCCCTAGTTCAGGTATTAGGACTTTATTTGCTCAAAAAAAAGTGTGGTACAATGTATTATTTTCTCAGTTTTTGCAAATAATCCCTATAGTGTAGGTATTAATTACTTTTTTTTAACATTTTATACCATTCATCCATAAATGCTTAACCTAGGTTATTTTCTCCCTGTGACCCCTTTTCCTGCTTACTTTACAGTTTGTTCAATTTCACCTTCTGAGATTCGGTCGCTCTTTTTTTCATGCTGCTAATTTGGTTATTTTATATTTTTTGTAGGTAGTCCATTTAAAAATGTATAAGTTTTGCTGGCATTTAATTGTGTATAGTAGGTTCAAATAATTACTATGAATTTTTTTTCTGTTTGCTGTGATTTCTCCTTGTTCATTTTTCTTATTAATTTCACATTATTCACTCTTCTTTTAATCAGATTTCCTGAAGTGTAATCCACTGTTAGACTTTTAAAAGTGCCAACTTCATTTTGTTTATCATTTCTATAGCCTTTTTGTTTTCCACTATACCTATTTCTTCTCCAATTTTCAACATACCCTCTTTTTTGCTTACTTTGAATGTGCTTATTATCTCATTTTTAATTGCATACTCAGTTTAATTCTTTTTTTCTATTTTGATGATTTATTTTTGAGAAATATTTTTTCAATCACAGAATTGCTTTAGCTGCATCTCATAAATTTTAGAATACTATTTCATAATTTTTCTAGTTGACATAATTGTCCTTTCTATATATTTGTTCTCTAATGCATTCAGAATTCAGGATGCCACTCAAATCTCCATTTCTGAAATTATCTTTTGCTCATGTTCTCTATTTCACTGCATTACAATCTGTAAAGAATGTGTTTAGTGTTTCTACTTTTTACATTTATTTGTAAATTCTCTGTGTCTAAACACATGGTTTTTTTTTTTATGTGTGGCACTATACCATCTGTATATGCTTTACTTTTCATACTCCTTAGAGATCTTAAGTCTTTCAGTTCTGTTCCAAAAGTTTGTCAAGTCTTGTATTTTCTTTTTTATCTTTCTATTTAGGTTTACCCACCTAGAAGGTAGATTATAATTCCTATAATTATTCTTATAATCTGAGCTTTTCCACAATTTAATTAACATTTTCTTTATAACTTTTGCACTAAAATTAATTAATATATGAATTAGTACAATATGGTTTCCTTGTTTATATGTCTGGATCTCGTCATACAAAATTTTGTTTTGTTTTGCATGATACTATGATTAAAGCTTTTTTGGAATTACCTGATGCACACTAAATTTTGTTTCAATCTTTTTTTATTCTTTATGTTTCTATTTAAAGGTATAAAAGCTTTAAAATGCAATGAAGACTTTTGAGACACCTCATGTTTCTGATATGCAATATATTGCTGGTTTTTGCTTTCTTATCCACTCTGCACTTTTAGATTGCTTGATGCATTCACATTTAAAGCTATAATTGTTAAGATTGTATTTTTTCTTCACTTTTGGCTTTTGTATCAATTTTTCTTCCCTTCCTCCTTTAAGTCATTAATTTGTCCCCACTTAGTGTTGTTACTCTACTTTGATGCCTCTTTTTAAGTATTACTATTTTTATTTTTGTTGATTTTTTTACAGAACCTCGATATGTGATGTCTCTCTCCTTCCTCTTCTTCCATAATCAGGGAGCCTTCTTTGTAACAGACCATAAAAAAGACTGAAAAAGCAATTCTGCAAAACTAACCAACCCAACAACCAAGTATAGCTGAATAAAGACCACTCTCCTGGTTCTTCTTCCACTCCTTCTTAGTCTCCTTTGCTATATCCTCCTACTAATCATGCCTAATAAGCATGGGGATATCCCACAGCGCTCTATCCTTTGTCCTCTTTTCTTCCCCTTCTGTATTACTTCCCTTGATGATCTCATCAGCTCTAGTAGATTTATCATCCCTATGCTGATGATTCTCAAAGCTATCAACCCTGCCCTAACCTCTTGGCTGATCTCTAGTCTCACATCTCCAACTACCTTTCAGATACCTAGAAGTGGTTGTCCAGTAGCCATTTTAAATTTAACATGACCAAAACTGAACTCTTCTTTCCCAAAAATCCTCCCCCTTTCCAAACTCCTCTATTAGTGTCAAGGCCACCACCATCTTCCCAGTTCCCCAGGCTCACCACCTAGACATCATACTTGACTACTCACTATCTCTTACACCCCATATCCAATCTGTTTTTGTCAATTTCACCTTTGCAACATCTCTCCAATGTGCTCCCTTGTCTCCTCTGATACTGCCACCACCCTGCTACAGACCCTCATCACCTCACATCTGGCCTACTATAATAGCCTATTGATTTGTCTCCCTCTTACAAGCTTCTCCCTACTCTGGTCCATCTGCCATTTGGCCATCAAACTGATTTCCCTAAATCACCTCTGACAGTGTCACATCCCCCAAATTCATCTTTACTCTGTGTTCTTATGAAGGTAAATTTAGCATTAGAAAAACTAAGTTTGAGCTCCCTCTTGTATCTCCTTTCTATGTTGGTGCATTTATAGATCTTAAAGCATCCTCCTAATTTCTTGTGAATTTTTTCTTAGAAATATCAATTCAGGAAATAGCACAATCACATGGGAGCAGTGTTGTGTGGTGTAAGTCACTGTGTTAGATTTGTGTGTGTGTGTGTGTGTGTGTGTGTGTGTGTGTGTGTGTAGCAATTGGGGTTAAGTGACTTATCCAGAGTCACACAACTAGTGAGTGTGTCTGAGGCCACATTTGAATTCAGGTCCTCCAGACTCCAGGGCCGGTGCTCTATCCACTGCACCACCTAGTTGTCCCTGTGTTCCATTTTTTAACAAAACCTAGTCATATCCCTTGCCTTTTCCATGGTCAGTTTCCATTCTCAAAGTAGTATTATTATTATTCTATCTTTGGCTGAATGAGCCTACCACCACCATGTGAACACCTGTCAGGACTCTTATCCCCTCTCCTGGGAGTGACATTGTCCAAAAAAGAACAAACATTTCTCAGAGAAGATGATCTCCTAATGTACACATTTCCCCCTTTCCCAGACAAAATTCATT
Organism: Phascolarctos cinereus; assembly: GCF_003287225.1. NCBI lineage: Eukaryota > Metazoa > Chordata > Mammalia > Diprotodontia > Phascolarctidae > Phascolarctos > Phascolarctos cinereus. The sequence continues at coordinate 75,118,884 of NW_027555847.1, read as the reverse complement.
ATGTAGAACTAGTGTTTTACTGCAAATACATACATACACACATACACATGTGTGTGTATATGTATGTGTATATGTATGCATGTATGTATAGCAACTCTTCTATGAGAATGTTCTTTAGTGACACCTTTCAGAGATATTCCTTCGAATTCCCTCCATACCAGTCCCTCCTAGCCATTGCTATCATCCTAGTCTCCCATAACCTCTACTATGGTTGAGAGACTAAAATAATTATTATAATTTCACATTTCATCTAATGGGCTTGATAGAGAAGAATGGCCTACTCCTTTTGTAATTTACTTCCCTCCTTTCATTTGTATAACAACTTAATCTGATAGTCACTGCCATAAAATATACTGATTCACTTATAGTGGGTCAAGGGAGTTAGTCCAGAGATTATTAATTCTATTCATTCTCTTTCCCTTTTCCAGATTCTTTAAAAGTTTCCTTTGTATCTCTAGACTCTTAGGTTCACTTAATGCCTTGATCCCTCTTTGTTATTTTCTTTCCGTCAAAAATTAATTCCTTAATCACCACAATAATAACAACAACATAATACACTTTTTATTACACTTCACTTTATTGTGCTAAGCAGGTAATACCTTTTTTACAAATTGTAGCAACTCTGCATTGAGCAAGTCTAATGGGACCATTTTACCAACATCATGTGCTCACATCATTTGTCTGTGTCACATTTTGGTAATTCTCACAACATTTCAAACTTTTTCATCATCTGTCATGGTGATCTGTGATAAGCGATCTTTGATGTTACTATTATAATTGTTTTAAGGCACCACAGACTGTGCCCATATAAGATGGTAAACTTAATTGGCCAATGTGTGCTCTGACTGCTCCACTGACTAGCTATTCCTGTCTCTGACCCTCTCCTTGGGACTCCCTATTCTCTGACATACGATATTGAAATTAAGCCAATTAATAACCCTATAATAGCCTCTAAGTTCAAGTGAAAGGAACTTTCCTGACTCTCAATCAATGTGGCAAACTTAATTGTTGTCTTATTATATGAAATTGCCATAGCCACCCCAACCTTCAGCAACCACCACCCTGATCAGTCAGTGACCTTCCACCAGGAAAAAAAGATTACAACTCACTGAAGGTTCAGATGATGAACACATGTTTTAGCAATAATGCATTTTTTAACTAAGGTATATACACTGTCTTTTTATACATAATATTATTGTACACTTAACAGACTACAATACAGTGTAAACATAATTTTTATGTGCACTGGTAAGCCAGAAAAAATTTGCGTGACATGTTTTATTGCAATATTTGCTTTATTGTGGTGGTCTGGAACAGAACCTGCAATATCTCTGAGTTATGCCTGTTATAAAATGAGAAGTTTATGTCTTTTCATTGAGAATCAAATTTGTTTTCTTGTGATTCTGTTGTTCAGAGTTGCAAGTCAAACAATTTGCTCACCTTTGTTTTGCATTTTGTTTTCTCTTTTTAGCAGGGATGCCTCAAATGCTTCTCTGGCTGAAAACTCCATCATCTTTCATTGTTGACTAGCTTTGGCTTCAGATTATCATTTAGCATGGTAGCTTGAGCACCCTGATTTTAAGGAATTTTATTCTTTCTTTGACGCAATTTCTTCTGACTACATGATGGTCCTGGATTATTTGAGCTGCCTTTCCTTTATATTTAAAGGTCTTTATCCTGGCCACTTCCAAAACTTTTGTTATTGAAGTAGTGAAATTTAAGCACTTCACGCCTGAGAAATAGATGCATTTTTTCTTTTTCATAGTGATTTGTGAATTCTATCAAGCAGTTATTTGATGCCTGTCTTCAATAGTCGAAACAGTTTTCTTGTACTGTTTTCTGCAGTATGGTGTTCAGGTTTGTATATTATTTTGTTTTGTTTTTGTTTTTCTTTAATCTGTCATGTTCTTCTGGAAGTACTAATATCCATAAGTTATCTGTAGGTTTCCTGTCTTCAAAGTTAGTTATTTTAGCTTGTATAGAATTCATGTGTTATTTTGACATTGTTGACTTGTGCTTCTCTTCTGCCCAATATTTGGCACCTCAGTATTTTGTGTTCTAAATCAGTTTCTCTCTACATCTTCCAGATCTTCTATTTGTTTGGGAAAAGTTTTCATGACTCTTTTAATTTTTCCTACTCAACTATTTGTATTTAATACTGCTTTGAGAGCTATTATTTCCTTTCTAAATTCATTCCTAATTTCCTCATTAAAAAAAACTTTATTTCTCTTTTGAACCATTTTAGAATTTCTTGCTGTTGTTCCATGAACCAAGGGATGGTCTACAGAATTACCTTTTTCACTGGACAATCTTGGTTTGTTGTCCCTAATATTATAATAATTGTTTCATGTCCTCTGGCTTCTTTTTGAAGTTTTTTGCATTCTTCTTTCTGTCTTTAGGATACTCTGTTGGTTTATCTGTTCGTGAGTTATTTTCTCCATGGAACTTCTGCACTTTCCACATTTCTTATTTGTTCCTAAACACCTGTCTCTGGCTTCCCCCCTTACACTTTGTTCTTCCATATTCTACTAATTCACAGAACCCTAAGACTGGACATATTGGTTTCCCCCAGTCTCTTTGTACTGCAGGACATGAGGTGTTATGCCTATACCCCTATTCAGTAACCTCCAGAGGTGTGTGACTTTACCCAGTTGACTTTCCAATCCCCATTTCCTTAGTCATTGTCATTCTTTACTCTCTAACCTATGTCTCTCTGCCATACTTTATACTGCCTGCATCTTCTACCTTGCCTGCATCTTCCACCTCACTCCCTTTAATCACCTTCCCTTTCCTAAAGAATTTACCTGGCTTGGCAAATCAATGAATGTTGTCTCTTATGCAGTAAGGGTTGAACAACGGAGTGGAAGAAGGGTTGGGGGCAGAGGAATTCAGGATAAATGTCAGGAGGAATATGGGAAGGATTCCAACATCTGGACCCTAAGTCAAAAGCCTGAAGTTTGCTTGTACAATTATGCCTGGTGCAGATGGAGTAGTTTCTGGAGAGGGGAAGGAAGGAGGGAGTGGAGCAGGATTCTGAGTGAAAGTTCTAAGTATTCAATTTCTCCGCTGTTATTTCATAAAGTTTTTACTTTGAATGGTGTTTCTGTCTTCTTAACTTCTGAATTCAGCTGAAATAACTCTATATCTGGTACAATAATTTCTTTTTCTGAGACCTTGGGATTTCTGATGGTTGCTGGAAGCAACTATTCTGCCATCTTGCTGGTCATTTGATCCTGAACCCTTCCTCCACTCTTGACATTCTTGCTATAAATGAAACCAGAAGACAAAAGGAAATTGCAACTAAATCGAAGCACGGCTCACAAATTCTTCTTGGGTAGACAAATAATGGAGTTGGTGAAGTTGATTTAGAAATCATTTCATGGGATGTCTGGTCCTTGTATTACAATGCTCATAATAAATATTTGTAAAAAGACCACCATGAAAAATAATTACATCTCATGTGCCCACATCTGTTTCAGAAGATGAAATGTTAGAGAAATTCTATGAAGAACTTGATAAGGCACTCAAATTAAATCAAAATACATACGTATATGTATATGTATACATACAAAAATATACGCGTGTGTGTGTATACTTTGATACCAGGATAGGCAAGGTATGTTTTTGGGAGTGATGAATGAGAAAAACCAAAGACTTGTAGCATCACAACTACACATCACAAATACTTTAAAAAATGAGTAGAAGTTGCTAGACATAGCAAGAACAAAACAGGTTAAAAAACAGAGCTTTATTTATTACTCACCAACACACACACACACACACACACACCCTTGAGATCAAAGCTTAAGTCTTGTAATTATTTTCATGCCACAAAATTTTCATTTTTATCTCTACTTCCACAACAAACTTCAAAAGCTCCTATTTTCAGTAATACAAACTACAATAATTTTTTTTCTTTTAATACTTCTTTTTGTTCAAATGATCCAAAAAAGCCATACCAATTTCTTCCACCATAATGTACATCATCTTACTTTAATAAGAAAAAAGGGAAAACATTACAGAGGTCTTAAATTACAATAATATATCTCTGACATCATCAGCCATTTTCCACACATGTGAATTTAAATCATTTAAAAACACCAACATATTTGCTGCAAGGGATATTTTTCTAAAATGTGTCATGCAACTCTTACCCTTCTTACCCACATCTAGCATAATGCCTTAAGGACAATCAGTTTTAAAAAATGTTTGTTGAACTGAACAAAGTATTCTAGGCATAATAAAATTTTTTCTTGCTAAGGATCATCATTATGAACATTGATAATAGTATTGTGCTCTTATATGCTATAACTACTTAACGGCCTCAGGGGATTTAAGGTATGTAGAGTTGTTTGCTCCATTACTAAGTGGCTAAAGATGTAACTGACTGATTTCTAATGTTTGCTAAAAGGTTTTTTTTCTGTCTTCTCCCTTACTTTTAACAATCTTTTTTCGGTTGAAAAGAAAACATAACTTTTTGCCTTCATATTCCCCTTTTTAACTTACTTCATTTGTATGCTTTGGGTTGGAAATTCAAATAAAACATATAAAAATTGAGACTAAAACAAAAATTATTAGTTTCTGAAGGGAATGACAGGCTTTCTTATTTGTAGGAATATGTATATGTTACAATAAACATATATATATATATATACACACACACACACATATATATGATATACACACACACACACAGAAAGTACTCTAATATTTTCCTTACTTTTCAGTTCTTCAGTAGATTCCAAATAGTTGAAGTTGCAAGATAAATGTTCTCTACATACGTATCAAACTAAAGTTTTTCCTCCTATCTAGAAGAAACCTGTATTTTGCCGGTCTCATCTTATTTTACGATGTCTTTGCCAACTCAACCCATAAATGACCACTGTTTTTTACTGGACCTGTGTTTTCAATAACCTAGGAAACTCACTCTAACAATGTCTGGGGTGCTAAGAGATGAGATGACTCCCCCAGGGTCACAACTAGTATATGTTAAAGGCAGGACTTGAACCCAGATTTTGATTCTGAGGCCAGTTTTCAATCCACTGTGCCATGCTGTCTTCAGAATACCTAATTAATTTTGTGTGTGTGTGTGTGTGTGTGTGTGTGTGTGTGTGTAGCAATACAGAGCTAGGTCCTAATTAGTACAAATAATGAATCCCACAGAGTGGCTGCATTATTCAAATTCACACTGTATGTTTCCACTGGGCTAGAACCAACTACTATTTTATTTTACATAATTATAACTTCAGATAGTGTGACAACACATGCAACCACTTCATAGTGTCCAATATTTGTAGTAATTGGGATAATGCTATATATATAGATGCATATACAATATATATACATACATACTAAAAGGAAAAATACTTCAAATTTGGAATATATTTAATATATGTGTATACATATATATATATATATATATATATAAGTATTAACAATATTTTTTACTTTAAAAATATAAAGCTATGATTATTGAGAATACCACAGAATTTGTTATTCTGGTATCCCATTCTGAATTTGCTTTAAAATTTTATATCTATGTTACAGATGGAATATGTATGTGTTTCAACATTCACATCAGGGCTAGAGACTATGATTTATTCCCAAAACTGTAAAAATTTATACAGAATTTAACACAAAAGTCCTTCTTACAATAGCAAGATAATTTTAGTAATATCTCTTAAAATTCAAAGGCATTTCTTACCTTCTCTTGTTTTATTAGATGCTACAAATCCAGACTGATTGGTTATCCTACAGATGACCTGTCGGCAAAGGCATCCTATCAGAGGATTTAGCTGTAAGGTGTATATTCACACATGCACACAAACTCTTTTGTGATTCTCTGTGTGTCTTTAAAAATGGTGAAGGAAGATTAGAGTTACTTTTAAAATACACAAATCAAACTCCCCAAATAATTTAGTTTGTTCAAGAGCCTTTGTAGTAAAGAATATCTAGTCAAATAAAACTAATGATCAAGAGAAATTAAAATGGCCAGAAATTAAACACACAGCCATTTTTGTAATATGAGAATGACCACACCAGATCAGAGCACTACATTAATCCAAATTAGAACTAAAGCCTGATAATTTCAAGACTATGAAAAACATCAAGAATCTAGTAATTCATGAAATTTTTTCAGAGTAGAAATTTCTTCAACATTGTATTATAGTCTAATTAATTTATAAATATTTTTGTCTAAAGGCTATCAAATTTGATATTCACATTTGCAAAACATCTGTTATCTTATTAGATACAAACTGTTCTAATTTAAGCACATAATATACATAAACTATGTTGCTGTTGTTGCTGTTCAGTCATTTTTCAGTTGTGTCTGACTCTTTATGACCCCATTTAGAGTTTTCTTGGTAAAGAATAGTTTGCCATTTCCTTCTCTAGCTCATTTTACAGGTGAGGAAAGAGGGCTAATTGACTCGTCCAGGGTCACATAGCTAGTCTGAGGCTGGATTTGAATTCATGAAGATGGGTCTTCCTGACTCCAGACCTGGCACTTTTATCCCCTGCACCACCTGTGTAAGCTATTACTTACTAATAAATGAAGCGTAAGCAGAAAATTCAGTAACATGCAATTGAAATTACATTAAGCATAAACATTTATTATGAAAACTATGAAAAACTTGCATTGTATTTATAAGTCAATTCTTACAATATTTAAATACTTCAAAAGGGTCTGTGTGATTTCACTGATGCAAGTATTCCCTCCATTGGTGCAGATCACAACAGTCCATATTTTTCCTTAATTTTTGTCCATGTTCTCACATATTTCCTCCATAGAGATCTGCTCAATGTGCTTGAGACCTTTCTCTAGGTGTTTTCACATTTTCATTACTATTATTGTAATTCTTGACCTTTTGTTCTGCCATGTGAATTTTGTTATTTTTTTCTAGCTCTAAAAAATATTAGTTTGGTAGTTTTAATGGTACAGCATTGAATAGTAAATTAATTTAGGCTACATTTTTATTTTTTATTATATTAGCTTGGCCTACTCATGAACAATTAATATTTCTCAAATTATGTGTATCTATTTTTGCAAAATGTTTCATAGTTAGATTCATATAGTTCCTGGGTGAATATTGGAACACACACTCCCAAATATTTTGTAGCTTCTGTATTTATGTTGAATAGAATTTCTCTTTCTAGCTTTTCCTCCTGGAGTCTGTTGACTGCTATCTTCCCACAGTCCTTCAATTCCTTTTTTGGTTAAATTTGTTTTACCCTTTCAAATCTGATATCTTTCCATTACTGTGGAAAATATAAGCAAAACAGAAGTTGGATGTTTCTGTTTTCTGCCTATTAATAAACCAAACATGAGGTTTCTCTTCTATTCTACATTTCTTGTCCTAAAGATAGATAGAAAAGCCATTTTGGGTACTCAGCTTTCCCTAAGTCTCAACTCATGCTGAGTTTTAGCCTTTGTAAACCTCCTCACATTTAAAGATCTACACCTGCTTTTGTGGCATGCTAGGAAGTGCAGTGAGAGGGGGGGCAAAAGACGTTGGTCTGTGTCCTGGCTCTACCACTTATTTGATCTTGAGTAAGTCACAAAATCTTTGAGCCTGCTTCCTCACATATAAAATGGAGATAGTTCTTAATTACTTGACTGACAGGGGCCTTGTGAGAATCAAATCTTCTGATATACAGGGACTGGTTTATAACCAACAAACACTACATGAATGCCAATTGTAATTTGTTGTAATGTTCCCCACATGTATTTTGTATATGTGCATTTAAAATCAGACCTCCCTCTGAAGTCAAATCAATCTCTAAATGACATTTCCTTTTCTTCTTTCTTAGGATCATTCACAACCATATTATCAAATTTTCATTTTTCAGGGGCTCCTAACATGAATATTGAGCTGTCTTACCTTTTGCTGAAGTTTATAGGATCATACTTATCACTTCTGATGAGTGAATTTTTGAAATAATGCTTTCCTAAATGGAACAGTTGCCTAAAGGCCTCATGTCTGACTATGTCTAATTCTTCTCCTTGGTCATCACATACTCTAATAGAACATGATCACTTTTCCTAAGGTTCCTATCACTTCCACTCTATCAACTAGTTCCTCCTCACTGGGCAAAAATTGAGTCCAGAGTAACATTTCCCCTCCTTACTTCTCCAACTTCTAAGAGATAAAAATGGTAAAAGACAGCAGTTTATTGGATATAATGCTTTCAGTTAAATGGTGCTTCTGGTAGATAGGAGTTAGAAGCCAGTGCAATTCTTCCAGCATGACTTCATCTTAACCCACACTGAGCAGCAGCAGACCAAGTACAGTTTCTGGGAATAAGGTTTGTGATCTATATTACTCAACAAGTACATTATTTATTTATCTTATCAGAAATTCAGACTACTTTTCCTCCATTTGGGTTGGCATTCTGTAGTATATTCCCAAAATAATACTGCCTCTGTTTTTTTCTCTTATCACACTCACACAAAATGCTCTGCATTATGTTCACCCCACCTGACCAAGGAACTTCCAGACAAGTGTAAACATTCTTCCAAGTTCTATTCTCTTGATTCCATTCTCCATAAAGCTGGCAAAATGACATTTCCAGCATGGGTCTGACCATATCATTAGAATTAAAAAGGACTGAAAAAGGTTTCCTGTAGAAGGTGGGATTTTAGGTGGGACTTGACGGAAGCCAGGGAAGTCAAGAGGTAGAGTTTTGGAGGGAGAGTATTTTAGGCATGGGGGACACCCAGTGAACATGCCCAGAACCAAGAGATGGAATAAAAAGTCTTCTCTACATCACTATTCATTAGAGAAATGCAAATTAAAACAACTATGAAGTATCACATCACACCTATCAGATTGGCTAACATGACAAAACAGGAAAATGATAAATGTTGGAGAAGATGTGGGAAAATTGGAATATTAATGCATTGTTGGTGGAGTTCTGAACTGATCCAACCATTCTAAAAAGCAATTTGGAGGTAGGCCCAAAGGGCTATAAAAATGTGCATCTTTGATCCAGCCATACCACTACTAGGTCTGTATTGCAAAGAGATCATTAAAAAAAAGAAAAGGACCCACATATATAAAAATATTTATAGCAGCTCTTCTTGTGCTGACAAAGAATTGAAAATTGAGGTGATAACCATCAATTGGGTAATAGCTGAACAAGTTGTGGTATATAAATATAATGAAATATTATTGATGATAGTATTATATATTATTATTGATGAATATTATTAATGATGAGCAAGCAGACTTCAGAAAAACCTGGGAAAGACTTGAATGAAATGATGCTGAGTGGAGTGAGCAAAACCAGGAGAACACTGTACACAGTAACAAAAATATTGTGGGATGACGAACTTGGATAGACTTAGCTCTTCTCAGCAGTTCAATGATCTAAGACAATTCCAGAAGACTCATGATGGAAAATGCTATCTACATTCAGAGAAAGAACTGTGGATTGCAGATTGAAACATCGTATTTTCTCTCTTTTTTTGTTTTTTCCTTTCTTGTGGCTATTCCCTTTTGCTCTAATTCTTCTTTCACAACATAACAAATGTGGAAATATGCTTAATATGATTGTACATGTATAGCCTATATCAGATTGCATACTGTCTTGGGGAGGGAGGAGAGGGAGAAAAATCTTATAAAAGTGAATGCTGAAAACTAAAAATAAGTTGATTAATTAATTTTAAAAAAGTTTTAAATAACATTCTTACAACATCACTAACGTGAAAATATGTTTAATAGGGAAAAAAAGAAAGAGACTAAATAGGATGAATGGGAGACTTTACTGGGAATGAAAGAAAGAAGGAGGGACAGGAAATCAGTACTGTATAATAGAGGTACACAAGATGAAGACTACATTGCCATGGAGGAAGGGCAATTCCACAAACCTAAAAGGGCTATATAAATAAATATGCATGTGATATAAAAAATAATTTAAAAATAACAAACAAAAAACAAAAAAAAGAATCTTGTTCAAGGAATAGCCAGGAGTCCAGTGTCACTAGACTGAAGTGCACATGGTTAGCGGAGTAGTTGAAGACATAAGAAGCCTCAAAAAGTATGGGGGATGAAGGAGGAGCCAGGTTATGAAGAGCTGTGAAAGCCAGAGGATCCCAGATAATAAATCACATTTATTCTACAATATATATTCCAAATGCTTATCTAAATGCAATCTGTGTTTCAATACCTAGCCAGAGTCAAACAACTCAAGGACCCAATTATTTCACTTCTTCTTCTGACTGCTCATAGGCATAAGTCATACTACATCATGTGACACTTAACCATCTTAGAAAAACACTCACAATGATGCTAATTTTCCCTGTTCCACCACTTTTACAACCTTATATCTCATTGTGCAAACCACACAAACTTTCTAATACCTACTTGGGCTCTTAGTACCCTTCTTATACCCCTGGCTTCTCTAGTAATCCTTAACCAAGACTATAAATAAATAAATGAATGAATAAAGTACATAAATAAATGAATGAATAAACAAACAAAAATAAATAAATGAATAAATGAATAAATGAATGAATGAATGAATGTGTGTATACGTATATATAATATGAATACATATAATATATAACATACATCATAAAATATACACTGTATATAAATTATATGTTATAATTATTATTTAATTGATATTAATTAATATATAACAAATAATAATATATTACATATATATCAGTCAGTTCAAAACTGAAGTCTCTCCAAGAAATCTTTTCTTCCAACATTCATTCCCTTAACCCATATTCACTTAACATTTACTGCTTTCCACAATTGTTTTTTAACAGTTTCATTTGTTATATTATTTCTTCTTCAAGTAAACTGCTAAACTCAATTCCTTTTTTTTATGCCTCCCAAAGCACCTAGTACAATTTTATACTGTTTTATGGGGGAACTCAAAGAATGCTTGATGAATAAAAGAAATCTAGATTAATACATCCTTTTCAAGTAATTTTTCCATTTACAGTAATTATTCACACCACTGTAAGGTAATGGGGAAAGTTTATGTCTATAACTTAAATAGTTTTAAAATCAAAGTAATAATTGTCCTCATCTATTAAACAGAATGGAAAAAACCATCGTTACATAAAGGAGATGGTTCACCATAAAGTGCCATACAAATACTTCAGTATGACAGACGCTTATTTTTGTAACTGGCAATCACAGTTCTTTCACTTCACAGATCTATGTGCATGGTTGATATGTATTTTGTCAAGAATGCCTAATCACAGATATTTAATAAAACTACCTTTCTGACAATGTGGCATAGTTGAAAGAGTGATAGACTTGGGGGTCAAGAAGACTGGAATTCCAGTCCTACTTCTGATACTTACTAGCTGCATGCTAAGCCTCAGTTTTCTCATCTACAAAATGGAGACCTGTAATAGCTACCTTTCAGAGCTGTTGTAAATGTCGAATCAGTGAATATACAGAGCTTTCCAAACACTATGTAAATGAACTATGTGAATGCTAGTTACTATTCTTATTGTCAAATAAATGTAATAACACGAGATTAAATTTCAGATAGACTAGTGCAGAAACTGGTGACAGAAGCCTCAACAGGACAGTAACAGACTTTTACTCCACTGAGAACCTAATTTTATTGCATTTCTTTTAGACACCTGGATTTCTTTCCTTAAGGATGTGATAAGAAATCTTTCATTTTAATAAAACACAAAGTCTTATGAAAGTAACAGCAATATGAATTACCTTTTTCATTGTAATTTCATGCAGGAGAGGCACCTTTGGGCTTTAACAAACTAGATATTTTTAAATACTTACTTCCTTTTATGTATTTGTGTATTTCTGAAAGAAGTCAAGAATCCTCTAAATCTGGAGGAAGGTGCTTTTTGCAGTTAAGTTTTATGCTCACTTGGGGGCAGCTACCTTTCTGATTATGGTACCAAACTACTTTCTGAGGTGGAAATAACTTTAACAACTAGAAGTAATCAGCTACCACTAAATATTTTAGCTGAACAAAGACTGTTTAGCGCCAGAGATGAAAAATCTTACCTACAGAATAAGCCAATAACAGGAACAATTTTTTTGCCCTGCATAGTGCTACACATACCACAATGTAAAATTAAGAGAATTCTATGATGCCTTAGGGAGACAGGGGCCTTTCCTGGGAAAAAAATACACACTGGCTTCACTCGTTCAATTCATTTGTTAACTACACAGTAAGTTCAATGTACTAGACATGGGGTCTAGGGGCAAAAACATACAAAGAGAAATAAGATACAGTCCCTAACCTCAGGGAGCTTCCAAGCTAGTAGGGAGAGTAAGGTGAGTAGCCAAACAAATATTACAAACTGGAATGTGACAAGTATCTAACTAGCAGTGTAAAGGCCTACAAGATCATCAGTGCTAGAGAAGCTGCTATGGGCTCCTGAAGGAAATACAGCTTTGTATTTTTCAGAGATTTGTAGACTGCAAGCAGTCAACTACTTCTTGAAGAAATGAACATAACTAACAATGGTCTGATCTGGTATGATACATTCTTCTGTGACATTTACAGTGAATATAAGAATGCCAACTTTAGTGTACAAGATTATAAGTTTCTGTAGTTATGTAAAAATATGAACTAATAGATTTTTTTTATTTCTCAAAATAAATGTTTGCTGTAATTTTAGCACACTTTTACATATGCTGCTTTTCTCTCTTTTCCTTCATTAAAGATAATAACATAAACTTACAGGTAAGCAGAAATGTTTATCCTTAGGCACAATCTCACAATGCCAACAGGTTAAGGAAAAAAAATGTTGACTAGAGCTATTAAAAAAAAGAAACCTCTTCCCAAAGGCAATGAGATGATGATTGGATGCTTCTTCCAACAGGTCATTAGGAGAACAATGCATCACTCTGGATTTGCAGCAGGCCCGAACATAAAAAACAGCTATGTTAATTTGGATTTCTTTATATCAAATGGTAAAAAAAATCATTTTTTACTAAATGAGAAGCAAAAGCAAAATACATTTAAAGAATTACAATAGAGAATAAGAAAGAACAGAAAAAATATATTTGTGAAACACAAATATTAATGACTACAGAAACACTCTTTTGCAAACAATAGTCCATATTTATTCATTTAAATTGGTAAAATGTATTCTATCATCTAGGCCTGGCTCAAATCTTTTCTTTATGTGTATAAGCAGCAACTAAATGTATTGTTTCTAGTCGATTCAACAAACATTTAAATAGTGTCCATCATATGCAAAGTACTCTAATAGATGCTTTTCATACATAACTTTTTCCCTCAAGAAACATAAATGAATGGTGGGAAAGGGGAAAGGGGTGACAGGAATAAGACATTAACAACAACAAAAATAAACCTAATAGAAGGCAGAATATATTTGTTGAAAATAAATGGATCCTATAGATTGCTACAAGAAATATGAGGAAACAGTGATTGCTTTAAACTGAGAATAATTAGAAAAATCTTCATGAAGGAGGTAGAATATGATTTAGATCTTGAAGGAGGTAAACGATTTAAAAGGAAGAAGGAATGTCTGTTCAAGGCTTTGGGGACTGTGTGAGCAAAGGGAATGGCATGGGAAAGGGCAGATTTAAAAGGGCTAGGGTGATATATTTGGCTGTAGTGTAGACTACGATAAGAAGGAATATGAGAGAAAACCAGAAGCAAGTTGGAGCCAGAATTATGGAGACACAAAGATAAGGAGTTATACTTTATTAAATCGGTGATAAAGAGACATTGAAAGTTTCTAAGTAGAAGAATAATGCAGAGTGTTGCATACATTAGAAAGACTAGTAGTATAGAAGTAAATGATATATTGAAGAGGGAAGAGAATGGAAGAAGGCAGAACAGTTGGAAGGTTATTACAGGATGATAAAAGTTGAAGGATGATAAAAGCCTTAAATAAGGTGATTGAAGAGGAAATTCAAGGGAAGGGAAAATTTAAGAGATACTGAGGTGGCAGAATCTATTGTACTTAACAATGAAAGGATCTAGTATGAGAAGGAAAAAGTCCAAGTTGAATGCAAGGTTTTGCACAGAGTTTTTGAGCAAGGGAAAGTAACAGTAGTATCAACAGAAATAGAGAAGCTATGAAGAATGGCAAATTGTGGAGAAAAGATGATCAGTTTGGTTCTGAAAAAATTGAGTGTTAGATGTCAAGAGGACAACCAGGTGAAGACACCTAATAGATATTATGAATTAAAGAACTAGCATACTGGGCAAAAGTCAAAAGAAGAAATATAGATTTGGCATCATTCTGCTAATAACTAAAGTTCACTTAAGAATCAGAAGAAGAGAATAAGCATCTATTAAGTATGTACTATATAGCAAGGACCATGCTAAGTTCTGTGAGTTTAAAAAAAAACTGCCACACTTCAAGAAGAAGAGGATGAAACACCAAGACTGTGGAGAAAGTAAGAAACAGATCCTCGGCAACCCATATTTAATGTCTATGAGGAAGATGATGATCTAGTAAAAGGGAAAGGACTAATTTGGAAGTCAAAAGAAGGGTGAATATCAAGGAGGAGGTAATCCAGAAGTATTAAATACTAGAGATCAAGTAGGAGGAGGACTGAAAAAAGTCATAAGCTTCGGCAATAAAGAGATTATCAACAATCCTGGAGAAAAAACTGCAATAAAATCATAAGGATAGAATTAAGATTAGACCGCAAGGAATTAAAGAAGTGAGTTTAAATTATTCCTTCTTGAAGTTTGACAGTGAAGAAAAAGAGAAATGATGATAATTTGAAAGAGTAGTGAGAGCAAAGGAAGGACTTTTGGAGACAGAAGATCTGAGTATGTTTATAAGCAGAAGGAAAGAAGTCAGCAGAGAAAGAAGGATTGAAGATACAAGAGAGAAAAGGATGACATATGAAACAGAGGAGAGCTGCTTAATCAAAATAACTACCAGGCATTAATATATAATCAATGTGGAAACCATAGGGTACAGAATTAATACTTAAAAGCTTAATTTTTAATACTTAGAAATACTGTATATTATACTGAATAGTAATTCAGTGAATAATAAAAATAAAAATTAAGACAAATATAATAGTATGTTATGTCCAAAATCTTATTTGGTAAAATACTTTAGAACAACCTATAAAAGCTATTATGAATTGATTCACCAGTAGTCTTACCAGATGTACCTGCTCAAGTAAAATAAAGCTCTCTATTTATGACTACATATCTCTAAGTACATATTTACTTACATCTTCCTTAGACACCAAAGAACAAATCTGCTTCGCAGAATATTTACAAACAGTTAAAGAAAGAGATCACAAAATAATCTAAGCTAGATAAGTAAGCTGCATATTTCAAACAATATGGAAAGAATTTCCTTTGGAATATTTAAAGGTTATTGAATTTTCTCAAACAGCTCAATGATCTATGCTGTGTCTGCATTTCCTTACTTCAAATTCATCCTCCTTAGGAAATAGTTACTGCAATCTTAGACTCTAAATTCTAAAACACCTCATTCAAAAATTAAATGAAAGCATTAAGGGAAGGGATAAATTCACTTAGGAGGCACATACCATAACCTTCCCTACTGAATACATTAAATATATCTCTCAGTAATTATAATAAAAACTACAAAATCTTACCTGGAATAGCACTACCAATTGGTGTATGCCAGAGGAATACTGGGTCTACCAACTCTACATCGCGCAGCTTTTTGGTTATACATGGTATATGAGGACTGTTCTGATGCAACATGACATAAATTTTGACTGAAATATAATATTCAAAATTATATTTCTACATTAATTATTTTTCCATACTAATATATTAGTATTATAAAACTTCCCCCATAAAAATAAAGATGTTAGATTTTGTTGTGTTCTTTTACAGTTACTCTAATTCTATAATAATTGCCCTTACTTCTAGAAGAAAAATATTTTTTAGCTTTGGTTTATAAATATAGAAAAGTAATTTAAAAGAGTAGAATTTTTTTCTTCTTTTTCCACTAATTTTCTTCAATGTGTCTAATAAATTTGTCTTTATCATTCAAAAATATTTCTACTTACCTACCATAATTTATATTCTTCTTAAAAGAGAATTCTTTAATTAAAAATTACAATGTAGATTAAAATGCTCCTGTCAGAACTTTGTCCTGTCTATTGTTCCTTTTGTAAAGATTATTTATAAATTGAAAGGGATTCTTATACTGAAGAGTAAATAAAAACACTCATGGCATAACAAAGACATCTGTGTGACTTAATTTCCTATATAAAATAAGAAATTAATTTGTGAGGATAATACGTAGCCAAATAGTTCTACACATGAAGGCACTTTGTGACCTTGATTTTCAGAAAGATTATTTCTAATTTACATAATTGGATTCTTCATGAGCTGAAGAGAATTTAGAAATCATCTTATCATTTTTAAGGACCACAGCTGATTTTCCTATTCACAGGAACACAGAATCATAGATCGAGAACCAATAGGGACTTCAGAGGTCATATCGTCCTGCAGAACAACCTTCCCATTTTACAGATGGGGAAACCAGTGTTCAGAGAAGCTGAATGACTTGCCTAAGGCCAAACAGGTAATAATGTCCTAGAACAGAAGAGACATAATACTTCTTTCTTCATGTTCTAATTGGGAATAAGAGGAATATTAGAGACCTTTGTCTAGAATTCTCATTTTTCAGATGGGAAAAATAAGATCAAAGAATTTAAATGGCTTTTATGACTTTATATGACCAAAGTCATATAAAAGTAGGGTAATAAGAATCAGGTAAATATATTTTATATGTACATAGTATTTATACTGTGAACTCCTTGATGAAAAGAAGGTTTTTGCCTTTCTTCCTATCTCCACTGCTTAGTTGTTGACTGACTCACCAACTTCCACTTCCCAGGCTAGTTCTCTTTCCCTCATCCCATACTGCCTCCATAACATGATCTGATTAAACTTATCTTTGTGGTGCCTCCTCAGAAAGTTTCAGGTCTACTACCTTCCTCTATGGAACATCTACCAACCCTTTCTAAGCGTTTCAACAGTATGATTTTTTAACATTTAATTCAAAGAGTCAAGCAACACTTTAGAAACAGTACATCAAGTCTTTGTTCTAATTGCAGATTGCATGTGTCAGGAATACATCTTAATGTTAAGAATCACAATCATTCCCTTGAGTCTCCAAGAAAAATAAAGTCATTATAGGCTGCCAGAAGCTTTTCATCTAGATGCTTACTACCCTATGGATGAAGTGGTTTTGCATGCATAAATATACACACATATACATGCAAACCCACATATAACATATCAGTAAGAACACAAAGATATCATACATGACTAATCCTATGAACCTCTGGCCTCAATAGTAAAGTGTCAAGACCAGACAACTATAGAAAAAAGATGGGTTAAAGTCTAAAATCTAAATTCTCCTCCCCCCAACAAATATGTATAATGTATGTGTCTATTCATAACATATCTAGTGTTGCATATTCATGAGGTACATACTCAATTAAATAAAGAAATTAATTCACACATGAATATCTTGTATACATACATATATTTTGCTACAGTGTAAAACAAAGCTTCAAAAAGAACTTTAAAAAAAAAAAAGAAATTCCAAGCTATGTGACTTGTGGCAAGTCACACAAGTCCTCTTAATCTTTAGTTTTATCTTTTGGAAAAATAAGGAGGTTGGCCTAGATGATCTCTAAGGTTTCTTTTTTTCTAATTTATTTAAATATTTATTTTTAGTTTTCAAAAATTCACTTCCACAAGATTTTGAGATCCAAATTTTCTCCCCATCTTGCCCCTCCCACCCACACAAAGATTGTGTGCATTTTGAATGCCCCTTTCCCTAACCTGCTCTCCCTTCTATCTCTCCCCATTCTCTTATTCCCTTCCCCTTCTATTTTCCTGCAGGGCAGGATAGATTTCTATACCCCATTGCCTGTATATCTTATTTCCCAGTTGCATGTAAAAACAATTTTTAACATTTGTTTTTAAAACTTTAGGTTCCAAATTTTCTCCCTTCCTCCCTCCCCACCCATCCTCATTGAGAAGGCAAGCAACTTGATACAGGTTATATGTGTGTAGTCATGCAAAACACTTCCATAGTACTCATGTTGTGAAAAACTAACTATATTTCCCTTCATTCTATCCCACTCTGTTTATTCTATTCTCTCTTTTGACCCTGTCCCTCCTCAGAAGTGTTTGCTTCTGATTACCCCCTCCCCCAATATGCCCTCTCTTCTATCATCCCCCCCCCAACCCCTTCCTCACTATTTTCCTATATGGTAGAATAGATTTCCATACCCAATTGAATGTGTATGTTATTCCCTCTTTAAGCCAAATCCTATGAGAATAAGATTCACTCATTCCCCCTCACCTTCCCCCATTTCCCCTTCACTGTAAAAGCCTTTTCTTGTCTATTTTATGTGAGATAATTTACCCCATTCTACCTCTCCCTTTCTCCTTCTCCCAGTATAATCCTCTCCTACCCCTTAATTTTATTCTCCAGATATCACTCCTTCATCTTCAACTTTCCCTATGCCCTCTATCTATCTATCTATCTATCTATCTATCTATCTATCTATCTATCTATCTATCTATCTATCCATCTATGTGTGTATATATATATATGTATGTATATATATGTATGTATATATATGTGTGTGTATATACATATAAATACATATAACTTTTCCTTCCCACTACCCTAATACTGACAAAGGTCTCATGAGTTACAAATGTCATCTTTCCATGTAGGAATATAAATAGTTCAACCTTAATAAGTCTCTTACGATTTCTTTTTCCTATTTACCTCTTCATGTTTCACTTGAGTCTTGTATTTTGAAAGTCAAATTTTCCATTCAGCGCTGGTCTTTTCATCAAGAATGCTTGAAAGTCCTCTATTTCACTGAATGACCATTTTTCTCCTGAAGGATTATACTCAGTTTTGCTGGGTAGGTAATTCTTGGTTGTAATCCTATCTCCTCTACCCCCTGGAACATCATAATCCATGCCCTCTGGTCCCTTAATGTAGAAGCTGCTAAATCTGGTGTTATCCTGATTGTGTCTCCACAATACTTAAATTGTTTCTTTCTGGCTGCTTGCAATATTTCTCCTTGACCTGGGAACTCTGGAATTTGGCTACAGTATTCCTCGGAGTTTTCCTCCTCTTTCAGGAGGCGATCAGTGGATTCTTTCAATTTCTATCTTGCCCTCTGGTTCTAAAATATTAGGGCAGTTTTCCTTGATAATTTCTTGAAAGTTGATGTCTAGGCTCTTTTTTTGATCATGGCTTTCAATAGTTTAATAATTTTTAAGTTATCTCTCCTGGATCTATTTTCCAGCTCAGTTGTTTTTCCAATGAGATATTTCATATTGTTTTCTATTTTTTCATTCTTTTGGACTTGTTTTACAGTGTCTTGATTTCTCTTAAAGTCACTAACTTCCAATTTGGCCAATTCTGCTTTTGAAGGCTTTCTTCTCCTCATTGGCTTTTTGGACCTCTTTTGCCATTTGGATTAGGCTATTTTTTAAGGTATTATTTTCATTAGTATTTTTCTGGATATACTTTAGCAAGCTGTTGGCTTCTTTTTCATGGTTTTCTTGAATCACTCTCATTTCTCTTCCCAGTTTTTCCTCTGATTCTCTTACTTGCTTCTCAAAATCCTTTCTGAGCTCTTCCATGGCCTGGGACTGATCCATATTTTTCTTAGAGGCTTTGGATGTAGGAGCTTTGACTTCATTGTCTCGTTCTGGTTGTATGTTTTGATCTTCTTTATCACCAAAGTAAGATTTTATGGTCTGACTTATTTTGTGAGGTTTGGTCATGATCCTAGTCGATTACTTGAGTTTTAAACTCTTTGTTAAGGTAGGGGTCTGCTTCCAGTGTGGAGAATGTACTGTCCCAATATTTGGGGGTTTTGTGCAGCTGTTTTCAGGGATACTTCTAGGGACCTATAAATTTTCAGTTTTTCCAAGGTGCTATGATAAGAAGCAAGGTGTTTACTCCTTTCCTGGCCTGTGCTCTGGTCTGTGAACGACTACAAGCACTCTTTTCTGCCTTGGAACTGTAAGGAAGATTTCCTCTTTACCACCACTACTAGCTCCACTATGCCAGCACTCTTCCTCTCCCTAGAACCATCACCCCGAACTCTGACCCAGATCCAAGCATGGGCAAAGCAAGAGAATCCTGCACCATCCAAGAGATCCCTGCCCTCCCCTTCTCATCAGCCACTTGATTCCCCTTCAGTCTGTGGGCCAGACGTTCTGGAAGAGGCCAGCACCCCAGGGCCATGTTTGGGGATTGGGGATGGGACCATGCTTCTCTCTCACTGCAGTCATAGATTTTCCCCACTGACCTTCTAACTTGTTTTTGGTGTTCCTGGGTCTAGAAGTCTGGAAACTGCCACAGCTGCCAGCAATTCAGTTCTCTGAGGCTTGCTCCAGGTTTGCTGAGGCCCTGTGTGCCTATGCAAAACTGTGCTCCTCTACCTGCCTGGTGTAATATACCTTTCTGATCAACCATCCAGGATGTCTTGGGCTGCAAATTTGTTTCACTCTGTCTTTTTGTGGATTCTGCTGCTTCAGAATTTGTTTAGGGCCATTTTTACATGTATTTGGAGGGTTTGGGGGGAGAGCTCAAGCAAGTCACTGCTTTTATTCTGTCACCTAGGCTCCACCTCCTAGTCTATTTTTTAAGGTATTATTTTCATTAGTATTTTTCTGGATCTACTTCAGCAAGCTGTTGACTTGTTTTTCATGATTTTCTTGCATCACTCTCATTTCTCTTCCTAGTTTTTCCTCTACTTCTTTTACTTACTTCTCAAAATCCTTTTTGAGCTCTTACATGGCCTGGGACTGATTCATATTTTTCTTGGAGGCTTTTAATGTAGGAGCTTCAACTTTGTTGTCTTCTTCTGGTTGTATGTTTTGATCTTCTTTGTCACCAAAGTAAGATTCTATGGTCTGCCTTTTTTTGTGAAGTTTGCTCATGATCCCAGCCAATTACCTGAGATAAACTCTTCGTTAAGGTAGGGATCTGCTTCCAGCATGGAGAATGTACTGTCCCAAACTTCGGGGGTTTTGTGCAGCTGTTTTCAGAGATACTTCTAGGGACATGTAAGTTTTCAGTTCTTCCAAGGCGGTATGATCAGGGGTGAGGTGTTTACTCCTTTCCTGGCTTATGCTCTGGTCGATGAGTGACCACAAGCATTCTTTTCTACCTTGGAACTGTGAGGGGGATTATCTCTGCACACCACCACAAGCTCCACCACGCCGGCACTCCTTGCCCCAGGACCGCCACCCAGGACTGCAACCCAGATCCAAGCACAAGCAAAGCAAGAGAATCCTGCCTCAGCACCAGCAAAGAGATCCCTGCAATCCCTCTCTGATCAGCCACTTGATCCCCACTCTGTCTGTAGGCTGAGGCTCCAAAAGTAGCCACCACCCAAGGGCTGTGGAGAGACTGGGGCTGGATCGAGCTCCTCTCTCACCATGGTTGATAGACCTTTCCTACTGACCTTCTAAGTTGTCTTTGGTGTTTGTGGGTTGAGAAGTCTGGAAATTGCCACAGCTGTCCATGATTCAGTTCTCTGAGGCCTGCTCAAGGATTTCTGAGGCCTGGTCTTTGCTGCGCTGGCCCACACTGAACTATGTTGCTCTCCCAGCTTGGCGCAAGAGACCTTTCCTGCCAACCTTCCAGGTTGTCTTCAACTGGAAATTTGTTTCACTCTGTCTTTTTGTGGCTTCTGCTGCTCTAGAATTGTTTGGATCCATTTCTTACAAGTATTTGGAGGGGTCTGGGGGAGAGATCAAGCAAGTCACTGCTTTTACTCCACCATCTTGGCTCTGGCCCATCTAAGGTTTCTTTAGAGTAGCGCGAAAAAGAGAAGGGACTTCTGGCTCCATTTAATCCAATCCTTACCGAGATAAGAACATACTCTACAAAATACCCAACAAGCAGTCAATCATACTCTGCTTAAAATTCTCAAGGAAGAAGAAACCTGCTACTTCCTATTGTCCTTCCACTATGGGACAACATTATTTATTAAAAAGTTTTTATTTATATTGAGCTCAATTCTGTGACTCTAAAACTTCCAGCTATTGCCCCTAGTTCAGTTCTCTGAGATTAAGTTTAACATACTCATTGTATTTGGGGGTTTTTCTGGCAAAGATGCTAGAATAGTTTGCCATTTCCTTCTCCAGATCATTTTATAAATGAGGAACACAGCCAAACAGGTTTAAGTGACTTGCCCAGAGTCACAGACTAATAAGCATCTGAGGACAGATTTGAACTCAAGCTAAGTCTTTCGGACTCCAGGCCCAGCCCTCATCTATCACTATCCACTCTACCTATCTTTGAAATGATAACCCTTAAAATACTTACAAACCACCTCTGCCCCACCCCATAGAAACAAAACACACAACTTCTCCAGATTAAACATCTATAATTCCTTTAACCCATCCTCATATGGCATGATCTTAAGACTCTTCACATGCTATCTGTAATCCTCTGGTCCCCCTCCAGCTTATCACTCTCCTTCTCAAAATGTGGTATCAGAATTGAACCTAATATTCCAGAGATCATCTGCTGTGGGAAGAGAATAGCTAGACTATCACTTACACAGTTTTAGATACCCTGAACTCTTATAACACTTCATAGCTCACCAGCTTTCTGACAAGGATAGCTGGAGAGGCTTTGTCAAAGATTTGGTTAAAATCTAGATAAACATTATTGCTACTGATCTCCCATCAGTCAAAGGAAGAAAGGAAGGGAAAGAAAGAAGGAAAATGTCAGTCCAGCATGAACCATCTTTAGTCAAGTTACACTGACCCTCTGTGATCAATGTTAGCCATGTAGATACTTAATAACCATTTCTTTAAATAAGAGATTACAGATGGAATCAAGTTCAATTCATTGGCCCATTACTTACGAACTCTACTATCTTTCCTTAAAAAAGAAATCAAAATATCTGCCATCTCTAGTCTTTTATGATCTCTCGTATTCACCAAAATCTTTCAAAAATTTGTCAGTAGCTCAACAATCACATTCACCCTCTCTTTCAAAATCCAAGAAAGGAGTATGTCTGAGTCTAGTGACTTGATGGCACTTTCTATCTCCCAATTCATCTTGGGTTTGATTGTGTGGACTACGTGTACCCTGGGCTCACTCTGCTTACACCCCTCAACCATAAGCAAATTTAAACAAATCTTTTTCTCATCTTTATTCACAGAAGCAATAAAAATACAGGGGAAGATGAAGTATAACCAGAAGTTTTGATCACTTTAAGAGAGAAAACTGAACTGCTTCCCTCTCAATCCTAAACAAACCCTCTTCTTGGTGTTTTATTTATAAAAAACAATCAAATGGTAATAGAATATGGGATGGTTGAGCTTTTGGTTTTATAATAAAATAAAATAAATTTTAAAAAATCAATAAAAAACTTATTTTTAAAAAAACTGTCAACTAAAGTTTTGTTCTAGGAGTACAGAGAGTTATACCAATTCCACAAAAGTTGCATATGCAACCAGAAGAAACAACAAGATGATTAAATCTCTAGAGTAATACTGTTTACAGGAAGAATGTCAAACCCAAATAGAAATGGCTGAGCCCCACAACAGAAAACCACAAATTAACATTATCTATGATGTACTATAATTTTAATTTGTTTTGTTAACTATTTCCCAATTATATTTTAACCTGGTTCCAGCTGTGGGAGTTCCGCTACACTGGAGCTTGACAGATCGATACAGACCTACTTCTGCAATATACTTGTTACTTATTTTCATACAACTTAAGTCCTCACTGTACAAAATTTAAGAGAAAGCAAAGAGCAGAGTACAGTGTTTAACAATGTTTCCATTTTATAACTAAATTAAATGGGTTATATGATGATCACCAAGAATAGCTGCAAGATTAACATACTAAAATTCATATGCTGTAATGTTACAAATTATAAATTTAGAAGAAAAATATATTAATTTTTTTCTAGGATGCAAATGAATGCAGAATGAACTGTTACAAATGCCTTCTTTAGGTCATCTGAGTAATGTGAAGTCCTGAACAATGGGAATCTTTACCTTGGAAAACCCAGAAGCTGGAATGAGGATCATGAATCAGGAAAAAAGGCAAAATAGTGGAGTACTGATATGAGGTTTGAGAAAGCAGAAAGGGAAAAAAGGTACTAAAATATTATGACAAAAATAATAGCCTCCTCAAGTAATTAAGATCAACCTGTCATGTCACACAAAACACAATTTTGAAGGACCGCAAGAAGACCAAAAGTTGAATTCAAACATTCATTGTTTCAAAAGAAGCCTACTTTAACAAACAAAAATAGCATAAATAAATCTCAAAGTAAAACTATCAATTTGGATTGACTGAATTCAAAACATGAGATTATGTAGATACCTAATTTTTAAAAATACATCAAGAGCTACAGGGCATACCTTCTGACACTACTTTAATAGAGTGGTATAATATTTTCTACATTCTTAAATGTTCAAATTACCTTTGAGAAATTGCCCAGATACTACATATATCATTTCCTTACAAAACCTTAAGTAGGTGCAGCAGGCAAGGTTGAACTTGAATAGACACAACCATATGATAAAAATGATCCTGAGGACATGAAGAGACATAGCACTGCTTTCTAATTTCTGGGGCTAAAATGGACTTTAATTAAAAGTATGCATATTGCTTTCTCAGAAGCACTGGTTATTTATTATTTAATTTATAAATACCTGGAATGTTTGTTGATCCTACCAATTTCACTGTGTCTTCATCCTCAAGGATCTGTCTTAAGTACCGGGCAGGATAGATATATCGAACTATAAAAGAAATTTGAAAGAAATTAACAGTGCTTTAGATTATAGCAGAAGTTGTCTACATTGAATTATTAGCATCAGTTGCTAAATTGCTAAGAGAATTATAAACCTATTATCACTGAAACTAATAGTATTTTTGGTAAGAAAACATTACCAAATGTTCACACCTTCAACACTCCTTTACTAAAGCATCTTCTATATACAAATGACTGTGCTGAGCACATATAATTATATTAAATGGTCTTTTCAATTCAGACTATATTTTGTCATCAAATATTTTATTTTATTTAAATTTAATAAATTCCCACTTATGTGCCCAGAACAATACTTGTCATGGAATGACACATAGATATTCCCAGAAGACACAGACTACATTTTATTACTATTGATATAAACAAACAAAACAAATTCCAAACATGCACACTCACAGCCTCAGCCTTGTAATACTACTTTTGTGTTTCACAGAGAACTGAGGATTTAGAGCTCAATGAAGCCTTAGACATCATTTACTCCAAACCACTCATTTTGCTGATAAGAAAATCAGCCCTGAGAGTCAAGTGACTTGCATATGTTCACACAAGTAACAAGTACAACAAGGATCCAAAACCAGATCCCCTAATTTGAAATACAGTGCCTTTTTCACTGCATCAGACTGGTTACTTATCCTGTAATGTCTTAGATGGAAACTTAGGTTCCTTAGGGAGTTAAACAATTAAACTCCCTTTAAATTATTCTGCCTTTCTCATTATAGAAATGCCTTACAAAAAGAATTTTTATAGTTAAGTATGATAGCAAGAATCCAATGCATCTGTAACTTTTAAAGAATATTTAAATCAGTGGTCTCAACTAAACTTCAGCAGTGTCCAACTTTGTCACAAATTATTTCAGAAGGCGTTGGTAATTTCTCAAGAAAGAATCAACAAGAATACCTACTATTTAGATAGCGCTTCAAGATTTGCAAAGAACTTTACATACATCTTATTTTATTCTCACAACAGCCTTGTGAAAAAGTTCCTATTATTACCTCCATTTTACAGATGAGGAAACTGAAGATAAGAGAGGTTAAATAACTTGCCCAGGGTCACACAGTGAGTAAATGTCTGAGGCTGGATTTGAATTTAGATCTTTCCTGACTGCAAGACTAGCACTTTATGAACTGTGCCACCTAGCTGACCCCTGAAGTTTCCAAAATAAAGAGAATATTTTAAAATAAAAGTATATCAAATCTCAAAAATATAGGTTATTACAACTTGAAAAGAAACTGGAGTCACTGTTTTTTTAAAAATCCATCAACAAGCATTTATTAAGTGCCTACTATGTGCAATGCACTGTACTAGACAACAGGGATTACAAAGACAAAGAAATAGATATTTTTAAATGTCCGTGAAAAGGAATCATTTCTTTGATCTTAGTCACCAGAAAGTTTCAGAGCCTCTTCTTCATTCCCACTCCTCCAACAAGTGCTACGTCAGTTGAAGCTGCATAAATCTCCCAGGCTAATGCCAAATATCATTGAGCAGAGAACCAGGTTTACCTACAAACAGGTTAAGGATTAGGAATGGAGAAGAGAGCAAGAGAATTAAATTTGGCATAATTTCATGAATTTATTTTCATAACTGGTTGTTTCGCCCTTGGATAAGAGGGATGAGTATGTATGTACATGGATAAATCAAAATGACGCCTCAACCCTTCTTCACCAGGTGAACTTAGTGGCCACTGATCCCCCACCCCCTCAGATCAATTATGGAAGCTCTCTGCCTGAAAGAAACCATTGCCAGAAAAGCCTACCAGATTTCTAATTGTTCAGTTATTTTCAGTACTCTGATTCTTCAGGATCCTATCTGGGGTTTTCTTGGCAAAGACAATGGAGTGGTTTGCCATTTCTTTTTCCAGATCATCTCACAAATGAAGAAACTGAGGCAAACAGGGTTAAATGACTTGCCCAGGGTCACACAACTGGTAAGTGTCTGAGGCAGGAACTGACTTCAGGAAGATGAGTCTTCCTTACTCCAGGCCCAGTACCCTATCCACTGTACCATCTGGCTGTACTAGATTTCTAATTAATTAGGGCCAAATTAGTCTACAGACTGTCCCATCCTTCCTCTGTCCTATTACTAGCGAAAACCTACCTTTCATTCCACATGCCCTCTGATTCAGTGGTCATCTGCCAAGTCAAAGACCTCTTTCCCCTGCCAACTTTCTCCTGCACTTTCAACTAACTCAATTTGGCTCAATTCATTCCCTATCCCTTTTTCCCCCTGCCTTCATCTTCTAATATGCCCTCAAGAATTCAAATACAGTTAACAAATTTGCCTTCATCACTTCCTTTGATATTCTTCCCACCTCAAGACATTCACAGAAACACAGATTTCTTTAGAAGATAATTCCTCCCTTGCCACCCTTTCCAGTGTTTCCTCCTTGTTCTCTCATTCTCTTCCATCTTCCTTCCCTCACACACATACATCTTGGGCTACTTCCAGATCCCCTCCTAGTACACTCTATCACACTGATATTTACTCCATCTTATCAGTGTCACCCTATCCAGATGCTCTTTTGCTAGCATATAGTACTGTCCCTCCTATCTCAAGAAATCAGTAACCAACTGGTAGGATCATAGATTTTAAAGCTAGGAGGAACCTTAGAGGCCACTGATTTCAACCCCCTCACTTTACAGATGAGGAAATTGAGGCATAGAAAGGCTAAATGACTTGCCCAGGTTCACACATCTAGTGCCTGAGGTAGGATTTGAGTATAGGTCTTCCTGAATTCAAGGCCAGTGCCCGATCCACTATACTGCCTCCTACAGTCTCTTCTATAACCAAACTCCTGCCCTCATCCTGTAAGATTTCAAGATTCACATTCATGACCCTCTGAACATCATGGTCTTTGGCTTTATCAGTCTCCTCAATTCACATGACTACCACCTCAACTTTATCTCAGCCTCTATCACACTCTATCACACAAAGGTGTGGTCAGTCTCCATCTCACCATCACTCAAAATTATTCTACCTCCAAGATCTTGAATTCTGAAATTCCTCTCTCTGATCACAATATCCTATTCTTATATCTCTTCCTCAGCTTCATTTTTTCTGATGTCCTCCACTCACTCTCCTTTCTTGTTCTGTTCTCATCTAATGTATGGTCAAGACCTGGGGTGGGGAACCTGTGGCCTCCAGGCCATATGTGGCTCTCTATATCCTCAAGTGAGGCCTTTTGACTGAGTCCAAATCCTTTTAAGGGGATTTGCTCTGTGAAGTTTGGATTCAGTCAAAGAGCACATTTGTAGATCTAAAGGGACACATGTGGCCACCAGGGTGCAGGTTCCCCAACCTTGACCAAGACTGAATCTAATTATTATATACAATTAGTTATCTAATTCAACAAGATACAGTCTCACCCCTTTGAATCCCTGACCCTTTGTCATTCCATTGTTCATATCTTGCCAGTCCCTACCCTCAGTCATTTCCATCTTCTGTATTTACCAATTCTACTCCCAAAATGTGAAATGCTGTTGATAGGCAATTGAATCCACTCAAATTAACCTGGCCCACACTGATCTCTATCACATTTCCAAAAGTGGTTTCACTATTACAAACCTTTTCCTCAAGTCTACTGTGACTCTAATTCCTCCTTTCCTTAGTAGATGACTCTGTTTCTACTCAACCATAAATAAATAAATAAATAAATAAATTCAAAGTCAGATGGCCTGAGTCATCTCCCACTATCCACATGTTGAAATCTCTCTACATCTTCAACTTCTCCTTTGCTCTAATATGAGCAGATATGGTGACCTTTCACCTTGCCCATGGCTAAATTCCCCCATCTTATTCAAAACTTTGTCCCTATCAATCATTCCTTCTCTCTTCATCTTCCATCTACTGGCTAATTCTCTACTAGCCACATTCTCTTGTCTTCTCTATTATAAATATGTCTCCCCTGGGCCTTGCCATCACCTTAAACTATAGTCTTATATCTCCCATCCCTTTTACTGTTCACTCCTAGAAATTCTACAATCATTGCCTCTACTTATTCAATCTCCACTCATTATTCAATCTCCTGCAATATTTCATCCAGACCTATTACTCCACTGAAAATCTTCTCTCAAAGGTTATCAGTGATCTCGATTGCAAAACTCATAGCCTTTCCCCAGTCCTTATCCACTTTGACCATACTACAGGCTTCAGCACTACTTAGTGGCTTTTCATAGATATTCTCTCCTCCCTTGGTTTCCATGATACTGCTTGGCCTTGGTTCTTCTACTTTTCTGACCACCTCTTCCTCAGTTTCTTCTCTGGATCATCTCCCGAGGTTCTCTTTTAGGCATTTTTTTCCACCTTCTACACTCAATGATCCAATCCTTGAGATCATATATTTAATTTTCATCTCAGCAAAGATGACTCCCAAATAAAAATGTCCAATGTTAATCTCCTTCCAAAGCTAACCCAGCTAGAGATGTCCCACATGGATGTCCAACCTGTTGTTCTACAAGCCTCCTTCCATTATGGCTTTTCAAAGTCACAAGGTAAGTGGCAGGAAATGTAGAGATATTTAAATACCCTGTGTATAGAAGTCTAAAACTATGGGGAATGGTTTTTGTCCATGCACTACATTTGAATACAAGACATTATAGTTATTACAACATATTCCACTTTCTTCTCATCTGTATGACACCAGAGGACACCTTTCTCCTTGCTATCCCTTAAGTGGCATTCAATCATGTCTTAAAAGTCCTCTGCAATTCACATGATCATAAACTCAGAGCTAGAAGGGACTTTGAAGCTTATCTAGTCTAACCCCCTCATTTTACAAATGAGAGAACTGGACCCCATAAAGGTTAAGTGACTTGCCCAGGGTCACACAGATAAAAAGTAGCAAAAATGGGAATCACACCAAGATCCTCTAATGCCAAACCCATCACTCGTTACTTACCCTTATCATATACTCACTAACATCATCCCTATGTTAAAATCTACATGGCTTTACCCTTTTCTGAGCAAAAGGTAGCTTAATGAAGATGTTGTTCCTTCATGAGTTTGTGCCTAGGTCCTACTAGTTCTTATTGCTTGGCAATACCTGGAACTATTCTTCATTCTCTCTTTTTTTCTTCAGCCCTCTCTAAGCTATCCATTTCCAGGAAAACCAGTAAATACAGTCACCTATTTTTTCCCAAACAAAGGCTTGAAAGAGAACAGAATAACCATTATAGATTATCCATTACCAGATTCTGTGCCCTAAGACCTAAGCCATTTCTTGACTACTCCCTAATTATTCTAGTTCTTAGCCAAAAAAATAAATAAACACATGTCCAAAACTTAAAGTCATCATCTTCTCCAAAAACAAAAAACAAAAAAAAAATGTGAGAGCTTCATCATCTTCCCTGTCTCCATGTTTCATAATCCTTCCCTCACACTCAACATCCAATCAGTAGCAAACATATCAATCCTACCCCCAAAACATTTCTCATAACAGTCCTCTTCACTTCTACTGCCATGATCCTAGTTCAGGAATAGTGCAAATAGTATTTGCTCTGGAGTCAGAGGGCCTAGATTCAAATCCCTCTTATGTTTAACTTAGGTGAGACTTTGAACAGTCAGAACCTTCTCAGTTTCAACTTTAAAATGAGAAGGCTGGACCAGATACCTTCTGAGGTAGCCTATAGCCCTACATCTATGATCCTTATCACACATATTGGATATAATGATCTCCCTAACTTGATATCCTTTGGTTCAGGCCTCTCCCCTCCCCAATCTAATCTCCATATAACAGCCAAAACATCTTACTAAGGCAAAGTATTGACTATGTCACTCTCTTGCTCAAAATCCTTTAATGATCCCCTAGCTCCTTTAGTATAAAATACAAATTCCTCATATTGTCATTCAAGGTCTTCCACAACTAGAGTCCAATTTCCCTTTACAGCCTTACTTATTTCACACTACTCTCATGCTATGTTACAATCAAACTGGAAACATGACAGCTCTCACCACCCTGCATTTGAAAAGCCCAGTTGTATATCTGGGGCTCTCTCCTATTTAGATACCTTATCTTCTTTCTACAAGGCTCAGTTCTAGTACTACCTTCCTCCTATCATTATTCTTCTCAGCTGTAGTGTTCCCTTCCTCCTCACACATTCCTAGTGCAATCTGTCTTCTCATTTCTTTCACCCCTTCACTTCCCAACAGAGACAGCATCTCTTCCCTCCCCTCACACACACAGAATGAAAGTTTCCATAAGGGAGGGGATTGGTTCTTTTGTCTTTGTAACCCCATCACTTGGCACAGGACTTTGTACAGTGTGGGTGCTTATCAAATGTTTATTGAGTTGAACAAATCTATCTCACTACTAGAATAATAACTGAAATTATATACCTTAAAAAGGCAAGGTCATCTTGATATACAAAAGGACTACATCAAATGACATCCCTACAGCATAAAGATTCAATCATCCCTTCTCAAAATTTTTCTGCAACATCCTAACTTAACCCAAGAGATCAATTTAAATACAAATTCAATGGATAATGAAACATACCTCCCTCCTCTTGGCAAAGAAGTTGATTTTGCTTAACTGTTTTTCTTTGTTACAAGGGAGGGTTCAATTATGGATGTGGGGATGGGGGGGGGAAGATCCATAAATGTCTGTGATGTAAAAACAAAAGGCAGCAATAAAATTCACTTCAAAATAACAACGGCAACAACAATGAATTCAATAAACATGTATTAAAGTCCATACTACTAACATCTATTACAAATTCCAGCCTTAGCCCTTTCCCCACTGTGCCTAACAGCAATCATAATTCCTGATTCATAATCATTTTCACTCAAGCATTCTAACCAGAATACTCAAATTTACACATTATTCCTTCTCCAGAATCCAATTCTTTGCAAAGCTGTCTCCCATGCCTAGAATAGTCTACTAGTTTTCCTCCAAAAATAAATTACATCCCACAATATCTTCTCAGCCCAACCAAAACCTATGTTCATTAGTTATTCTCCTGTATTAACCCAGGTTTGCCAACCATCCCTATAGATTCAATTATGTCCAAATGGCTCTTTTTATACATGTCATATAGTAGATGGAGGACTAGGCCTAGAATAGTGAGAGCTTGGGTTCAAGTACTACTCCCTTGACACTATATATGTGACACTATCTTGGAAAGTTACTTATCCACTCTAAGCCTCAGTTTCCTAAGTGGTGAAAATAAGATCTGTAGCAACTACTTCACAGAACTGTGAAGATTAAATGAGATAATGTATTTAGAACAATTTGTAAACCTTAAAGTGCAACATGTCAGCTACCATTTTTATCAGCTTTTTATTAGGTTCAGTTTCCTCAATGGGGAAAAGAATGTCTGCAATACTGACTCTGCTAAATTTTGAGTCTGTAAGACCTGAGTTAAAATCTTCCCTCACTTACTATCTTTGTGATCTCAGGTAATTTGTGTAACTTCTCTGCCTCAGTTTCCTCATCCATAAAATTATAATAGCACTTGCCTCACAGGGTTCTTGTGTGGATCAAGTAAGACAAAACATGTAAAAGCTCTTCTCAAAGCTAAAAGTGCTATATAAATGCTAACTATTACTATTATTGTCAAGATGAACTATAATAATATGTTAAACACATTTTAAACTTTAAATGGCTACATGAATGTCAGCTGCCATTTGTATTATACTGAAGTCTGTGTTGCCTATTTATTGCTTTTTGCATCTTATATATAAGCTTCATTTATCTAACTACTCTACAGAGAGGATAAGGGCAGAGGACAAATCTAATAAAAACTACTCCCCAGCATTGAGCCCACTGGCAAAATCACTTCAATAACTGTTTGTTCCTAAGGATTTACTTACAAGATCTGAAAGGCCATGAGGACTGTGACCATATTTTAATTCTTTATTTCACTTAACACCTAGGACCATCAACAGACAGTAGGAGTACAATAAATGTTTAATAGATATGCAAATGCACTGTACTAAGTGCTAAGGAAAATACAAAGATCATAAAATAGTGTGAAGAATGGACAGCAGTGATAAAGAAATAACACTACTCTGCTTCTCTATGTAGTCAAGAAAGATGGATGGTTCTGCTACTAACAGTGGAAGATCCACCACTGGATTTCTGTTGTCCTCTAATTCATGACAGAGATGGGATCACCCGTTATGTTTATTTATTTTTCCTTCTTAACCACCCTGAGTCTACATTTTCACTAGATGACTACTTTTCTCATCCTCCCCAGTGTTTCTACATTCTCAATAAACTCCTTGCAATTATTTTCAGTAATGTGCTTTTATAGTGTTTTTCATAAAAATCTTCCCAAATACAGAACAAGACAATAAAGAATAATATAGCTGGAAACTTCTCAGTCAAAAGATATCTTTTGAGTTGAAGAGCAAAGTACTCATTTAAATGTAGACCTCTTTCTGTGATTTGCTAATCAACTTTCAATCACTTATTGAAATACTTAATAATTATTTCTAAATTATCTAAGTTATTTTCCATCCTAGAAAGAAACCAGAGGGACAGTTCCAAACAAATATGAAAACATAGGCTTAACAGTTTAGAATGACAGTCAAGACCATCAAAACAATTTTAAAAATCAACAAAATTCCTGCTGTGTATACCTTAAACCTACAGATGGAGCTCTAGTATCATTAATAATTTTTTATGGCAGCAAGGAAACAAATAATATTGAAATAAATTGATACTTTATTAAACCAAAATGTCTATATAGGCAGGTATGGGCAAAATTTAAAAATCTAACTGAATAACTGAATTGTAAATGTATCAACAGCCAAAAAAAAGAAAGTCAAACCTAAAAAATTGGAGTCTTAATCTCTTCTACCTTCATGGCCCCAATTTATATTCAGAAGCAAATTCAACATTTATTACAATTTTACTATGTTCTATCTAGGCACTAAGAGTACAATGGTAAAAACAAAAGTCTCTGCCCAAAAGGAGTTTATATTCTATTGGGGTACACAAAATATAATCACATAAGTGTACAAGGAAATTGTGGGAGGGGCTACCACTACAACTAGAAAGGCAGGGGTTGGGGGAGGGGCTGTCCAAGTTGAGCTTTGAAAACAAGGATTTCAGGACATACAGATGTGGAAAGAGTATATGGTTTGAATATGCTTGTGCAAATACCCAAAAATAGTAGACGGGCTATCAAGATCGGAAAATATTTAGTAGTAGAGCTTGGTTGAAATGTGTTGTTTGTGAAGGACAACGTATAAAATATGACTTGAATGAGCAAGAACAAGAACATGGAGAACCTTAAAGTCAAAGTAAGGAATTTGTATTTTATCCAATAAGCAATGGAAACCCATCATCTTAATGGGTTAATGCCAATGATCGCTTTTTGAAGATTATTTGGAAACCAAATAGAAAATGGCTTGGAGAGGAGACACCAGAAGAAGAGAAACCAATTGGGAGGATACCATAGCATTGCAGGAGACACGTGAGGAGAGCCTGCCTGCACTGAGGTAGTGGTCATGGAAATACAAAGAGACAGGACAGATGTGAGAGATGTTGCAGAGAGATGTTGACAAGAGTTGGCAAATGGTGAGATACAGGAGATAAATAAGGGGAAGGACACAAAAATGACTCTAAGATTATAAATCTGGTTGCCTGGGAGGATGCTAGCACCTTCACCAAAAACAGGGAAGTTTGGAAGACTGGAAGGTTTTGAGGATGGAAGAAATAATGAGTTACATTTTCTAAGTACTGAGTTTGAGATACCTATCCTATATCTAGTAGGAGATAAACAGGAGGCAGCTGGTGATTCACGATTAGCACTCAGGAAAATGATAACAGCTAGATATACAGATGTGAGAATCAATGGGAGAGGTGGTACTTTAGCTCCTAGGTGCTGAAACTGAAAGTGAAATACAGCTGCACTAGTGTCTGAATAATCAAGTGATTCAAAAGAACACAAAAATAGGATAGCTGGACTGTTACACCCATAGAACAGATTAAAATGTAAAACTCTGCTTTGGAGAAGTTTATAAAACATCATGGGATCACAAATTTAGAGCTAGATGAGTACCAAAACCCCTCATTTTACAAATGATGAAACTGAGGTGTAGATGGGTCAGGGGGTTGCCTAGGGATTATGCTAGAAAGGAAGTAGGTACCATAATGTTTAACATATACTTTTAGCGTGCATAAGAAAATGGCATTCTCATAAAAGCATAAATTTAGAACTACAGGAGACCTTAGCAGCCAAACTAATCTAACTTCCTCACTCAACAAAGGAGGATCACTGAGAGTTTAAGTAACTTTCAAAATAAACAAAAAGATCAGCTTTACTTTCCTCTTCTAAAAAACGGTCATCATCCCTGGTAATAGTGATTTTTTAAAGTTAAGCAAACTACTAGAATTTATAAAAATAATTAACTCACATATACACAGTGCTTTAAGGTTTACAAGGGGCAGACATCTGTTAATTTATTATACACCGGATCACAACTTCAGGCTGGAAGGAATCTGAGGGGCCATCTGGGTCAATCAATACAAATGAGGAAACTGAGGCCCGAGCGGTCAGACAGGGAGTGGAGAGGATTCAAACCCCAAAGCTCTGACACTCCAGACCCAGTGCACATTCCACTGCACCCCTCTACATCTCAAAGAAACCCGAAAATTAACCGCAGGTCCCATCCACCGCGGCCCCGGGCGTTTCCCTTTGAGTCCCAGACCCGCCCAAATTCCTCTCACTTTCTTTGCTAGATTTATCCCTGCCTAGTCTGCCCTCTCCTCCCCTCCCCTCCCAACTCCCTTCTCCTCCTGGCAGGCCTCTCTCTTCCCTGGGGCTTGTCTCTCAATGAGCCGAGCTGACGGTGAAAGGGGGGCCTTACTTGGAAGGGACGTCTGGAAGTGCACTAACAGCAAGAGGAGGAGTGAAAGGGATGGAAAGCACCGGGTGCCGCAGCTACGAGCAAGGCCCCTTCCCCGGGCCCTCCTCAACAGGACCCGGGCTCCGCCCTCCATCCCAACGGTGCCTCCTACTGGTACTTGGCCCCGAACGTCGTTACCATGGAGCTCGAAAAGAACGCTGCTCCACTGCGACTGCGCAACTGGAATGTACAGAACGCAGGCGAAAGAGGGAGGAGGACCAGTGAAGGAACCAGTGATAGGAGGGGAGGAGCCAGTGGAGGGGCGGGACCAGTGATAGGAGGGGAGGGGGCGGGACCAGTGGTGGGACCAGTGATAGGAGGGGAGGGGCGGGACCAGTGATGGGACCAGTGATAGGAGGGGAGGAGCCAGTGGAGGGGGGGGGCCAGTGGTGGGACCAGTGATAGGAGGGGAGGAGCCAGTGGAGGGGCGGGACCAGTGGTGGGAGGAGAGGGGAGGGGCGGGTTCTCTCCAAATTGGGGAACTGGATGTGAAGGCTTCTTAGAGCCTGGCTGGGAAAGTTCGTGTGGGACAGGAAGGGAGAAGATCTAAGACTAGGCACCAGTCTAGGCGCCCCTTGAAGTTTCTTCCAACTGTGATTCTGAAAGCTGTGTGTCTTTGAGTTCCTTGATTGCTCAGTCATCTCTGAAGCAAGGGTTTCTCCGGGAGATTTCATCAGTTCCCATGGGGCAAGGGGTGTTTCGAGGGGACAACTTCCCTCAACGTATCCTTTCACTGTCCTATCCAAAGCACGTGTTCCCAAGGTAAAAATAATACTAAAATGCTTTGATTTTTAATAAGATAAATATCAAAGGAGAGATGCTGCATAAACAAAAGTTCTTGGGAATAGAGGTTCTCCATAATTTTTGAGAGTGTAAAAAGATCCAGAAACAAAAAAAGTTTGAGAATCATTGTTCTAGGAAACCCTCAAAGACTAAAAATTGCAGAGAAGTTGATGACTTGCACTGGTAGAATGAATTTCTTCATTAAGGGATTTCCCTAAATCAGTGAACTCACAAGTTGAACCTACATCCCAAAAACTTTTTTCAAGGAACCACACCCACAAAAGGAAAAAAAAATAGTACCCTGGCTCAAGCAGTGGAAGTTCTGCTGGGGGGCAATACAACAGTAAGCATGATAAATATTGTTTGTTGTTTAGTCATTTCAATTGTGTGTGATTCTTTGGAACCTCCTTTTGGGGTTTTCTTAGAGATGCTGAAGTGGTTTGCCATTTCCTTTTCCAGCTCATCTTATAGATGAAGAAACTGAGGCAAACAGGTTAAGTGAGTTGCCCAGGGTCCCACAGCTAATATCTGAGGTCAGATTTGAACTCAAATCCTGGTTGCAAGCCTAGCCTGCTGAGCCACTGAACCACTAAGTAATAATCAATTAACATCTATTAAGCATCTACTATGTGTCAGGCACTGTGCTAAACACTAATAATAGCTTTTATTATATATTGTTACATTAAATTGTGTCATATTATATCATATCATGTCATATCACATGGTTAGTGCATGGGAGAATAGCCTGGGAGAGAATGGAGGGGTCAAGGCATTGGAGGTCACAGTGCAAATGAAGAGTAGGGCCAGTCACTTCAGTGTATCCATTAACTGTATTCTAAGGAAATAAGTTTTATTTCAGATACCTCTGCTGATATTGTTTGATTTTTTTTTCATCTGGCATTTCTGCCATCAATATTTTATTATTGCATTGATAGTTTCATTTGATCATTTATCTGAATATCCTTTCAAAATATCCTCTTGTGCATTTCTACCCATTTCATATTTTTATGTTTCTGTATTGTTTTTGAGGGGAATATTGCAGATCTAAGCTTCCTATGATCTTCCAATCTTCTATTTTTCCTGAATACCATTAACTCATTCTCCTTTCTAGCTCAATGTTACAAAACCTTGGAGCTAAGTCCTGCAAGAATATTTTCATTAGCGCTTAGGGGATTAAGTGTCATTTAGGATAAGTAGGAAAATAAATCTTAAATGAGTTAAGAACTCATCTCATTTTTTCTACTGAGTGTATCAAACATAATTTTTCAAAGTTCATTTTATGCAGGTACAGAAAGTAATAGCAGGATATGTAGCATTTAATATATCACTTTAAGATTTGCAAAACACTTTAACAAAGAGTATCTCATTTTATCCTCCCCAAAACCTAGAAAGAAAGGTGATATTATTACCCACATTTTATAGATGAGGAAACTGAGGCAGATAGATGTTAAACGATTTGCCCAGACTCACACAGTGTATGTCTGAGGCAAGTTATTCATATCTTCTTGACTCCAAGTCCAGAATTCTACCTACTGTGCCAAGTAGATGATTGGAATATTTTTATTTATATTTAATCTAACAATTAGATTGCCCATTTTGATTTATATTTCTCATGTAATATTAGTTAATAAGTTATAGTTAGTTATAATTAAACTCAATAATTCTTTAAGAAGGAAAATATCTTCCCGGGTTCTGGTAAAGATGCTATCACAGCAGTATTATGAACAAAGGCTAATTGTTTTTTCCCCCCTTGGAATTATATTATGATGTGTAAAATTCCGTATTTCAATACATGTCAATGTTTTACTGTTGCCAAGCAACAAAGTAACTCATCATTCTTTCTGCAGCCAAGTTCTTCTGCTACATGACTGTCTTTTGGGGACAGAGAAAGGAGGGCAAATCATTTTTTTTTCTCCCTTTTTAAAGCAATTAAACTACCCTGCAGGTTAGAAGTATGAACAAATTTTTCTACTAGACAAACTCTAATTTCCATTTATCAGAAAAGAGTTTATAAAGTCTTTATTTTAAATTGTGGTCATTAAAACTTCAAAAAAGCCAAAATGATATCAGATCATAGATTTGGACAGATCATTATCCCTAAGCATCCCATCGATGCAGTAAAAATGCCATTGAGGAAAATGGACTACCCTCACTACTGTCATCTCCTAAAAAGAATGAAAATGCCCTTTGTGAGAGGAAACGAGGACAGACATTTCTATGGCAGTTTTGAAGACAAAGACAGCCTTGCTTTCCTGAAATTTCACCCTTATCCTTCTCCTGTCCAGCCAGACTATCATTTATACCATCCTTATCCCCCACCTCCTGGGAAAGATTATGCTTTATTTCCACATCGAGATGATGTGCCATTGGGTGATCCTTGTTCAGGGTTTATGAGTCCTGGAGGTGATGCTGATTTGCTGCCTGGAGTTGGCAAAACTATCCCAAACTTAGTAAGTTACTCTGATGTGAAACCTCAACAACGAATCCCTTTAACAGACCAAGAATTGCAGACAGAAGTTAAGAAGCAAACAATATTATTAGAAGAACTAAATGAGGACCCAAGGTGGAATTCCAGGAAAGTATCTGATGCTGCCATCAGAGCGAGACTTGGAGGTAAATAAAAAGATAGTTTTATTTTTTTTAGCTCCAGAATTAGTGAAAGGGGTATATATAGATATAGATAGATATATATGTATATATATATATATGGGTATTTGGGTGTGTGTGAGTGTGAGACAGATGTATAACATTCAAAAATTAAGCAGTAAAATACACATCTTAAGACAAAATATTGCATTTGAGGCTATAAAATCAGTGATAAAATAACTAATATCCTATTATATAAAATGTATGCTAATTATTATGTGATCAATATCAAAGGGCATTCATTATATGAGATCATCTAGATTATACTTGTAAGCAAAGAAGAAATGAGTTGCCAACTGCAAAAATATATGTCCTTCCCAACCTCTTGATTAGTTATAAGACATGTCAAATTGTCCTACTTCACATAATAATATTTATATAACAGAATGTATTACTTACACCTGGTCACCATGCAGAAACTCTCACCAGGATGTTATTAGGAGTCAAGTTAAAGGTGCAGGTATAAATATATTTAAACCATCCTGGATACAGGTGATTGCCATGCATTTTAAGTTGCTTTAGGGAAAAAGATGAAGTTATTGTTTTTCCTAGATAGCAGTATTGTTAAACAATCTTTACCATAGAAAATGATTTCCTATCTAATGTAACATTTTCAGATAATTGTCTTTTATTGTCAAGATGGAGGAGTCCTACCCAGATCTAAACTATCTAGGTAGAGTCATTTTATATACTTTTGTGAGATATTTTAAACTTGTAAGCTCGACCTTTGTAACATCCCCCCTATATAACTGCCACCACTCCACAGTGCTGGCCTTCATAATCTCACACCTGGATTATTGCAATAACCTTCTTGGTTAGTCTGCCTGCCATAAGACTCTCCCCACTCCAGACCATCCTCTATTTAGTGGTCAAAGTCCCTAAGTGCAGGTCTGACTATGTCACATTCCCCCTACCTCCCTCACTCCTCACTCAATAAACTGCGGTGGTTCTCTATTACCTCAAGGATCCAATAGAAAATCCTTAGGCTGGCATTCAAACTCCTTCATAATCTTCCTCCTTCTTACTTTTCTAATTTTGCAACTAAAACTCCCCTTTTTTCCCATGTACTGTATGATGCAGTGACACTGGCCTCCTTGCTGTTCCTCACACAAGACACTCCATCTCCTCCTGACTCTTAAGTATTTTCACTGACTGTCTCCCATGTCTGAAATTCTTCCCCCACCCCCACGCCCCACCATTTGTATCTTCTCCTTTCCCTCACTTCTTTCAAGTCTCAGCTAAAATCTTATTTTCTACAGCAAGCCTTTTCCAACATTCTCTATTGCTAGTGCTTTTCCCTCTGTTTATTATGTTCAAATGTATCTGGTGTATATCTTATTTGTACATAGTTGTTTTCATGCTTTCTTCTCCATTAGACTGTGAACTCCTTGAGCACATGGACTTTTGTCTTTCTTTGTATTTCTTGGCATGCCAGGGCTAAGCATGATGCCTGGCACAAAATAAGCACCTAATAAACATTTGTTGACTGACTGACTTGTATTTATTGCACATCCCTTCATTTCAGAGTAGGGAACTACAGATGTGGAATATGTCATTGACTGTCAGAGACTATGTTGTTCAGTTTTGCTGAACTGCTTTTTTCTCCTTTTTTAATTTCTGTCACCTGGGATAGTTTGCTGGCTAGTAGAGGGGTGGGATATAATTGGGAAGGAATGTGATATTTAAAAAGTACTAATAACAATGAGATCTATTTTAAACTTGTATTTTTTTTTATTTTGGTGTTTTGATATTTGCCTTTTATTTATCAGGAAAACTTTAGGGAATACTTAGCATAATTAATACTATCAATAGTAATAATGATAGCTAACATTCATATAGTGCTTTATGGTTTGAAAAGCATTTTTCATATATACATTTTTATAATTGAGCCTCACAGCAGCCTTGTGAAAGAGGTACTTCTATGAATACTTTGATGCTTCTATGACTCTCATCAGTATGAGTATTTCCATGTTGAGTGTATATTGCAACTTATCCAGGGTCTTTTCATTTGTTCAATCAATCAGTCAATCAACAGGCATTTTATTAAGCACTTACTATAAGCTAGGCACTAGAGTAACTCCTAGGAATACAAAGAAAGGCAAAAATATGGTTCCTGCCCTCAAGCAGCTCGCATTCTAATGGAAGAGAAAATATGTATAATCAAAATATATATGAAATTAGAGGTAATATCAAAAGGAAATGCACTAGCAGTGAAGAAACTGAGAAAGGCCTCCTACAGAAAGTGAGATTGCTTGAAAAGCAATCCAGGTAATCCAAGAAGTAGAGGTAAGGAGAGAAAGCATTCCAGGCATGGGGGAACAGCCAGTGAAAGGGCCTAGACTCAAGATTAGAACGTCAAGTGCAAGAAAGAGAAGAAAGCCAGTGTTACTGGATCACAGAGCACCTGGAGAGGGGAGGGAGTAAAATACAAGATTAGAATGGGGCCGAGTTGTAAAGGCCTTTAATGCCAGCAGTAATATGGAACCACTAGAATCTGTTGTGTGATATAGTTAGGTTTATGCTTTAGGAAAATCACTTTGGCAGCTGAGTGGAGGATGGATTGCAGTAAGAATAGACTTGAGATAGAGATACTACTTGGGAAAATACTACAATAGTCCAGGCCTGAAGTGATGAAGGCCTTCAGTGGGACAGTGGCTGTGTGAGTAAAAAAGAAAGGGACATAGAAGGGAGATGTGAGGTAGGAATGACAAGACTTGAAAACAGATCAGGTATGTAGGGCGAGTGAGAGTGAAAAGTCAAGGATGACATACCAAGGTTATACTTTTGGGTAACTGGAAAGATGGCAGATCCCTTGAAAATATCAGGAAAAATGGGGAAGAGGAAAGATTTGAAGGGAAAGATAATGAGTTTTGTTCCGGACATATTGAGTTTGAGATGCCAAGATTTGCACCAGATACATTCGATAGGCATTTGGATCCATATTTGGACTATATACATAGTTCTGGGAATGAGCTTCATAGAGATGATAATTGAACCAATGATTGATGATGAGATCACTTAGTAAAACAGAGAGGAAGCATAGAAGAGAGTATTAAAATCTTAGGGGATATCCATGGGTAAGACCTTGATGAAGATGAAACAAAGTTTTAAGGTAGAGAAGGAAGACACACAGGTACTAAGAAAGCCAGAGGAGCGCAATGTCATGAAACACTTAAAAGAGGAGAGAGTATGTAGAAGATGAGTGAGGTCAACCACATCAAAAGCTGAAGAGAGGTCAAAAAGAATGAAGACTGAGAAAATGTCATTAAATTTGGCAATTAATCTATCTTAAGTTACTTTGGAAAGAGCAGTTTCAGTTAATGCTTAAGTCAGAAGCCAGATTGCAGAGGCTTTAGGAACAGGTGAGCAGAGAGGAAGCAGAGGCACCTAATGGAAGTTACTTTCTCAAGAAGTTTAGCCAATAAAGGAAGAAAAGATGTAAGACAATAGTGAGTGAGAATGATATAATCAAGTGAGGGTTTTTAAAGTATGGTGAAGATATAGGCATATCTGCAGGCTTTAAGGAAAGAGCTGGTAAATAAGGAGGAGTTGAAGATTGGAGAGTAGGGCTGATGGGGAGGGAGTATGAAGAAAATGGGAAGGGATGGGGTCAGGGGTGCACAATGAGGGATTTGTCTTGACAAGGAGTAGAGATATTCCTTCATTTGGGAAAAGGTAAAGGAGATAGTGGAGGAAGATATCTTAATTGGTGTTATATAAAGAGGAGGGGAGAAAGAATTTTTGGCTAATGACCTCCATTTTATCTATGAATTTATGAGACAAGGTCCTCAGCTAAGAGGGCAAGAGAAGGGATGCTGAAAGATACTTGAGGAGGAATCAGTCTTGTGTGATTGTCTGATCCATTTTATCCAATAGAATCCACATAGAATCTAACTAATATTATAAAGGCTTCCTTCTAGGTCTTTTTTAAATTTTAAGGGCACCAGAAGAGTACTAGCCTACCCTTCTGTTATCTTCCAATTATTGTTACTTACGTACATGAGCAGCCCACCTCTTTTTTCTAATCATATGTTCTTCAGTGATATTCCTTGTGCCACTTTTTGAGTATGATTCGTCACTAGAAATATCCTGTAGCTTTCTTATGTACCCACTGCCACACATATCTACCTCATCTTTTGGGTCATTTGGAATATTTAATTATTCTGGGATTGTGCTGTTGTG
The DNA here is from genome assembly GCF_003287225.1 of Phascolarctos cinereus. NCBI lineage: Eukaryota > Metazoa > Chordata > Mammalia > Diprotodontia > Phascolarctidae > Phascolarctos > Phascolarctos cinereus. The sequence goes on along the minus strand of NW_027555847.1, from coordinate 75,075,625 downwards.
ATGTATTGCTATAGATCATTGAAAAAGTGAGAAAGGATAATGAGAATTTCTTTTGAAAATATGGGTTGAGAGGGGACATAATCCAGATGGCAGAGAAAAAGCAGTGACTCTCCTGACCTCTCCCAAATTCCCCTCTGAACAACTTTAAAATGACAACTCAAAATGAATTCAGGATTGGCAGAATCCACAAAAGGACAGAGGGAAACAATTTTCCAGTCCAAGATAACTTAGAAGGTCAGCAGGAAAGATCTCACATGAGGGTGAAAGTAGAGCACAGTCCAATATAGGCAATGCTTTGGCAAGACAGCCTCATGCCATGGCTTGGTAACCTAGCAACTGGGCTTAGGAACAATTGATTTTGCTGAAGGACTTCTAGTGTTCTCAGCCCACAGACAGTAAGGGAGTCAGACAGCTGGAGGAAAAGGAGATTATGGGGGTTTGTTTCCTGGCACTGGCTGCAGGACTCTGTTGCATTGCCTATATGCACATATAGTCATAGTCCTGGTCTCAGTCCCCAGGGTGAGGAGTAGCACTGGCACCTAGTGCTTGTGGCTGAAGGGGAGCAAGAATCCTGGTCACAGTTGCAGGGTGGAAAAAGAGTGCTTGTGGGTGTGCACAGACCAGAAAACAGGCCAGAGGAGCAGTGAGTGCACCTCTCCTTAGATCATACCACTTTGGAAGAACTGAAAACTTACAGACCTCCCAGAACTGTTCTGAAAATAGCAGTATGAAAAATCTGAAGCTTGGGACAGTATTCTCTCCTCCCCCAGGAGCAGAGCCCAACAGTTAAACGTCAAGAAATAGACTAAAAAATGAGCAAAGAACATCAACCAAAAAAAAAAAAAAAGGATCCAACTATAGAAAGTTACTATGAGGACAGGGAAGATCAAAACACAAGCTCAGAAGAAGTCAACAAAGTCAAAGCTGCTAAATCCAGATCCTCAAAGAAAAATATGAGTTGTTCTCAGGCCCAAAACAAATGTTTTGAAGAGCTCAAAAATGATTTTAAAAATCAAATAAGAAATAGAGAAAATGGTGGGGGAGGGAAATAAGAGCCCAATATGAAAGAAAGTCATGAAAAATAAAGAAAATCATGAAAATGAGTCAACAGCTTGGTAAAAGAGATACAAAAAATACTAAAGAAAATAACACCTTACAAAGCAGAATTGCCAAATGGAAAAAGATGTATAAAAATTCACTCACGAGAACTCTTTAAGAAGCAGAATTGGCCAAATGGGAAAAGATGTACAAAAATTCACTGGAAAAAAAAGAAAATAAAAAATAGAATTGGCCAATTGGAAAAGAAAGTACAAAAGCTCACTAAAGAAAATAATTCCTTAAAAATTTTGGAATTGGGCAAGTGGAAGCTAATGATTCCATAAGACATGAGAAAACAACAACAAAATTAAAAGAATGCAAAAGACAGCTTAAACTGAGCATGTTCATAACTGAAACATAAGCAATGAATTAATTTAACTTCTTAAGAAAGATGCATCAAATGGCACAGTTTGTACATACTTAAAGGGAAAGTTAAATGAGTTACAGGAATAAATTGAGAGTAATACTTATAGTGGGGAAAATTATTGCAACCCATTTAGGTCCAGAGAAATCTAACCAAAAATTAAATAATATAATCAAGGACTTGAACAGAATTTAGAAAAGTTGCATATGATAAATATCTGGTAATTATTAAATGGTAATAAAAAGGAATATACATATTCTTGGCTATAAATTCCATTTTTACAAAAACTGACTGTGTATTAGCACATATAAACCTCTCAAATAAATGCAGAACATTAGGTAAAAACCTCTTGTCTGCAAGACAATAAAAATTACATTCAATAAAGGGCCACTGAAGAAAGGACTAACAATTAGCTAGAGACTAAATAACACAATCCTAAAGAATTTATGATCAAAGAAAAAAATCATAGAAATAATAGATAATTTCATTAAAAATAATGACAGTGAGGCAACATACAAAATTTTTTGCAATTCATCTAAAAGAGTCCTTAGGGGAAATTTTATATATCTCTAAACATTTTCTTCCAAAAAAAGGAAAGAATAAGTTGGATGTGCAACTAAAAAAATAAAACTAGAAGAGCAACAAATCTAAAAATCCCAATTAAACACCAAAATAGAAATCCTGAATAAGGAAGAGATTAATAAATTAAAAGCAAAACAAATCATTAAATTGGTAAACAATCATTGTGTGTGTATCAAGTAGAAGCTTTTAAAATATAGACATATATATATATATGTATATGTATATAATGGATAAAACAATGGCTAATTTTATTAAAAAGAAGGAAAAAGGAAAAGAAGGAATTACCAGTATAAAAACAAAAAGGGAAAATTTTCAACAAATTAATAAGAAATAAAGAATATTATGAGAAACTATTTTGTTTAAATATATGCCAATATAAATAAGTTAAAAGAAAGACATATTTATGAAACTATAAAGTGCCCAGATTATTAGAACAATGAACAGAGATTTATGCAACCCAACCTCAGAAAAGAAATTCAAAGAAGCTTAAAAGTAAACTCCAAAAGGGGGAAAAGTAACTAAGATCATATGGATTTACAAGCAAATTCTATCAAACTGGGAGGATCAAATTCCTCTAATTCCATCAAAAATACAAAAAGATTCTAAAAAATTCCTTCTGCAATGCAAAAATCATCTTGGTACCCAAATAAGGGAGAGTCAAAACAAAGAAAAAAAATTACAGAGCAATATTCCTATTAAATACTTACATAAAAGTTTTAAACAAAATATTAGCTAAAATGCTACAACATATCAAAATGTTTACACACAGTGAACAAGTTAAAATTTTTCTAAGAATACAATGATTTCATATTAGGAGAATATAAACATAATTAAAAATATTAATAACAAGAACAGAAAACTTATATCAATAAAGAATATTTTTGACAAGATACACCACCAATTTCTGTTTTTTAAAAAAAAAACACTAGAAAACGTAGGAATAAATTGACCCTTCCTTATCATGAAATAGTATAGCTCTAAAACCAAAAGCCAATAATATACATGATGGGGATAATTTAGAGTCCATTCCAGTAAGATCAGGGATAAAGCAAGTATGTCCATTATCACTACTACTATTTGATATAAAGTTGGACCTGCAATATACAGCAGTGAGGCAAGAAAAAGAAATCGAGAGAGTAAGAATAAGCAAATAAAAACAAAATTATTGCCTTTTGCAGATGATAAGATGGTTTTCTTTGAGAATTCGAATTAACTAAAATTAATTGAAATAATAACTTCAACAAAGTTGTTGAATAAATAATAAACCCACCAAAATCAGCATAAATATGTATTACCAATAAAATTAAGTAGAAATAGAAAGAGAAATGGCATTTAAAATAACTGCAGAATGTATTAAAACATGGAAGTCTATCTACCAATGCTCCCACCGGAATATGTGAATGTCACATAATATATGAATATATAACTACAAAACACTACATAGAAATAAGCCTAAATAATTACAGAAATTTTAATTGCTAAAGGCTAAGGGTTTAAGCAATGCAATACAATGCAATGTAAGGCTAAGTCAATTGCTAAGGGCTAAGGGCTTAGGCAATACAATACAATACAATGAAGCCTAAGTCAATACAATAAAAATTAATATGTTATCAATGTCAAATTGCTTATCTTCTCAAGGAGGTAGAAGAGGAAGGAAAGAGGGAGAGAATTTGGAACTCAAAAGAATTTTAAGTGATTGGTTAAAAAAATTGTACCTGTGATTAGGCAATATTGAATGAAATAAATAAAAATATATTATAAAAATTAATACACTACCTAAATTCATCTACTTATTCAATTTCAAACCTATAAAATTATCAAAGGATTGCTTTATAGAAGTAGAAAAATAATATTGAAATTCATTTAGAGGAAAAAAATGTTTAATAATCTCAAGAGAAATAATAAAAGAAAGTGAGAAGGAAGGTGGCCTAGTAGTGTTAGGTCCCAAACTATACTATAAATAATCATACTATACAATATACTATAAATCATCAAAATGATTTGGTAATGGTTAAAGGACAAAGAGGTCAATCCATGGAAGAGATTAGGTACACAACATAAAGAAGAAAATAGATCTAGGAACCTAAAGTTGATAAATCCAAAGATCCATGATTCTAAGTAAAGGACTCACTATTTGACAAAAACTGCTAGAAAAAAAAGTCCATGTAACAAGTTAACCTCCAAATAGATACACATCTGGTTTTGTAACAGAAAAATTAAAAGAGCACAGAAGAAATAACCTTTATAACTATGGCAAATGGAAGAAAAGAATTCAAGACCAAGTAAGGGAAAGTGAATCACAGAAGATAAAATAGACAATTTTAATTACATAAAACTAAAAGGTTTTTTTCCCCCAAAACAAATTCAATGAATCTAAGATTAGAAGAGCAATAGGCAACTAGGGAAAAATAATCTTTACGTATATTCTCTGATGAAAGTCTCAATTCAAATTCATAAGAATAAGAACCATTTGCCATTTGATAAATGGTCGAAAGATATAAACCAGCAGTTCTCAAGGAAAAAATCCAAGCTACTAATACCTACACACACACACACACACACACACACACACACACACACTCTCTCTCTCTCTCTCTCTCTCTCTCTCTCACATGCTCCTAATGATTAATAATTAGTAAAACACAAATTAAAGGAATTCTGACACTCTACATCAGTCAGATTTTCAAGGTTTTGTTTATTTTTATTTTTTAAAGAAAATGAATAATTTTGGAGAGGCTGTGAAGAATCAGATACATTTATGCACTGTTTGTGGAGCTGTGAATTGGTCAGGTCATTCTGGGAAGTAACTTGGAACTATACCCCCAAAGTTAATAAATTTGGCATGCCCATTGACCTAGTGTTATCATTACTAAGCCTGTACCCCATATGGATCAAAGAAAAAGAAAATAGTCTGATATTAACAAAATATTTAGAGCAGCTCTTTTTTTTTTTAGTGGAAAATAACTGTAAACCAAAGAGGGTGACCATTAATTGGGGAATACTGAGCACAGTGCCTGCAACATAATGTTTTGTTATTTAGTCATTTTTCAGTCATGTCCAACTCTTTATGACCCCATTTTGGATTTTCTTGACAAAGATACCAGAATGGTTTACTATTTCCTTTTCCAGCTTGTTTTGCATATGAAGAAACTGAAGCAAACAGGATCAAGTGACTTACCCAGAGTCACACAGCTAGTGTTTGAGACTGGATTTTAACTCAGATCTTCCTGACTCCCGGCTTGCACTTCATCCACTGTGCCAGCTACTTGCCCAAACTAGCTGTCTGGGAATATAGTAAAGGCATGTTAAGTATTTATTGTATATATATTTTAGTACATATGAATATAATGGAATGCTATTATGTTGTAAGAAATCTTGAAAGAGACAGTTTTAGAAAAACCTAGTAAGACTTTTGTGAACTGGTGCAGAGGGAAGTTAGCAGAACCAGGATAATAATTTATTATAATGTCAACATAAAAATGAATAACTTTGAAAGACTTAAAAACTCAGATAAGTGCAATGATCAACCATGATTCTAGATGATTGATAGTAAAGAATGCCCCTAACCTACTGACAGAAAGATGATAGATCAATATACAGAATGAGACATTTTTTGGACATGTCCATTATAGGAATTTATTTTGCTTGATTATACTTGTTAGAAGGATTTTATTTTGTTTTCATTTTTTCTTTTCAGTGGGAGTAGGAAAGTAGAAGTGGGAGGGTAAAATATATGCTTGAAAATTTAAAAATAATATTTAATTAAAAATAAAAGTCATGTAGATACTCATGTGCTTAGCAAGATGGTTCATTAATTGTTTTCAACCAACTGATAAGCATTTATTAAGTGTATCTAAGTCCCAGGTGCTGAACTAAGCACTGGAGATGCAGGGAAAGGCAAATTTTTATTTATCTGTTAATTGGGAAGGGGAAGTCAAGAAGGGTCAAGAGATTAGCAATTATGTTGAAAAAAAGAGGGCCTTAGAAATTTTTTAGAAAATTGTAGACAATTCTATCTAAATTAATTTACTTATTCAGTGTCATACCAATCAAACTACTAAAACATTATTTTATAGAGCTAGAAAAAATAATAAGATTCATCTGGAAGAACAAAAGTTCCAGAATATCAAGGGAAGTAATGAAAAGAAATGCTAGGGAAGGTGGCATAGCCATACCAGATCTTAAATTGTATTATAAAGCAGCAATCATCAAAACTACTGGCTAAGAAATAGAGTGGTGGATTGGTGGAATAGATTAGGTACACAAGACACAGAAGTCAATGACTATAATAATCTACTGTTTGATCCCACCTTCTGGGATATGAGCTCACTATTTGACAAAAACTGCTGGAAAAACTGGAGAAAAGTATGGCAGAAACTAGGCATAGACCAAAATGTTATACCATGTACCAAAATAAAGTCAAAATGGGAACACGATTTAGATATACAGGCTGATACTATAAGCAAATATGGTGAGCAAGGATTTATGTCAGATATATGGAGAATGGAAGAATTTATGACCAAACAAGAGACAGAGAACATTATGAAATGCAAAACAGATCATTTTGATTACATTAAATTGAAAAGGTTTTGTACAAACAAAAGCTAATGCAACCAAGATTAGGAGGGAAGCAGAAAACTGGGAAAGAATTTTTACAACCAGTGTCTCTGATAAAGGCCTCATTTCTAAAATATATAGAGAACTAAGTCAAATTTATAAGAAAAGCTATCTATAGTCATATGAAGAATGCTCTAAATCACTATTGATTGGAGAAATGCAAATCAGAAGAACTTTGAGGTACCCTATATCGCACCTATCAAATTGGCTAACATGACAAAACAGGAAAATGATAAATGTTGGAGAAGATGTGGGAAAATTGGAACATTAATACATTGTTGGTGGAGTTGTGAATTGATTCAACCATTTTGGAGAGCAATTTGGAACTATGCCAAAGGGCTATAAAAATGTGCATACCCTTTGACCCAGCAATAGCACTTCTAGGGCTCTATCCCAAAGAGATCATAAAAATAGGAAAAGGATCCACATGTACAAAAATATTTATAGCAGTATCTATATGTGGTGGCAAAGAAATGGAAATTGAGGGGATGTCTATCCATTGGGGAATGGATGAACAAGTTGTGTATATGAATGCAATGGAATACTATTGATAAGAAATTGATGAGCAAGCAGACTTCAGAAAAACCTGGAAGTCTTGTATGGACTGATGCTGAATGATGTGAGCAGAACCAGGAGAATGTTGTACATAGTAACAGCCACATTGTGTGATGACTAATTTTGATAGATTTAGCTCTTCATCTCAGCAATTTGAGGATCTCCAAAAGTCTCATGATGGAAAATGCTATCCACATCCAGAGAAGGATGGAGTTTGAATGCAGATTGAAGCATACTGTTTGCTCTTTTTTTCTTTTGTTTTGTTTCCTCTTTCTTGTGGTTTCTCATATTGGTTCTAATTCTTCTTTACAACATGATTAATGTGAAAATGTTTAATAGGAATGTATATATAGAGCCTATATCAGATTGCATGCTGTCTTGGGGAAAAAGGGAGGGAAGCAGGGAAGGGGAGAAAATTTAAAACTCAAAAGCTTATGGAAGTGAATGTTGAAAAATAAAAATAAATTAAGGAAAAAAAAGAAAGTAACATAGAATTTTTAAGTTATGTAAAATGAAAGTTCGTAGTTTCATACAGAATCATCTTTTTTGTTCTGATATGTGATTACAAAACATACCTACCTCTTTTGGAGTGAATTTACAAACAGATGGGGGAAAAGAAAAAAAAATCCTCAACCCAGCAGACTTAAAATAAGTAAAAAATTCTCTGAAACCATGGTAATTAAGCCTGCATTGACATGAGAAGACAAAACAGAAAGTTCAGCAGAAAGCTGAACTACTTAAGGCTCTCACTAAAATATCATAAATATCTCCAGTCATACTATGTTGTGGGAGTAGCACAGCCAATTCAAACAACCTGATGATCTGTTTTAAACTGGGATATGGTAGCCTCTACCTGGGCTCCTCAGGGCAGTTACTTACTCTGAATTAGCCACTTACCCCCATAAAGAACATATAAGAGACAGAAAATAATGTCCCTGTACCCACCTCATGGTAGAAAGTAAATCCTGCTGTTGCAGGGGCAGGATTGGATTCAGTGGGGACAGAATTGGCAGTCAGGTCTCTCCTGGTAGATTTTACATGTGTCAGAGAATTCACAAGTGTTTGTACACACCCCATCACTCCCAGTATCCTATTCAGGAGACAACATATCTGCCATAACAGGGAAGTGGGAGGGGACAAACAGTGAGTTGGGAAGCTTGGTACAAACTACCAGGAATAGAAAAGTTCAAGATAAAGACTGAAAAACAAAATGTCCGAGAGAAAAAAGTTAGAGATAGGCCTAGCTCCAAACAAAACAAAGCAACATGGGAATTAATAAAGACAGAGAAATGAGCAGGAACCTCCAAAAGTGTTACAGTAAAATAAATATAATTAAAGGAAAGCAAACCAAAAGATCCTCATGAAAAAGAGCAAAACAAATTTTAAGTATACCTGAGAGATTGTGAATCAGCAATAAATTCCAGAATCATTCAAAAATAATATAAAACCTTTTAGAAAAAAACTGGATTGAAAATGAGAGCTTTCAAAGAAGGAATAAATAAGATTAACAACAGAATAAACAATAAAACACGTGATAAGAATCTTTCTAAATTAAGAGGCTCAGAAAAAGAGAATGACATATTTCTCAAGCATAAATAAAATGGAAGAAAATTTGGCAGAAGGAAAAGGCCAAAATATGAAAGAATGCATGAATTCTATACAACTTTAAAAAACTGATCTTCAAGATAGGTAAGTTAATTTAAGAAACAGTTATTCCAGAAAAAAAAGTGATAAATTACAAATCCTAAAGATCACAAGACTGGAATTAATATTAGAAAATTGACCTAAAGTTTTGAAAATGGATAGTAAAGTATTGATTGATAAAGTCCACTGATGGCTTATAGTGGAAAACCCCAAAGGCTGAAATTCCAAGGGAAATAATTATTACATTTCAGAATTTCATTGCTAAATAAGAAACTTTATAAGCAGCCAAAAGAGTGGCCACCAGTTCATAAAGAATGTACATTTGAAAAGCCCAGGATGATTTCATGTTTGTGAGAAATTAGAAAGGAGGTTAAAACATGCTGTTGCAAAAACAAAAACAAACAGAAGAACCCATGGAAAGAGAGTAGCACTTTAAGTAAACTTAAGGAATTTGGGATGGGGCATATAAACGGAAGCAAGGGCGACCCTATAGGAATAGATTAGGATCAAATTCCTATAAGCAAAAATAATCACAGTGATGAAAGGCTAGATTGTCTGGCAGGGAACATACTCAAAATCTTTCCAGCTTAGTAAAACCTTCGAGACCTTGGACTCCATTCTCATTTTGGGGGGAATCCAGGGTTACTTCTAGACTACAATGACATCTACAAAGGATTTTTGTAGAAGTATACTTTATATATTTTGATATTATGAATTCATAATTTTATGGGAGTGATCTCCACTGACATCAATAGCAAAACTATTACTATAACTTAATAGTAGTAGGTCGTCAGGAGTTCCTGTGGGGAAAAATATTCACCACCCTATAGCTAACCTTAATTCTAGTGCCTTCTCTCTGTTGGTTATTTCCAGTTTATTCTGTATATGGCTTATTTGAATATAGTTGTTTGCATATCCTTTCCTCCATTATGCTGTGAGTTCACTGAAGGCAAGGGACTGTCTTTTACCTTTCCTTGTATCCCCAGTGCTTACCACAGCGTTTGGCACATAGTAGGCACTTAACAAATGTTTTTATGACTGACTGATCAACAACCTTATGAGAAATTCTTTCCAACTTAAGCAAGACTGGTCCTTGGATCACAGTTATGCAGTCTATCTCTGGGTTTATATTAAAAAACCTTTCTAATTTTGTAGAATCATTCAAGTCTTACACTCCAATGGCATAGCCTACGGTAACCTAAGGGTTACTTACACATCATGATAAATCATTAGAATAAGACTTTAGAGGAGATTCTAAATGGAACTATTTTTTAAATGAACCTTCTGATACACATATTTTAGGCCTTCAGAACAAACACTGCTTCTGTGTTGCCTGTTATTACTATTAGGAAGAATAGTGGTAGAATGGAATTGATGTTGCACTTTGTTTCCATAATGGTAATAAGAAGCAACACAAATACAGTGATTATGAAGAACTATACTGCTGGAAGGGATCCCTGATGTCATTTAGCCAACTCCTACTCAAATCATGTATTCTGTCTATAATATTCCTGACAAGTGTTCATCCAACCTTCTCTTAAAGACCTCCAGTGACAAAGAATTGACAGCCCTTCCAAAGAAGCCCATTCTTATTTTAGATAGCTCTAATTATTGGGATGTTTTCTCTTTATATATTCCTTATATTGAATGAACTTCTTCATTCTGTATTTTCTACCCATCAGTTTCAGGTTTGTGATCATTATAATTCAAATTTAAAAATAATTTTTATAATTAAGTGGGTTTTGTCACCCTTATTCCTACAGTCTTCTCCTATGTAGCTTCAACTTCTAACCTTGTTCGGTTAACTGAGTGATTGGTAGACAAACTTTGGAATAAACTGGAAATACTAACAAAATCACAAACTGCCCCATCCTAAAATTAATAGGATGAGGGAGTCTCATAACTTGTCAGCAGAACAAGATTATAACAGATTTTGGATTCCTGCAGTGAATTAAAATCTGTCATCAAGGCAAGAGTTGATGGCAGTGTAATTATGGTAAACTGCATTTATCAGAGGATACCAACAACCATCAGAAATTAGATCTTGTGGAAGATTAAGTGTATCAGCAGTGGCAGCTGCCAGATGTCAAAAATAGGAAATTAAAATGTACAATAATGGAGGAGAGAGATCTGAAGCTAATTAACTGTTAAATAAACTCATATTCTACTCATCAAAAAGGAATATGTAGCCACTAAAATTTATGTAAATTATAACTCAGGCCACCTACATACAGAGCTCTACCAGCTGTCAATCATCTTTGACTTCAGAGACACAGATCACTAACCAGTAGACTTAAGACGTAATTCCAGATTAATGTCTTTGAAAGAATTTTTTAATCTTGTAAGCAAACATCTCTGATTAGGAAAAAATAAAATGCAGAAATAAGATATTTAATACAGTTGTGGGATTCAGAATTTCAGAGCTTTAAGGTATCATCTAATTCAACTGTCTCATTTTAGAAATGTTTGTAGGTCGAACTATTCCAAGGTAGAACATTAGTGGCACATAGTAGGTGCTTAATAAATGTTTGTTGACTGACAAGTAAGAACTCATTTATGTTCAATAATGACTGCCCATGGAAACTGAAATTCAATAAAGTTAATTGACTTTCCTTTAGTCTCATAGATAATTCAAAATAATTAGTAATATAGTATCATTGCTATTACTCCCAAGTGGGTGTTGGACCCAAGTTAGGGGAGGGGGTTGGGGAGGATCTATTGAATTGAAACAAAATATACATACTACATGATTGACCCTATAGTAGGCCCAATGGAAGATTCAAAGAAGACAAGATGCAGTCCAGCAGTCAAAAAGCTTACCCATCTAATTGTGGCAATAAGACATGAACTTGCAAAGTGCTAAATAAAAATGAAAGAAAATACAACATAATTTAGTACAATGCAAGAAGTAATCAATCAATAAGCATTTATGAGGGCAGCTAGGTGGCACAATGGATAGACTGCCAGGTCTAGAGTCAGGAAGACTCATCTTCCTGAGTTCAAATCTGGCCTAAGACATTTACTTGCTGTGTGACCCTGGGCAAGTCACTAAACCCTGTTTGCCTCAGTTTCCTCATCTGTAAAATGAGCTGGAGAAGGAAATGGCAAATCACTACAGTATCTTTGCCAAGGAAACCTCAAGTGGGGTCATAAATAGTTGGATACAACTGAAAACAACCAAACAACAAAGCATTTATGAAGCATTTACTATACATCAGGCACTTTGCCTATGTGCTGGGGATAAGAAGAAAAAGAAACAAAAGTCTTTGCCTTCAAGGAGCTTACATTCTATTTGGGAAGAAAACATATACATAAATTATAACATACACAATAAACACACAATAGATAAAAGTTAGCTATAGAGGGGGAGGCCTCCAGAAGAATGTGGTACTTGGCCTGATTCTTTAAGAAAGACAGATATTCTAAGAGTTAAAGGCTAGAAAGGAAAGCATTCTAGACAGAGAACCCAGTACAATACCATGGAAAGAGTAATGTAATGTGTGAGGAAAAGCAAGTAAGCCAGTGTAGATGGCCCAAAGAATGCATATTACATTAAAAAAAAAAACTAAAAGATAGCAAAGGATGAGGTTGTAGAGAGCTTAAAAGGCCAAACAGAGGGTTACATTTGATCCTAGAGATCCTTAAAGAGAATGGAGTTTATTGAGCAGATAGGTGACGTGGTCAAACCTATACTTTAGAAAATCATTTTGGCAGTTATGTGGAGTATGTATTGGCATAAGGAAGAGAATGAAGTCAGAGAGTACAATTAGAAGGTGATTATAAGCATCTCAAGTTGGTTCATGTTTGATTCCAAAATAAAGGTCAGACAGTAAGTAGCAAGTGTTGGCAAGAAGCAAAGAATATTTCATTGTAAAGTGCTTTAAAAGGGCTTAGTGGGATTGTAAAATTAATGGATTGAAGAGGGTGAAGGGTGGACATTGGAGAGCTGCTCCCATATTCTCCATTTAAAGAGGGGGCTCAGGACTTCCATCTCGTCATTTCCAATCTAGCTGCAGGTCTTTCATTCTCCCCTGCCAGGTCCCCTTCCCCTACCCTCCATTTATTGGCTTCTACTTCTGTGTTGTCTTCTCCCAATAGATTGTGAGTTCCTGGAGGGCAGGAATTGCCTTCTACTTTTCTTTGTATCCCCAGTTCAAGGCACAACACATAGCTATTTAATGAATGTTTGGTTGTTGTCCTTCATGCTCAAATAGGACCAAAATGGCATCACCATGTTGGGGTCAAGTACAAGGTGTGTGACTGTGGTGGATGAGATCAACATAAGCCCAGGTCAGGCACAAATAATCCATATGAACACTTGGAGTAGAGATGTCTCTAAATTTGTACATCTCACATTTCATTTGAACTGCTGTAATCCTGCTTTGGTTATAGAGCATAGCCCCTTCTTTGATTCAGGCGTGCCTTCTGGCTGGTCCTGTGTCAGCGTCTCCCACGTCCCCCAATTGATTCCAGATATCTTCAAAGACACCTTGAGAGCGTCCTTGAATTACTTCTTCTGACCTCCACATGAGTGCTTACCTTGTGTGAGTTCTCCATAAAATAGTCTTTTAGGTAAATGTATGTTTTGCATTCAAACAATGACCAGTCCATAAGAATTGCACTCTCGGCAATAGAGTTTGAATGCTTGGCAGTTCAGCTTGAGAAAGGACCTCGGTGTCTGATACCTCATATTGCCAGCTGATCTTCAGAATCTTCCTAAGACAATTAAAATACAAGCAATTCAGTTTTCCAGCATGGCAGGTTTCACAGGCATACAACAATGAAGTTAGCACAACACCTCTGTAGACCTACAGTTTGGTAGGCAGTCTAAAACCTCTTCTTTCCCACACTTTCCTTCAGAAGCTTCACTTTTCCTTCCTCCCAAACACTGAGCTAGTTCTGACAATGTGTGCATCAACCTCATCATCTATGTGTACATCCCTGGAAAGTATGCTGCCAATGTGAGTGAACTTATCCACAGAATTCAAAATTTCCCTATTGGCTGTAACCAGTGGTTCTATGTATAGATGGTATTGTGCTGGCCAGTAGAGAACCTCTGTTTTCTTGATGTTAATTGTTAGGCCAAAATTAGCAGCAGAGAATCAAGCCATACTTTGTCACATCTTAGCCTCAGAGGCTGCATTGAGCGCATAATCATCTGCAAACAAAAAGTTACTCATCAACTCCCCCTCCACTTTAGTCTTGGCCTGTAGCTTTTCAAGTTAAATAATTTGCCATCGGTGTAGTAGTTGACCTTGATACCATTTTCATTCTCATTGAAGGTATCTAACAACATCACTGAAAACATTATGCTAAAAAGCCTGGGAGCAAGCACACATCCCTGCTTCACTGCATTGGTGACCAGGAAAACATGAGTGCATAATTCATTATCTAGAAAATAAAATAAGTGTTTATTGATTGATTTACTGATAGAACACGGGGCTTGTATTCAGGAAGATTCATCATCATGAGTTCAAATGTGGCCTCAGATACTTATCAGCTGTATGACTGTGGGCAAGTCACTCACTCAACCCTGTTTGCTTCAGCTCCTCATCTGTAAAATGAGCTGGAGAAGGAAATGGCAAACTACTCCAGTATCTTTGCCAAGAAAACCCCAAAATGGAGTCACAAAGTTGGACACAACTGAATAATAACAACAAAAAGGATAAATAGTATTTAGACAAGTAAAGAAGTAAGAGGGCATCCCTGGAAGGGGGAATACTGCAAGTAGAAATGGGAGGTGTGTTCATCTAGAAAATACTTGATAGGAAAAAGAATGACTCAGGCATATATTGAAAATAGTTGGACAACTTTTATGGAAAATCAATTGAGCAACAGTATGGAGGGTGGATTGGTTTGGGGAAGAATTTGGGACAGGAATATCCATTAGAAGGCTGCTGTTAATAATCTAGGCAAGAGATGATGAGGTTATAAACTAAGATAGTAGCTGTGTGAGTGGGACTCAGATTGGAAGATATTCTAAGGGTAGAAATAGCAAGATTCAGCAACTGATTGGACATGTGGAGTAAGGAAGAATGAGAAATGAAGGATAATTATTGAGACTGCAAGTGTGAGAGACTAGAAGAATGGTGGTGTCCTCAACAGACATAAGGAAGAAAATATTTCTAGGAAAAAATTAAATCAAAGTTTTGTTGAAATCACCTATCACTCAGGCTCAGAACTTCAAAGCTGTATTTGACTTCTGAACTTAAGGCAGTTCAAACCAGCTTGGAAAAATCCACTTGTTAAATTTACAGAGTAAATAATTACACCCCAGAAACTGGCAAGCTACAATTGAGGGGTTAATATATTGTTCTGTTGATTATCTAGACATAAGAATGTGATACTAATGATGATTAACCTTAAAAGTGTCTCTTTTACATTATTTTTTGGAGAGATCAACTGAGACCTGATTTCACCCAAGGGGATATTCCTCAAAGTCTCTATGAGAGCAAGCTGGAAATCAAGTATGTGTTGAAGAGTTAGCTTCTCCCACATGTCTATAGCATTCAAAGTCTCACTGCCTCTCTCCATGTGTCTGAACAGAGGCTAGAACCATGTGTCTTTTCTCAAAGATAAATGAAGGATGATTGTCTTGTCCAAAGCTTTCAACTCAGCTCTGTCCCTTACCTAAGCAAGAAGCTTCAAGTAAACAATCTTTCTACCAATTAGAAGTGTCTCGTTGTAAAGTACCATAGGTTTGGCTAGAAATCCAAAATACAATCATAACTTTGAATATGTCATTCACTGCTCAAAATCCATCACTAGCCTCTTGTTACCTATTAAACAAAATTGAAATTCAGATTCTCTGTTCTCTCTGGTCACAACCAGACTTCCAGAGACCATGTCCTGGAGAAGCTAAGAGACTTGGAACCCTGGGGTCATGTTATCCAGTTTGGTAAGTGCTCACAGTGTTATATCTCACATAGGTTGTGTCTTGCTGCCCCAAGGCTCAAGACCGTTCTTTTGTCTAGTCATCTTCCTGACCACCTAGTCCCTGGAAGCATATTCCTCCCATATTCTTTTTTCATCTCTTACTCTTAGAACAATAAATAATCTAATGAACACTACCACTGCTTCTGAAAAGGATGTGTCAATCAACTACATTGTGCCATCACTCAGACCAAAACATCTTCTGTAGCCACTATGTTGACTACTCTTTAAAAATATAACTTCCTTGAGCTAAGAGACTGTCTTTTTTGGATTTGTAAATGCAGTGCTTAGCACAATACCTGGCACATAGGACATAAATGTTGTTGTTTTTCATTGTCTCTGTTTTGGCTGTAATCTACTTTTCCAGCCTTGACTTGCTACTTTTAATATACCTCTATGGTTTAAACCAGCACTTCTTAAACTGTGGATCGCTACCCCATATGGGGTCATGAAAAATTTGGCAACAGTAAAAGATTCCTGAATGCTCAAGGACCAAAAGTTAATTAAAAATCAAACGTGTAATGAATCAAAGTGTTTCTGGCAGTGTTTGCCCATATTGCATCCTGCAACTTCACTGCAGCCTTGGTTCTGAACACAAAGCATGTGCACTTTGCACTGTGTGTGCCCTCAGGCCATGCAATGCCAATGAAAACTGCAGGGGTCATCAATGGAAAAAGTTCGAGAATCCCTGATCTAAACACACAGGACTTTTCCTTATTTCCTAAGCATGCTTTTCTCCTTCCTGTCTTGATGTCTTTGCTCATATTCCACTTTCCATTTGCAGTTCTGCTTAGTTTCAACTCTGTATAACAAAATGCCCCTCCCAGAATAAACCGATTACTTCTAATCTCATCACTATGCTGGTAACTCAAGCCTTCCCACCTCTCTCAGCTTCCTCTCCCTCAGACTGGAGGGCTAGTGGGTGAAGTACTAAGTTCTTCTCCAAACCTTCCTTTATAGAGAAAAGAAATTGGACTCAGCTCACTCCACTTTCTACCTGCACCTCTGCTTGGTTTCAGCTCCAGGGAATAAGATTTCAATTCAACTCAATAAACTTTTATTGAGCACCTAATCTGTGCCAAGAATTGTGCTAAAGAATGGGGATACAATTAAGAAAAAGAAAAACAGTCCCTGCCCTCAAGGAGTTTATACTCTAATAGGGGAAGACAATACAGGAAAGTCAGTTAGAAAACAAAAGTGGGAGGAAACAGTTTGGAATGAAACCAAGCAGAGCTGCAGAGGGAATGAACTGAAAGTCCATTTTCTGCCCTCTATAAAGGAAGGCTTTGAGAGGAGGTTAGTACTCTATTCTCCAGCCCTATGATTAGAGAAGAGAGGAGCCTGAGGGAGATGGGAAGGTGTCTGAGTATCCAAGACTTGAGTTGACAGCATGGAGAAGGAACAAGATTCCCTACCCTGTTCCCATCCATAAGCCTTGTTGACCTGGATTTGGATCCTAACTTTGCCACTTAATTAGCTATGTGATCCTGGGAAACTTTACTTAACCTCTCAAGGCTCAGTTTATTCATCTGTTATAAACAAGGGAGTTTTGACTAGAGGAGCTCTGCGGTTTCTTCTAGCTCTAAATCTGTGCAGTTATACATATTGTTATTATTGTTACTATTTTTACTGAGTTATTGTGTTCTAACCTGAGGCCAGAATCAGATTTCTGTAGTTCTGACAACTCTTCTATGTGAGAAATAGAATTTATTTTCCTATAAAGTCAAATTGTGAAATTCATTCCTTATGTTTAGGTTACTTGTTAGCCACATATCCAGATAATAAGTTGTTATACAGAATGCCATATTTTCTTTATCCATAATGGCCAGTGCATCAATTGAGTTGAAACACTTGAGTTTGCTCCAGAAGAGAGGTTTTAACTATTTCAGCAGCTGCTTTTCCCTTTCTGTGTTGTAGCCTTATTAACAAGAAATTGAAATATAATTTTTACAATAATTTATTTCAATTGTAGTAGTAATCTTAGAACCATTTACTTGTATGGGGATTCAAACCACCCTAAATTTTATGAATCTTTATAGTTTCATAGTAATTCTATTTATGTGCCATAGGCAACTTATATTAAGATGTTTTGGATTCTTAGTCACAATAGACAGAGTTGATAATGTAACTATATTTTAAAACTCCACCCTTCTCCTACAGTGAATTCATGTGATTCATATGATTTTGTGCAGTATGTATTATAATTAAAACCCAATACTCATTGTCTGAAGCAGAGAAGAAAGAGCAAATTCATAAATTGGGCTTTCATTCACACTTCTATTCCCAAAAGTGAAATTTTCATTTATTAATATTTATTATGTATGTAGGAAATGAAAGCGTTGACTCAAACTTTTGCTACAAGTAAATTGCAAGGCAGTAAATGTTTGTTGATGATAATGATGGAATTTGCCTTTCAAACAACCTCCAAGGACTAACCTCAGATTGTTACTACAAATAGTATAACAGGTAAAGCAACTCCAGACTGTCTTCACCAAAATCAAGTTAAATGCAGAAGCCAGACAACAAAAGGTGTTGTGTGTGTGTGTGTGTGTGTGTGTGTGTGTGTGTGTGTGGTTTTTTATTTTGTTTTGTTTTTACAATAAGAATTGCTTTTAAATGCTAGGTATGGTAGAGGAAGGAGTGAATGAGTTCCATGGAAATGTGCCATTTTGGCAGATTAGGTTATGTGAAGAGTACAGCTTTGGGGACTAGGGAGTTAAGGGTCAGTGTTTCTATGGAAGGCCATCATCTAGAACTCAAAGAGGTAGGTAGTAGTGCTCAAAAGGAATAAATTATTTACTTTGGGTAAAGGTCTTGTTTTGGCAAACTTACTTGATTAGCCTGCAAAAAAAACCAACCCTCTTTGTTCAGGGTATTAATTTATGCAACTTGCTTTTTTTTTTTTTTTTTGCCAAGGGATCCATGACAATAAATTCTAGATTACATTTTTGAAGGTCCATAATGTGCTTATACTCCAACCTGCCATCTAGGCCACCTTGTTAACTGGTGAATGGGCACAATTCTCACTTACAAACACCCCCAAAAAGTTGCCTTGTTATAGCTTTTACTTTAAACCATCTTTCAGGTTCTCTTCTCCCCCACATATCAACGCATCCTTCTAATTCAATTTGTTAGCATAGTTCTCCAAAATTTCTCTCATATAAAAAGAATTATCCAAATGAAGAAAAGGGGTAGGTGGCATCTGAAGAAAATAATATGACTGTATGGAGAGCTCTCTCATGAGGTTTTGTTTTGTTTTTTTTTATTTTAAAAGGGCATCTAGAAAATGTGGGTGACGGTACATAAGCAAGGAGGAATATAAGAGAGACATAAAAGATTATGGACCTAAACAAAGAGTATCAGGAAAATTAAAACTTCAAATGGGCTGAGGCCTAGGAAAACTATCCCAGATGGTATAACTTGCAATTCATTTATTTAAATGATGGCAAATGACCCACCCCTGTCTACTAGAAGGCAAAGGGAAAGAGCTAGTGGAAAGGAGGGATTAAAAAACTGGTTTAAATTTTAAAAATACTAGTTTATTAAGAGGGAATAGTTGAAAGGGGGGAGGTTTCTTTGTGCACTGGAGGTGATGAATAAATGCTGATTTGAATTAAAATTGAAGGTCTTAGAAGAAATAGGTAGTGATAAGATCAAGGTCATAGGTAGAGTGATTAGCTTTGGAAAGGAAGAGTTTCTTCATCTCTAAAATGGGGACAGGACAGGAGGATATTAACACCTCTAGCACTTGCCTTCCAGATTTGTTGTGAGGATCAAATGAGATAGTGTATGGGAGGTACTTTATAAAATTAAAAGCATTGTCTAAATGTCATTTCATTAATCCTGACAACAACTCTGGGAGGAAGATGCTATAATTAGCCTCATTTTATAAGTGAGGAAACTGAGGCAGACACAGGTTACGTGACTTGCCCAGGGTCACACAGCTACTAAATATCTGAAGCTGGATTTGATACCAGGTCCAGTGCTCTATCCATTGTACCACTTGCTGCTTTGTCATTGTTGCCATTGTTGTCCTCACAGTCTTCATTGTCATTGTTATTAGGTAGGGGAATCTCTGTAAGGGATTTTTGAATGAGAATGGCATAGGATGAGATGTTGACATATTGTATCTGTGCCATTAGAAGGAATAACCACAAGAATGAGATTGCATCTCCACTGGGGTATTGAAGCATTATTATAAGGCAAGAGACTTAGTTCCTAAGAAGACATGGTAACCATGTAAGGCAAGCCTATTGCGAATATCAGATATCCATAGACTATTGAGTCTGAAGGAGCCTTAGAGGTTATCTAGTCCAATTCCCTAACCATGTCATGAATACCCTCTAGAATAGCATGAACAATTATGTGACCTCATGAATGTCAGCAGATGGAGCCAGTGACAGAGCAGTGAGAAGCCCCTGGATCAGGCAGGAGCTGGAGATGACAAATAAAAGAAAAAAAAATCTCATTGTGGAGGGATAAATTCAGACCTTACCTTTAACAAGTACTGTGAGTTACATGGACAGTGCAGGTATAAGGAACAGGAATTGTCTACATAGCAATCCCTCATTCTTTCCACTTGCAAGAAGAACTTAACCTTATAAATCTTAAACTTATAAATCTGGAGAACTATATAGGCCCTGGGAAAAGGGGGTAGGACTTATTAAGCAAATGGATTACTTTACTTCCTAGAAGCCCAGGTGCTTCTGTCTTGGAGATGGGGGCCTTGACTCCAGAATAGCATGATAGGCTTAGAAAACTGCATTGATTTCATAGAGGAGTTAGAAGCTCACAGGAAAGGAAAGGGAAATTATTTTGATTGGTTATTGTTTCAGCCATCTATTTTTATCTTTCTTTGTCAGATTGAAGGTCCTGTATTTAATGTATTGTTAACCTCAATGCTTAAGTATTCTTTTCCCTTTTTGTTGTGGAGACCTAGATGTAAGCCAGATTCTGATTTTTTTGCAGTAAATCCTGGGTGTTCAAAATATACCAAATTCTGATGTTCCATAGAGGAAACCTAGGATAAGGGTACAAGCCAAAAGAGAGATTTTAGCATGAAATCTTAAGATTGAACCTATTCCAAGTAAATAGACCAGGGAGAATTAATTAGTGATCATTTATCATAGAGGATGAACAATATAGTACTTGCTGATGGTCACTAAAATATTTTCCTTACTGTCCTGTCTCTTAGGTCTGTAAACAAACTAATAGTCCTTCGGTATCCTGGAAACTGTCTCTATAGCAGTTTTCTAGTTCTTACAAAACACAGTCACTTCTGGAAAATATGCTTTTGGTGTTTCCTCTCCCTGTTCTTTCAAAAATAATATTAAGCATTAGCAAGGGATCAACCCTAGCTCCTAGAACCTGCAACGTATATCACTCAATATAATCCTTTTCTAATCACATAAGCATTCTTTTCTGCATAATAACAAGCAGTACTCCACTAAATAGTCTCCCACATATATTCTACTTGTTCCATTTTGTTCATGATTTTAAACAAATAATATCAACCACTGAAAAATTAGTTAACCTTATAGCCATCATTTTTTTTTTCAAACAGAAAAAGTCTCTGGTCAATGAGAAAGAAAATGCCCTTACTAGTTTCTTAGCTCAAAACTCAATATTTTTTTCTTTTTCAGGTTGGACAAGTCCAGTGAAAGTTATTCCTGATAAATCTAAAATGCAAGGCAATTTAACCGCATTACGGTTTTCATTTGACGATTCAAAATGTAAGGTAAAACATATCCCATTTGTTTTGTTGGTTATTTATTTTGTATTCTGTGGATCTGAGCGTCAACACTATATGTATGAAAAAATAAGTATTTTTTTTTAAATTTCTTAACCATGTGAACTCATTCCTAACCAAAGGAAATACATAGGTACCTTCATCTCTGTAGGAGAAAGTATTTTAATTATTCAATTTTAGATAATTTTTCCTAAAATGACAATTAGTCAGGGACAAAATCAAGAATACAGTATAAAAATTCTAAATCCTACATTATGGAAGAACCTTATTTTGAGGGGAAGAGTAAGTAATGTTTTCCTGGGATTGACCAGTATGGAGAATTTCTGGTATATAATATTCCCTCCTCTGAAGCATCTGTAATTGATAGCCTTAGTTTCTTAGAGGCAGCTAGAATCTCCCGGTGCAAGAATTTGAACCCAGCACTCTCTTCTTTGGAAATACACTGACCACAATTAACAAAGAAACTATTAAGAATAAAAATGTTCCTATGCCAGATTTCAGTATGCACAGTGGTTCAATGACTTCCCTTCTCCTTTGAGGTATCCAAAGTCACTTGTTTGTCCGCTGGTTTCATACCCAGGTTTTTAACTGGGAAAAAATAACCCTAATAATTGCTTAGATACCACTCAGAAAGCACTAGCACAAACAAATCTAAAGCCTGAAACATTATCCTCCACAACTAGGGACTACAGCCGGATTCTTTTTTCACAGACAAGAAAAAAGCCACACAAAAAATGAGTGAGCAAAAGAGAAAGAACCTGACTATAGATAGCTATTCTGATGATGGAGAAGATCTGGGTTCAAACTCAGAAGAAAATAGTGAAGTGAAAACAGCTACTTCTACTTCAAAGATAAGAGCAAAATGATCGCTAACCCCCAAAGAGTTTTTAGAATATCTTAAAAAGGACTTTAAAAATCAAATAAGAGAGGTAGAGGAAGAATTGGGGAAAAATTTAAAGTAGTGCAAGAAACTGAAGAAGATTATGAAAAGAAAGTTAACCATTAGAAAAAGAGATCCAAAAACTTACAGAAGAAAATAAAAAATTAGAATTGAGCAAGCTAATGACTTCATTAGACATAAAAAAATAATAAAACAAAATTTAAAGAAAATTAAAAAAAAATAAAAGAGAATGCCAAACATCTCATTAGAAAAACAACTGATTTGGAGAAGAGATTGAGGGAAGACAATGTAAGAATTGTTGGACTACTGAAAGTTATGATCACAAAAAGAGTCTAGACACTATACTTCAAGAAATGATTAAGGAAAATTGTCCTGAAGTTTTAGAACAAGAGAGTAAAATAGAAATAGGGAGAAGAAAAAGGGAGCAATTATCTCATACAAATGAGGTGTGAATGGAAGAATTGTTACAGTGGAGGCAGGAGGGGGTGGAGGGGTGGTAGTGTTAGAACCTTATTCTCATCAGAACTGGGCAAAAGAGGGAATAACATATACATCTAGAAAGGTAAAAAAGTCTTCTTAACTTACAGAGAAATAGGAGGGTGAGGGAATAGGATAAGGGAGGGATTTTTAGAAGGGTAGGTAAATTAAAGAATAATAGGATAAGGGAAAGGGATAAGGGAGGAATTCTTAGAAGGGGTTTGGATTAAGAAGACAGTGACTGGAAGTCAATTAGAGGTTTAAGGACAGATAGGGTGAAAAAGAGGGACAGAGGGATAAAGTGATGAAAAATAGGATGGAGGGAAATGCACAACTAGTAATTATAATTTTGAATATGAATGGGATGAACTCTCCCATAAAATGGTAATGGATAGCAGAGTGGATTAAAAAACAGAATTCAGCAATACTTATTTTCAAGAAGCACATTTAAAAATGAGAGATACACATAAAGTAAAAAAGGGCTGGGGTAGAATTTATTATGCTTCAGCTGATGCAAAAAAAGCAGGGGTAGCAATTATGATTTTAGATAAAGTTAAAGCTAAAATAGATTTAATCGAAAGATATAAACAGAGAAACTGTACCATAGACAATGAAGTAATATCACTACTAAACCTATATGCACCAAATGCTATATTATTATATTTTTTAAAGGAAATTCTAAATGAATTACAAAGGGAAATGGACAGCAAAACTATAATAGTGGGGAACTTCAACTTTCCCTTCTCAGAACCAGATAAATCTAACCAAAAAATAAATAAATAAGAAAGAAGTCTAGGAGATGAATTAGAATCCTAGATAAGCTAAATATGATAGATTTCTGAAGAAGGAATAGAATGGGAATGAATGGGAATAGAAAGGAATACACCTCTTTCTCAGCGATACTTGGTACCTTTACAAAAATTAACAATATATTAGGCCATGAAAATGTTATAGTTAAATGCAGAAAAACATAAATATTAAATGCTTCACTTTTCAGATCATAATGCAATAAAATTTATATTTAATAATGGACCATGGAAACACAGATTAAAAATTCATTGGAGACTAAATTAACTAATGTTAAAGAAGTTGCAGAAATAATAAATAATTTTATTAAAGTATATAAGGCCAGATTTGAACCCAGGTCTTCCTGACTCCAGGCTGAGTGCTGTATCCACTGTACCACTTAGCTACCCCTGGGCATTTTAAGAAAGGAAGCTGGAGTTCCCCATTTTAGCTAGCCAATGACTAAAACACATTGATTGAAGTATATGCTTCTTACTCTCAAAGTGTTAGATCATGGGATTTTTCCTATGGATATCGACTCATTGCTTTATGGATCAATCATCCCTGTATCCATATAGGAATAAAGTCAATCAATTTAGAACCCATAAAATCATTGGGGACAGATCCTTAAGCTCTCTTCAAATGACATGTCATTCTCTTCAGAAGCTTTCTCTAATCCGGAACTGAGTAAGAGCTCAGTCACTGCTCCCCTACTCAGAGGGCAATATGTTTTACTCCAACTGCAGGGTCCTTCAATTATGGAGACATTTAAGCACAACTTCTCTGATGGAGATATAACATGACAGACTAGACGATAGAGAAACTAACTAAATTCATGGAGTCTGTCTGGGACAGTACTGGAGTATTTCAGGCATTCAGTGAAAAGAAAAAAAAATCAATGAATTGAAAATGGAACTAAAAATACTAGAAAACCAACACATTAAAAAACTAAATTATACACCAAAATGGAAATCCTTAAAATTAAAGATTAACAAAGTTAAAACAAAGAAATTAAATTACTAAATAAGCTGGTTTAAAAAAAGAACCATTAGCTAATTTGATTAAAAAGAAGAAAAAGGAAAACTAAACTACTGGTATTAAAAATGAAAAAGGAAAACTTGCAATAAATAAAGAAAAAACAAAGGATATTATTAAAAATGATTTTAATCAACTACATGTGAATTAAGCCAACAATTTAAATAAATGAATATTTATAAAAATATAAAATACTCAAATTAATGGAACAAGAAATCGAAAACTTTGAAAATCTGATTTCAGAGGAAGAAATGAACAAACCATAAATATTCATTTATTTATTTTCTCAAAGAAAAAACTCAAGAACCAAATGGAATTACAAGTAAATTTTATCAAACATTCAAAGATCAATGAATTCTTCCAATATTACATGAACTTTTTGCAAAATAGCAAAAGAGGGAATCTTGCCAAATTCATATTATAACAAAGATATGGTTGTGGTACATAAACCAAGAATACTTAAAAAAGGAAAAGAAAACTATAGGACAATATCTCCTGTGAACAATGATGCAACAGTTTATAAAATATCTCTTGGCTTGTTTATTGATCAATTGATTGGAAACAAACTAGAATTCTTTCCAATAAAATCAGGGATTAAACAACAGTATCTATTGTCAAACTGATAAAAAGTAAAATGAGCAGAACCAGCAGAGCACTATACACAAAAACAGCATACTGTAATAATGGTCAACTATGAAAGACTTAACTATTCTGATCAATACAATGATCCAAAGTAATTCCAAAGGACTCATAATGAAAAAACACCATCCACCTCTGGAGACAGAATTGATGAACTGAGTGCAGATTGGAGAATACTGTTTTTCATTTTCCTTATTTTTTATTCCCCCCCTCCCCAACATGGCTAATACAGAAATGTTTTGAGTGACTTCACAGGTATAATGGGTTATCATATTGCTTGCCTTGTCAATGGATGGAGGAGGGAGAGAATCTGGAACTCAAAATATAAAAAAAAGAATGCTACAAATAAATAGATAAATATTCTTCCATTCTCCCTACCCCCTGTTGGTCATCCTTTCCCCTAGTTTTTAGAGTTTGCTTATTCATGCCTTTTTCATTTTCCTTTTACATAATCTAATTCTCCCTCTTTCTCTTTCTCTATTAGTTGATTAAAATCCTTCTTCTTTCCTTTAACTCATTGTGTTAGTTTTTAAATATTTTGTCTTTTTCTAAAAATGATTACTTTATTATCTTCATTAATTCTCTTTTCTGGCTATTCTAAACTTGTATCTTTTCTTTCATGGTCTTTATAATCTTTATTTCTTCTTTAGTCTGTGTTCCTCAAAATTAAAGCTTTTTCTCTTTTGCTTCTTTAGAGAGATTTGCTAAGGCAGATTCAAGTTTTTCATTTCTGGCAAACATTTCTCCTGTATAGGCCACATATTCTGCTTTGAAGATTCTTGTTTCCCTCTTGTACCATTTGGGAACATCCTGCTGTGATTCCATACAGTCCTGGAAAGCCAAAGTTTTTGCTGCCCCATCACTTGTTTTTTCATTTTTCTTTCTCTTGTTATATTTACTCAGAGATTTCTGGGTTTGTTTAGATATCACCTTCCCTTCTGTTATTAATAGCTAAACTGTTGATATATCTGTGCACACTCAAGTTTTAAACAGAATTTTCTTCTGGGATCTCTGGTAACTTCAGTCTTTTTTCATTTGTTCCTCTATCATTCAGTTTCTGATTCTTTTCTTTTGATGGCAGATTCCCCAAAAGTTGGAATTCAAAAATGTCTCTGCCTCTTCCCACACCACCCTGGGGAATTCACTTTTCACTAGCCTCAGTGCCTACACCAGGCGACTTCAGTGAGTACAGAACTGGCTCCAGCTAGATTCTAGCCTCCTTTCCTCCCTGCCTGGTGTAGCACTCGACACTGGCACCCTGCTCCCCTTCTCTCTGTTTTTTAGTTCAACGGCTGAGATGTCCCAGGCTGACCAAATTTCTGATTTCCTCTATCTCCACCTCCTCTGTGGCCATCAATCACTAGTGCTATGTTGCTACAGGATGTCCAATTTGGAAGCTGGTCTCAGTGCCACTTGGGAAAAGCCAATTTCATCCCTCCGGGATGGTGGCAGCAGCAGGGCCTGGCGCTCCTCTCGGGGCGGATGACACCGGGGTGAATCCCCCAGGGGCCCGGTGCTCCGAAAGAAGCCGCTCACCCTCACCGCTGGCCGCCGAGACGTCTGCGTGCGCGCTCCCCCCAAAGGATTATTTTGTAGAAATAGAAAAAATAATAAAATTTATATGCAGATAAAAAAAAAAAGGTCGAGAAACAAGGAAAAAGGAGGAATGAAAAACTCTAGCAGTCCCAGATCTCAAACTGTACTACAAATGAAGTAATTCTCAAAATGATTTGTGCTGGTTAAATAATAGAAATTGATAAGTGCACAACACTTAGGTGCACAACATAAAGAAGCAAATCTATCTGGTACCTTAGTATTCAATAAACAAAAAGACCAGCAACTGAATTAAGGATTCACTATTTCATAAAAACTGCTAGGAAAACTGGAGAGCAATATGAAAGAAATTAAATTTAGACCAATGCCTCATACCTAAACTAGTCTCTAAATGGAAACATTACCTAAATATAAAAGATCACATCATAAACAAATTAAAGAAACATGGAAGAAATTACTTATCAGATCTGTGGATAAAGAAAAGTTCAAGACCAAACAAAAGACAGGAAAATTTTAGAAGATAAGATGATTAATTTTGATTGCACAAAATTTTGATTTTTGCATAAACAAATTCAATAAAGCTAAGATTCAAAGGGAAACAACTAGGGGGAAAAAATTGCAACAAATATCCTTGATAAAGTTTTCTTTTCCAAGATATGTAGGGTATTCCAAAAGTCTTAGTGTAGTTTTAAATTGAAATATAAACCTTCTGTTTGGCTTCTTAAAGCCTTTTTCTTAGCCTGGCCCCTTTCTTCCTATGTAGTCTTCTCAAATCTGTGATTCCAAGTTACCATCCCATCTCAGCAAGGTATCCTACAAACTAACCTCTCTATGATATAAAAACCTTATCATTTCCTGCATGGATTTTTTTCTGTGTGTTTGATATGGTCCAACTCTTTGCCTCGTTTATTGTCATCTTCAGTGCCCTTTATATTTATTTACATATCACGTCAGAGACTGATGTGTCCCAGTCCAGAAGTGTTGCTCCCAATATCATTAATGATGAAAAGAATTTGTTATAGAAATGCCAACAGATTTGTTCCATCTGTCATCAGTTTAGTGAGATGTCAAGTGCTTTGCAAACTTGAAAGCTTATATAAATGTTAGCTATTTTAATAAAGCTAGTCAGTGAATCTGAAAGTGTAGCAACTCACACCCAACGTATTTTGATGTCATTCTTTGCTTCTTATTTCCCAAAGAGTGAAGAAGGCAGAGCTCCAGCATGGGTGAGTGAGGAACAGAAAGTAATGGAATCATTCTACAAGTCCAGTACACAAAAGTGAGCAGTTCTTTTTTCTGTCATAGAATTTTTGACATATTTAAAAATACATTCTAGTGGATAGGACACTGGACTTGGAGTCAGTAATAACTAGGTTCAAAGCTCTGGCCTTCACTTTCCTTATCTGTCAAGTGAGGGAGTTAAACTTGACAGCCTCTACGTTCTCCTCCATCCCTATGACTATGATCCCAGAAAAATCTTTATTTCTATTTTGGTAGCTGAATACTTGAGAAATATATAAGTTGTTTCATTTTGGATTTAGAAGTTGACTTATAATACAAAGAGAAGCAGAATAGGGTCTTTAGAGAACTGGAGTTGGAGGCAGGAAGACCAACTTCAAATTCAAATTCAGGTTCAAATTCCACCATAGAGCTATGTAATTTCAGTCTGGCCACTCAACCTCCCTGAACCTCAACTTCCTGTAAAACTGGAGTAGCTACTTCTTAGGTTCTTGTAAGGATCAAATGAGGTGACATTCATAAGGTGCTTTGTAGACTTTTAAAGACAACATAAAGGCCAGCTGCTGTAAGTGCCAAACAGTTTTGGTTTCTTTCAGTAGTGCTGGGTGACATAAAGTTTATAAATTCCTTTGCTATAATATTCCCTATTCATTTTTGGAGGCAGCTAGGTGGTGCAGTAGAATGAGCACCAAGCCTAGAGTCAGGAAGATTCCTCTTCCTGAGTGCAAATCCAGCCTCAGACACTTACTAGCTGTGTAACCTGGGCAAGTCTCTTAATCCTGTTTGCCTCAGTTTTCTTATCTGTAAAATGAGCTAGAGAAGGAAATGGCAAACCACTGCAGTATCTTTGCCAAGAAAACCCCAAATGGGGTCACAAAGAGTAGGACATGACTGAAACAACTGAAAACAAAAATTCATTTTGGGGGAAATTAACACCCTGGTAACAGTATGAGAAATGTTTTGCTCAATTCCCTGTTTTTAAATCAGAAAATAATCACCTTTATAAAATGTGGAAATGTTACTTAGCAATTTAGCATCTAGTAATATATACAAAATGATCCTAAGGAACTTCTTAAAAAGTACAACTTTAAATGTAGAAGGCTGCCTCACCATTATTGGAAATCCCATAAATTCTTTCTGAAAATAAAAGAGATTCTCAAAACTGACTCAGCTCTCAAATTTAGATGTATACCTTTGTGACACTCCAACAGATTTCTTCAAGTACAAGGTGGTCAACAAATTAAATTAGAAAATCTAACACTTCTGCATTTAAGAACTTTTTTGAGTGGGGCTCAATATTTTGTGGAAACAGGTTTTTAAACATGTTCAGTGAGCAATGATTTGTTTAATACAGTAACATTCCTGTAATGGATGTAAAGCCATGAGCAACCTTTAGGAAGAATTCGTGGGAACAATACAATATTGAAATCTTTCTTATTGAAGAATTGTCTTCTTAATATCAGGCCAAGAAATTTTTACTTTGTTTTTTCCTCAGAAGAAAAAAATATTAACTTCAAAGAAAAAAAATTATAAATCTGCAAATGTTAGCTTCTGGAGGACAGAGGCTATTTAATATTTGTCTGTATGTTCCCCATTCCAGTCACAGTGCCTAGCAGATGATAGGTATTGATATGAATGTCATTGTTAATTGATTAATAAGAACTCTTTTGCTTGTTTCTTTTGTTTTGTTTTGTTTTTCTTTCTTGGTATTCCCAGGGCTGAGTACAGGGCCTGGCATATAGTAAAGTGTTTAATAAATGCTTACTGACTTTACTTGAATCTTTAAAATTATGTCAAAGAGGAGGCTTTATACTGTTAATAGTGTTTTTCTTGAGTTGTTTTGAAGCCTTGAAAGCTAGCATGGTCTAGAGTCAGAGGACCTGGGTTTGATTTCCAGCTCTCCCACTTTTTACATCTCTAGGAATAATACCTAGATTGTCTTAGAGACCCGCTGTGAAGGAAAGCAATCTCTAAACCCTAAATAGCTATATAAATTTATGCTATTAGTAGTGTTGTAGGCTTTTCATTAGTAGATTCTTGCCCCTAAAAAAAAGGTACTTGATAACATTCTGAAGCTCACTTAGAGAAAAGCTGACTTTTCAGAAAACACTACAGAAAGATGGTGCTTTTTACTTTCTTACCCCTTTATCAAAATATTTTCCAAAACTTTTTTTTTTAAACTTTAAGAAGTTTGTTGAAAACTTTACTCACAAGGCAGAGCCAAGATGGCAGAGAAAAGGCAGGGACTTGCCTGAGCTCTCCTGAATTCCTCTCCAAATAACTTTAACTAATGCCTCAAAACAAATTCTGAAGCAGCAGAACCCATAAAAGGACAAAGTGCAACAATTTCCCAGCCCAAGACAACTTGGAAAGTCAGCAAGAAAGGCCTGTCCCACAGGGATAAAAGCAGAGTGCAGTCCAGGGCAAACTCGGAGTAGACCTGGGGAATGGCTGAATCAGCTATGGCAGAGGTTGCTTCCACAGGAGTCAGACAGGAGTCAGAAGGAAAATACAGGGGTCCCTTTGCTGACACCAGGGGCAGGACTCTACTGCATCACCCATACTCAGATCCCTGTCTTGGTCTTGGATGGGTCGCAGGCCCAGGGTGAGGAGGAATACTAGCACACCAGAGCTTGGGACCCTGGGGGAGCAGGGACCCTGGTCACAGTTTCAAAGTAGAAAAGAGTACTTGTGGTCACTCGCAGATCAGAGCACAGGCCAGAAGAGGAGTAAACACACCTCTCCTTAGATCACACCACCTTAGAAGAAGTGAAAACTTATGGGTCCCTAAGATTAACTCTGAAAACCCTGAATCTTAGGAAAGTGCCCTTCTGATCCCAGAAGCAGAGCCTTGCTTTAGCATGGAGTCAGAAGTCAAGAAATAGCCTGGAAAATGGACAAACAGAAAAAAAATGGACTATAAAAAGTTACTACTGTGACCAGGAAGATCAAAACACACTCAGAAGAAGACAGCAAAGTCAAAACTGCCACACCCAAAGCTTCAAAAAAAAAATATGAATTGGTTTCAGGCCATGGACAAGCTCAAAAAGGATGTTAAAAATCAAGCAAGAAAGGTAGAGGAAAAAATGGGAAGAGAAATGAGAGTGATGCAAAAAAAAAAAATCCTAAAAAAAGGCCAACAGCTTGGTAAAAGAGGCACACACACCAAAAAAAAAAAATACTGAAGAAAATAATACCTTAAAAAAACAGAATAGGCCAAATGATAAAAGAGGTACAAAAATCCAATTAAGAGAAAAATGCCTTGAAAAGCAGAATTGGCCAAATGGAAAAAGATATATGAAAATCCATTAAAGACAAGTCCTTAAAAAGCAGAATTGACCAAATGGGGGGGGGAAGGTACAAAAATCCACTGAATAAAAAACCTCATTAAAAAGTAGAGTTGGCCAAATGGAAAAGGAGGTACAAAAGCTCACTGAATAAAATAATTCCTTAAAAATTTAAATTGGGCAAGTGGAAGCTAATGACTTTATGAGACATCAAGAAACAATAAAACAAAATCAAAAGAATGAAAAAAAACCAAAAGAAAATGTGAAATATCTCATTGGAAAAACAATTGACCTTGAAAATAGATTCAGAGAAGATAATTTTTTAAAAATTATTTTACTAGCTAAATGCCATGATCAAAAAAATAAGAGCTTAGACATCATCTTTAAAGAAATTATCAAGGAAAACTGCCCCAATATTCTAGAACCAGAGGGTAAAATAGAAATTGAAAGAATCCGCTGATCACCTCCTGAAAAAGATCCCAAAATGAATTATAGCAAAATTCCAGAGCTCCCAGGTCAAGGAGAAGAATTGCAAGCAGCCAGAAAAAAAAAAACAATTCAAATATCATGGAATAATAGTCAAAATATCACAGGTTTTTGCAGTGTCTGCATTAAAGGATCAGAGTGCTTAGAATATGATTTCCAGAGGTTAAAAGAGCTAGGATTACAACCAAAAAGCACACACCCAGCAAAACTGAGCATAATCCTTCAGAGGAAAAATAGATATTCAGTGAAATAGAAGACTTAAAAATATTCTTGATGAAAAGACCAGAGCTGAATAGAAATTTTGACTTTCAACCAAAACTGAAGAGAAGCACAAAAGTAAACAGGAAAGGGAAATCATAAAGATTTCAATAGAGTTAAACTGTTTACATTCCTACATGGGAAGATGATGTTTATAACTCCTAAAACCTTTCTTATAATTAGGGCAGTAAGAAGGAGTATATATAGACAGAGGGCATGGGTTTAAGTTGAATGTGATGGGATGATTGTTAAAAAATAAAATAAAGCTAAGGATTAAGAAAGAAAAATGCACTGGGAGAAGGGGAAATGAAGAGGTAGAATGGGGTAAATTATCTGACATAAAAGAGGTACAAAAGAGTTTTTACAGTGGAAGGGAAGATGGGGAAGTGGAAGAGAGGAGTGAGTGAACCTTACTCTCATCAGAATTGGCTCAAAGAAGGAATAACATCCCAACTCAGTTGAGTATAGAAATCGATCTTCCCCTCTAGGAATGTAGGAGGGAAAAGGGATAAGAGAAGAGGAGTGTGGTAGAAGGGGGGCAGATTGGGGTAGGTGAAAGACAAGGCAAAAATACTTTTGAGGATGGACCAGAAAGAAGGAGAGAGAGAAAAGCAGGATAAACAGAGGGAAAATAGGGTGAAGGGAAATACACAGTAATGATAAGTGTGAAAAAAAATTACAGCAAATTTCTCTGATAAATACCTCTTTTCTCAAGTATATAGAGAATTTTATCAAATTTATGAAAGTAAGAGTCATTCCTCAGCTGATAGTCAAAGGATATGAACAGGCAGTTTTCAAAGTAATGAAAGCTATCTATCAACATATGAAAAATGTCCTAAATTAGTATTTATTAAAGAAATTCAAATCAAAACAACTCTGAGCTACCACTTCACACCCATCAAATTGGCTAATATGACAGAAGAGAAAAGTGATAAATGTAGGGGATGTGGGAAAATTGAGACACTAATGCCCTGTTGGAGGAGTTGTGAACTGATTCAACCCTACTAGAGAGCAATTTGAACCTATGGCTAAGGGGCTACTCTTTGACTCAGCAATTCTACTACTATGTCTTTATCCCAAAGAGATAAAAAACAAAAAAGGAAAGGATATATATATATATATATATATATATATATATATATATATATATATATATATATATATATATATGTATATATATAGGTCCACAAAGTACAATGATCAATTTATGAATGACTTATCTATTCTTAGCAACACAGTGATCCAAGACAATTTCAAAGGCCTTATGATTAAAAATACTATCTATCTTCAGAGAAAAGAATTGATGGAGTCTGAATGCAGATCAAAGCATACTTTTTCTTTACTTTCTTTATTTTTCTTATTTCTTTTTATTGGGTAGGGTGTCTATGTTTTCTTTCACAACATAACTAGCTTGGAAATATGATTGCACCTAAGAGGGTGGTGTGCTTTTTTTAGGGATCAGGAAAGCACTGAGGCAAAGGAAATTTTATGGTCTTCTCCCCCAGGGGACCTGGGTTTCGAAGGGACCCTGGAAAGCAAGGAAAAGTGGTTTTCCTAAACCTAAAATAGGTTTGCTTTATTATGCCGAATTGTATTACATGTACTGAATACAATTGTCAACTCTTGGATCAAAAATTATCCCTATTTTGTCTATGACAAAGAGCATATGAAGCAGTTCCACTGGATCAGATGTATCCACCAAAGCTTGACCCACCACTAACAACGTTTGAAAAGAAGGCTGATCCAGTTTCACAGTGTTTTACACTGAAAAGATATGAATGGGTGCCATCAATAAGTCAGGTCAGTGAATTTTTCTCAGCAAGTTTCTTTTTGTTGTTATTCAAATGCAGCACAATAAGTGTGTCCAGGGCATAATAGTTCATCCATTTCCATGTTCACCTTGATCAAAGGAAATAGTAAATTAATTAAATGATTAGTAACATTAAAGGATGTGAAGCTAATACATTTTGTAAACACTGACCCAATTGTTCTAGAACTCCATGCTAAAAGCATTTATATTTTTTTAAAATTTGTTTTTAACTTTTTAGAACATATGAAACTATTTGTTTCTAACTCAATCTATAATGATTTCACTGAGTGCCTGTGACTAAAGGCAAGTACAAGAAGAGTTCTAGAATGACAAATGGGTCTTTAAACTGGTCTCGAACTGCATTTTACTATGCTCAAGTAAGTGACCTGCATAGGTTTGATAATTCTCCAGTAAAATTTCATGCCAAGTTGGTTTTTTGGTGTTTCCTTTTTTGCCACTGGATTTTTTATTTCATTGGCATTGAGAACTGTAGAGGAGAAACTCCCTCTATGAATGTAGATGGCAACTCTTTTTGAGACTGTTTAATTTTAGAGAATTGCTTGGGACCCTAAAAGGTTTAGTGACTTCACCAGAATCACACATCTGGGTCATTGTCACCATGAGGCCAGATCTCTGACCACTATGTTGTGCTGCTACTTAAGTTAATATGACTTGATAGAACCACTCCTCACCCCTGCCTCCACCCCAATAGAATATAAACTCTTTGGAGACCCAAACTACTTCATTTTTATGTCTCTAGCACCTGGCACAGTGCCCACACTTAGTAGGAACTTAATGAACATTTGTCAAATTGAACTTATTTCATATGCTCTAAAGACACAGCACTTCCTTGAAGCAGACCTGCATTCTTAGGGTCTCAGAGTAGATTCAAGCCCTTTGGTTAGGGTTATCCCGGGGTCACCCCTCAAACTGCAATTACTTGTTGCCAATCTAATATTGTAACCATCCTGAGCAGGGCATACACCTTAATTCAAGGAATTTCTTCTATACTACAGAGTGCTGGACACAAACAAACATTCTTTAAAATCTGTACCATTAAAAAAAAAAAGAACTGTCTAAATTTTTTGTTTTATTGAAATTATATTGATTGAAATAAATGGAACACAACTAGGGCTCCAGAGTATTTTTATAACAGCCCCTTTGCCACCATTGTTTCAGAACATTTGTTTCTGACTGTTTAAAAAACCAAAATTTTTTTTGATTCCAGTTGCCATTTAAGTAAGGTCCACAATACATCTCATCTCGATCGTTTTCTCTAATTAGAAGCAAATAGATGAGATAGGAGAAAAATGTGAGCTAAATAAATAAACCTAAATATTATCATGTAGAAACTAAGTCAAATAAGCAAGGACATGTGGAAATATTAGAAACACTTTTGAGAACCTTTCATTTGCATTATGGACTTTAACTAAAGTTCAAAACTCCACTATTTCTATTGTTTGCCGTAAACTGTTACTGTCAAATTGTGTTGCTTAAACATGTGTCAAAAACTGGAAAATGCAAATGATTTATCAACTACTTTTTCTCCCACTCATTCTGAGAATTGTTTTAGTTTGTCGGAGGCCTCTGGGACAGATTTCAAACAAGATCCTTCACATCACCACAAAGACCAATTAATTAGTAAGTTTCACTTTTTTGTACTTGTTGTCAGATTCAGCCATACTTTTTATTAATGACAGTCCAATTACCCATTCTATATATCAGATTATTGATAATTAATAATATTATTAATAATATTTTTTCATTCATTCAGTGTTGGGAGACATATCACCTAGTAGACAGAATTCTAGGAGTGATCTCCAAGAACTGGTTCTAGCAGTTTCTGACTGCTTACCATGCACTTCAGTGGGAACAATAATCAAGTCCATTCCCCTTCCCTTTTTAATTTTTTTAAGGTATCTTAACATAAAGCTGGGATTGACTTGAGATATGATATACCCAGAATTGAGCAACCAAGTCACCGTCCCATTTCTTCTTGGAGTTAAACAAAGGGAACTTCCTCTCTTCTATTGATATTTTAATATTTTCTCAATGGAAAAGGTTGAGTACTAGCACCAATCACTTTCAGGTGGAGATAGGGGAGATGATAATGTAAACAAGAAAAGAGTTAATATGTTTTGAGTTGAAACCTTTAATCCATCCCCCCAAAAATGTGTTTTTGTCCTAGACCAATCATTTTCCTTAATTTTAAAAGATAATATTTTATAATCGTTTTTCGTTAGAAAAGGTTTATCCCAGGTAGTCTGGGAAAGGTTTTAGAGGACAATATTTTTTCTTAGTATTTCTTAGTATTTCTCAGTATTTTCAGTTTTACCAAAAATGTAGTTTCAAATATGCTTTCACAGTACCATTGAGAAACACAATATACATTATAGCCTAGAAGTGAAAAATATATAGCTTCAAGGAAATATCCTCTAGTTGCCCCTAAGCTTAAAAGGGGTGGGGGAGGGTGTTAAAAAAAAAAAAAGAGAAAATAATCATACCCAAACCAATTGCTTATTAATGTGACAAGTATCCAACTGTCATCAGTTAGGACCAGTGGGACCTGGTTTTGCAACAGGAACTTGATATGGGTGAAGGGAATCTATCCTGCAGACACATTGTCAAGTGCCAGACATTCCATACTTCCTTATTACTTTCCTGTCTATTTTGTTAACCCCTCCCCTTTCTCCTTCCCCTTACTACACCCTCACACAGAGGTTAACATTCAGTCAGAACTCAAGTTCACAGTTAAATAATTTTGATTAATTTGACTAATTAGTTAAAAGCATGATAAAATTAAGAAACAGCAGATATTATATATATATATATATATATATATATATATATATATATAATATATATATATATATATATATATATATATATATATATATATATATATATATATATATATCACAGAATATAATACTCCAGTCACTTCCAAGCTCTAACTCTCAGAGCAAAATTTCCCTTTCCCTTTGAAGTTCACTTTCATTCTCTTCATATCCATTATCTTTTCCCAAAAACCGTTCCCTCTTCCTAACTTCCCTGTTACTGTGGAGGGTACCACCAACCTCCCAGTCACCCAGGATGTCACACTAGATGTTATCCTTGACTCTTCACTCTCAACCCCCTATCCAGTTAGCTGCCAAATTGTGCCCCTTCATGACATCTCATATATTACCCCTTTTCTCCTTGACACTGCCACCACTCTGGTGTAGCCTCTCATCACCTCATCCCTAGATTATTGCAGTGGCCTACTGGTTGGTCTGCCTGTCATAAGTCTCTCCCCATTCCTGCCAATCCTCCCCTCAGCCATCAAAATGATCTTCCAAGGATAAAATATAAATTTTCTGTTTGGTTTTTAAAACCTTTCATACCCTGGCTCCTTTTGACCTTCCCAGTGTTCCACATTACTCCCTTCCATGTACTCTGCAATCTATTTCTTACGTGTTCCTCCCACAAGGAATTCCAGATGGTCAAAAATTAATTATCAGGTAGCCTTCCTGTACAGGCAACTGGTGCAGTGAATTGCACACCAGGCCTGGAGTCAGGAAGACTCATCTTCCTGAGTTCAAATCTGGCCTTAGACACTTACTAGCTATGTGACCCTGTGTAGGTCACTTACCCTGTTTGCCTCAGTTCCTCATATGTAAAATAAGCTGGAAAAGGAAATGGCAAACTACTCCAGTATCTATGCCAAGAAAACCCCAAATGGGGTTACAAAGAGTAGAACGTGACTGAAACAAGTACTCCTGTAGCCTCCTCCGTACAATTTGTGCTGGTTAACAGTTCACAATAAGTAGCTGTCTGTGTCTTACTGTGGCTGGACAAGTGTGAAGTATGTAGACAGAAGTGAGGTAGGTTATGGTAAAGTGAGGTGGGAAAGGGGATTAAGTAAAGCCTTCAGAGTGAGGAGATGGAAGCAGCACTTGGGCAGATGGTAGAATATGGAGAACATGGAGCAGGGTCTTAAATTGGGAATTCAAACCAGAAGCAGAGTAAGTAAAGTATACAAGAGAAGTCACAATGGGTCAGTGGGGAACAAGGCGTCATCAGGAGTTCCAAGGCTTGCATCAATAGGAGCAGCAGCTGTGGTAGGTTGAGACAACTTGTAAAATGGTTTTCTGGACATATATGGTGTACCAATGGAGCTTGCTTATCATGTGCTATTCATTGATGGGGAAGGGCTCCTGAAGTCTGATTCTTCCCTTTATGGTAGGTTCTAGGGATCAGAATAGGCTAGGGCTAAAGCCCTAAGAGAATCTTCAGGAACTGGTTTGGATGATAGTAGAATGTTCCCTGGACTAATTAAAGAAAGTTTCCCCCCAAATCTGTTATTCCTGAGGTTAGAGAAGGGAGGGTCAGGCTGGTTAGAAGTACTAGTTTTACCTGGGGCCCTAATGGTTATTAAGTTCTTATCTCTAAATTGATTACCTCTTCCTATTTCCTAGTGTGAGCCCAAGTACTCGAACCCAATATATTCCTCTTTACACGTAAGTAACATGTTCTATTATTGTGCAACTTCTATCAAAATGATAGTTGGCCTCAGTTCCCTTTTGCCGTATTTATAAGTCGTTGATAAAACAAGCTGAGCTTCTCTAAATGGTTTAGCACAGTGTGTGGCCCATAGTAGGCACTTAATAAATGCCAATTAATTGACTACTCACAAGCCCAGATAATTCACTGTAATATTATTAGCTCTAGTACATGACTTCTATGAGGCATTATGGAATTGATGAGCTGGGAAGAACTCTTGTAATCATTTTAACCACCCTGTCATTCAGATGGATTAACCAAGGCCCGCTTTGACTAAAGTAAGAGGAGTAAGGCCAGAGCGTAGCCCAAAAGTTCATCTCAGAGTTAATTTCCATTCACAAAACAGTGATTCAGCACCTACTATGAGAGCTTTCCTATTTTCCTGAAACTGATCACTTCACAGAATTAGATCCAATAAATGGTCAAGGACCTATGATTTCAGAAATAGACACTGGTCATATATGTTTCTGCAGAGCTAGCATACTACCATGGAAAGAGTTCTGAGTTTGGAGTCAAAGGATCTGTCTTCAAATTCTAGCTCTGCTCCTTATTTTGTGCCCTTGGGTAAATCACTTCATCTCTCTCCTCTTCAGTTCCTCATCTGTAAAATGAGAAAGTTAGATTAGATGACTTTCATACTTTCTTTCATGCCTAAACTTATGATCCTAAATGGATACTATGGCATGAGGATCTTGGCATTTACCCTTTGAGGCCATCTTAATAAATGGACTATTGAACTTGGAAAGTAGTTCTACTACCCTTCTCACTTTTCTTATAAATAATTTATTTCTTTCAATGAAACAGTGGTTATGTTGAATCATCAAACCCGGATGACAGAGATGATCCTGATGGTGACCTTAAATCTTTGGGCAAGCCTCGGACCTCAAGGATACTTTATACACCTACAAGCCGGTAAGCTGTATTTATCAAATAGGTATTCATTAATGATGGAAATTAATGGTTAACTTAGTTACAAAAAAAAGAAAAATGGCTCTGTTGCTGAGGAAGACATGTACATGCAGAGTACTGAATTTGGAAATTTTGGTACAGACATTGTAATTCCATTGCAATAGACAACTCCTGATGACAAAACCCCATCTATCAATATACCTGCTCTGCAAGTTATGGTCTTATGAGAGTCACTTGGAGGCATTGAGAGTTTAAGTGATTTGCCCAGGGTCACAGAGCTTATATGGGTCAGAGACAAGGTTTGAACCAAGACCATCTGCACTCTGAATTCTCTCCATCTCCTATGCCACCCTTTCTCTTAGAATTTAGAATTAAGGGATCTATATTCAAATCATAGCTCTATTTAGTACATATATTGCCATAGACACTTATTCTCTTGGAAACTCATTTTTTTTTTAATTTAGGCAATTGGGGTTAAGTGACTTGCCCAGGGTCACACAGCTAGTAAGTGTCAAGTGTTTAGTCTTAGGCAGGATTTGAACTCAGTTCCTCCTGACTTCAGGGCCGGTGCTTTATCCACTGCACCACCTAGCTGTCCCCTTGGAAACTCATTTCTATAATCTGTAAAGTGAAAAGGAGCTCCGCCAAGAGATCTCAAAAATTCTCTTAAATGTAAAATTCACAATCATTTATACCTATATGAGAACTATTTTAAAAAATATGACATTGCAAAAGAATGCTGCTGATCAGATGAGGGAATTTGGTGAGATTAGTTAGTGCAACTTTATCTCTGTTACCAGAAAAACAACTCAAAATACTATGCTGGTGGGGGAGGAAGGTCATCCGAAGAATAGTATCCATAAGATGTGGGAAAATTGGAACACTAACGCATTGTTGGTGGAGTTGTGAACTGATCCAACCATTTGGAGAGCAATTTGGAACTATACCCAAAGGGCTATCAAAATGTGCATATCCTTTGACCCAGCAATACTACTTCTAGGTCTGTATCCCAAAGAAATCATAAAAATGGGAAAAGGACCCACATGTACAAAAATATTTATAGCAACTCTTTTTATGGTGGCCAAGAATTGGAAATTGAGGGGATGCCCATCAACTGGGGAATGGCTGAACAAGTTGTGGTATATGAATGTCGTGGAATACTATTGTGCCATAAGAAATGATGAGCAGGCGGACTTCAGAAAAGCCTAGAAAGACTTATATGAACCGATGCTGAGTGAAGTGAGCAGAAACGGAGAACATAGTATATAGTTACAGCTACATTGTACAATAACTGACTTTGATAGACTTGGCTCTTCACAGCAATGCAAGGATCAAAGACGACTCCAAAAGAGTCATGATGGGAAAATGCTGTCCATATCCAGAGAAAGAACTATGGAGTCTGAATGCAGATAAAAGCATACTATTTACTCTCTTTTTTTGTTGTTTTGTTTTGTTTCTTCTTTCTCATGGTCGCTCCCATTGGTTCTAATTCTTCTATACAACATGACTAATATGTTTAATATGGATGTATAAGTAGAGCCTATATCAGATTGCATGCCATCTTGGGGAGGGGGAGGGAAGGAGGAAGTGGGAGAAAATGTAAAACTCAAAAGCTTATGGAAATGAATGTTGAAAACTAAAAATAAATGAATTAGTTTAAAAAAAAGAATGATGTCCATAATGATATTTTTGCATGTGAAGAATATTGTCTTGGCTAGTGTGGTGAAATCAATGAATGAAATCTAGATGAGGCCCTATAATAATCATTTCAACATAAAAATTTGCTTATGATATCACCCTTTATGTCTAAATCATGTACCCATTTGACCTTATCTTAGTGTTTAGTGTGAGTTGTTGGTCTATATTAATTTGTGCCATATTGTTTTTCAGTTTTCCCAGCAATTTTTGTCATGTAGTGAGTTTTTGTCCCAATGGCTTGTATCTTTGCATTTATCAAACACTAGATTACTATGGTCATTTACTCCTGTTTATAGTGTATCTAATCTATTCCACTGATCTAC
Organism: Phascolarctos cinereus; assembly: GCF_003287225.1. Lineage (NCBI taxonomy): Eukaryota > Metazoa > Chordata > Mammalia > Diprotodontia > Phascolarctidae > Phascolarctos > Phascolarctos cinereus. The sequence continues at coordinate 75,034,139 of NW_027555847.1, read as the reverse complement.
CATTCTATTTTTTAGCCAGTACCAGATTGTTTTGATGATTACCACTTTGTAATACAGCTTGAGATCTGGTACTGCTAGGCCACCATCCTTCACATTTTTTTTCATTGATTATTTTGATATTCTTTGTTCTTCTAGATGAATATTGTTGTTATTTTTTCTACCTCTATAAAATATATTTTGGTAGTTTGATTGGTATGGCACTGAATAAGTAAATCCATTTAGATAGAATTGTAATTTTTATTATACTGGCTCAGATTCTCATGAGCAATTAATATTTCTCCAGTTGTTTAAATCTGACTTTATCTGTGTGAAAAGTGTTTTGCAATTTTGTTCACATAGCTCTTGGATTTGTCTTGGCAGGTAGATGTCCAAGTATTTTATATTGTCTATAGCTATTTTAAAATGGAATTTCTCTTTCTACCTCTTGCTGCTGAATTTTGTTGGTAATATATAGAAAAGCTGATAATTTAAGTGGGTTTGTTTTATATCCTGCAACTTTGCTGAAGTTGTTAGTTATTTCAGTTAGTTTTTTAGTTGACTCTCTAGGGTTCTCTAAGTATCACATTATCTTCAAAGAGGGATAGTTTTGTTTCTTCATAGCCTATTCTAATTCCTTCAGTTTCCTTTACTTCTCTTATTGCTATGGCTAACATTTCAAGCACAATGCTGAGCAAAAGTGGTGATAATGGGCATCACTGATTCACCCCGATCTTATTGGGAAGGCTTCTAGCTTATTCCCCAATACAGATGATGCTTACTGATGGTTACTGATGGTACTGGGATGAACCATTTCCATTTCTGATTTGCTACAGATCTGCTACAAAATTACAATCTATTTAGCATTTATATGCTTTATACTAATGATTATTAGTACTGTTAGACTATTACAATAGTGCCTTAATTGGTCTCCCTGCCTCAAGTCCCTGCCCATTCTACCTCATTTTTCATAAAGTCACCTGCGATTTCACTTAATTGAAGATTCAGCCATTCACTCTCCTTACTCAACAAACTCCAATGACTTCCTACTACCTGTAGGATAAAATAGAAACCCCTCTGTTTGGCTTTTCCTGGCCCTATTGTATTTTTCCAGACTCACTATGTACCTGCTGTCCTATTTGCATCCAACAGTCCAACCAAATCCACCTTTTCATTCTTCCTCATACACAGAACTCCATCTGCCATCTCAGCACCTTTACACCGATCATCCTCCATGCCTGGAATGCACTCTCCCCTCACCTCTACCTCAAAATTCCTCTCTTTCTTCAAGACACTGCTCAAACATCATCTTCTATAGGAAGCCTATCTGGATCCCCCAATTATTAATGCCCTCTCTTCCTACCTACCTCAATTTTTTTTGTATTTCTCTGTTATTTACTTATTAATGCATTTGTGGCACATAGTTGGCACATAATAAATGGTTGTTGATTGACTAATGATTATCACTGAGCATTTTGGAGCTTTGAAGAACTACAAAATAATGACTAAAGGAAAACATGTAACTTACTTGAAAAAAGTATTCATTCAACATATAATAAGAGTAAGGAAGGTGTCTCATGTTAGAGAAATAGATTACAGCCATTCATAGAACATTAAAAGAGTTGTCAAAAAATGTGCATCTGACTGTCAGCTCTAATACTGATTTTCTACTTGACATAAATACTAAATTGGTAGGCATCTGGTCTTGTACAAAGATCTTTGTATTCTTTATAGCACCTAATACTGCCTTCCCTCCACATGGCAGATATTCAGTATAGATTTTTGATTTGATGAATTTTTTCACATAACTACCTGTTAGTCTTGATGGTAAGAGTATTTTATGGAGCAGGAGAAAAAGATACCTATGCCAGATGGGCCAAACTGCCACCTTCTCCTTAATTACCACAACCCTCAGACCCCACTAGGAACATGGACCCTGCTCCCAAAAGCCCCAGGAATACCAGTGCCACCATTCTTGCTTCCAGCTTATCCTGGAAGCCATTCTCCATAGGAACATCCCTTGAAGAGGTACAAATACTTGGCAGCTGCCCCTGCAGGCGCTATAGTGCCTCTCTCCTGGAAGCCCCCACTACAGAAGAAGTGTAAAAGAAAGTCCTCCATTCCAAAGTCTTTGTTATCGTCAGAAACATATGTATGTTATAAACCAGAAACAGAGAGGATTTTATCAGTGGATGTTGTTCTTCCTTCATTTTGAAGAGGACCAGTGACATCATGAGTGATGTCTTGAATTGCACGTGAATTGGATTTAAGTGAGGCAGAACTGTGCAGTCATCAACCTCACTCTCTCTTCCTAAGTCATCCAAGTCCAGTGGCAGGACAAAAGTCAAGACAACCGGTGATGGCCCAGGATGTACGATGACCTTGGTGTCTTTGATACCTGACCACGCTCTAAGCACTCCACAGCACCTGCTTCAGCCACCTTCATGGATGTTGGAACAGATATTTCTCATCAGCCCATTCGGCCAGGGAAATCTTCACATTCTTGAGATAAACATCCCCCCTAATTCATTGACAGGTTTGACGCCTGTCAGTTACCCTCAACCTGGGTTAGCCATCTGCCAAGATAGTTTACCATAGTGTGGCCCCTGTGCATGCTACAATTTCTTGGAGCCACAGGTGAAAAGTGGGTACCAAAGGTGGATGAGCAGCCCTCAAAAATAAGCTCAGCAAGCCTTCACACTAGAGGTGCTAGTCTTCCCTGAGCACCTTATACACCCCTACCAGTGTATTATTATTTATTAATATCTGCTTTGCCTCTGTACCCTAAGGACCACTGGGCCTTTCCATCTGACTTGCTGCTGAAACTTCCTGTGTTGTTTTCCTGTGTTAGAATAAGCGTCTTGAGAGCAGGGATTATCTTAGTTTTTGCACCCACAGTACTTACCACAAAGGCCATAATACATTTTTTAAAATTCGTTCATCATGTATTCGTTCATTAGAGGTGACTCTGATACTAGACAGGGACAATATGGCACAGAGAATAGAGTTTTGGTCTCAAAGTCAGGAAGACCTGGGTTCGAGCCCTTCCTTCTGACATATGTAATATATGGGACCCTGGGCAAGTGTCCGAGGCAACCTTCTAAGGCTATATAGATTAGAGAGGATCTGCATTGGTGGAGCTTTCACCCCAGAAATTGTCTTTACTTATGACATCACAGGTCTGGGACTTCAAACCTCACCCCCACCCCCCAAGACTTTAGAATACATTGTCAGAATATACTTCTATAAAAATTTTTAAAAGAGGACAATATAATTTCATGCATCTGTGGAAAGAAATTGCTTTTTCAACTGCAGGATATTAGATTGGAAGTATGCTATGAATGCTTAAAATTATGATAATTGTTTTCTTTTAAAAAGTTTAAAATGTATTGTTTTCCTGGTAGCTTTCCTATCATGTGACTTATTGGCTCAACTTATTTGATTTAGATTAATTTGGATACAACTGTATATTTTTTTAAATTCTAGAAAGGATATATAAATATATGTATGTGCACATATACATATATATATGTGTATGTATATATACATACATATATATATATATATGCACATACACATTACTCACAAAAATTTTCATCCTTTCATAAAGGCAATTACTTTCAAGGAATATGTTGATTCGTACCCATTTTAAAGCTGCGTATGGCAATCTGCCATATATAAATATTCAAGATACATAGAAATTGAGTGTTTTTCCCCTCACACATCTTAATTTTAAGAAGAAAATAAAATTAATATCTGGCCTGTGTACAATACAGAAGCATTACAGATCGATAGTTCTCAAATTCATTCTTGCTAAAGAATTAAGCACTGATAAATTCACTCCTCTAAGCCATTTTAGTTATTAAAATGACAGCATTTCTAGGGCCACTCAGATATTAAATGCTCTGGAAATAATTTAATATTCAAATTTAACATCATTCAATTATGTTATCAACCTGACAATACATTATTTTAAAAGAACAATGTTAAATTCTTTGTGGATTATATTTGGAAACAGAGTACAGTCCTGAATATGTTAAATGTGTGATTATCAAGTTTGGGCACTAGATGTCCTCCAAGGTTGCAAAGTTTCCTTAAAAAAAATACCTTTTCTTTTCTTTATTGGTATGTTTCTTTACTCTGGAAATTTGATCTTGACATAATGCATTTTCATGATTTCTTCTCAAACTCTTCCTAAGAAGTCAATTGATTAATATTGCTTATGTATTTGTAATAAAATTGGTCTCAGATTTCTCACTACAGTGTATTAGGGTGGGGCTGACTCAGCCAGTTCTAGCCAGCCTATTACTGTCAAGAAAATTGATGGCTTTGACTAACTAGCTCGTCTTGTTTCTGTCTAACTCCTTTTTTTTTAAAGTGGTTCACATTTAGTTATTGGATTCACTATATTCTCTAAAGTAAGAACCATTTAACAATTCCCCTGAAAATAGTCGTGCTTTTTAAAAGATGCCTGGTCATCACTGCACACATTCACAAGATCTTAAAGTTTCAAAGACCCTCAGAGGACATCCCTTCAAAACTGTTCCCAGCCAGTACCCTGGCACCTAGTTCATCTGGGCCTGACAACATGGACTCGCTGAGGGCACTTAAGTGCCTTTTTACTGCCACTGCACTTTCCTTCTGTCTCATTTCCCCATTGAACATTTTTGTTCTATCCTGTCCAAAAATTGTTCTCCTTGGTAGAGAAAACAGAGGCAAAATAAGAGTTCATTGGAAATAAAAATGTGAACAATGGAGTAACATAACAAACAAAAAACAACTAACAAATGGGATTTTAGGCTTTTTGTTTTAAAGATACATTGCCCAGGATGAGGGGTGTGTGTGTGTGTGTGTGTGTGTGTGTGTACATATACATATATATGAATATCGTCCCATTATCTTCTGCCCACATCTAGAGATACATCTGGTTGGATTGTATCCTAAGTAATGTGTTCAGTTGTTAGTGCCACATTCTAGGAAGGGCACTAATAAACTAGTATGCATTCAGACTAGGGCAGACATGATACTGAGAGGATCAGATGCTGTACCACATCAGAATGTAATCATATAAGTGAGGGTGTTTATTCTAGAAAAAATAACTCTAAAGGGAGACCTAATAACTTACTGTTTCATAGAAGCATGATTAGGCATATTTTTTTTCCATGATCTTACTTAAACCAAAGTAGCAACCTTATCCCTTTTTTGACTTCCCCCTTGCCCATGACAGAGCTAAAACAAAACACCTTTTTCATTATACTTAACATTCACCATCAGCCTCAGCTCATTATGAGCTTTGATTCACCTGATACTGTTATGGGACTATGCCCCTCTCTCTAATTCACCTCAGTTACCACCCATTGCCATTTCTTCTTTTGTATGTAGTTTTTAAAAATCCAAGTGGATCAATGAGTTTTCCATCCATGTCTGCTTCTTAAGGCAGCTCCCCTTTGCCTCTTCCTCATAATCATTTGTGTTTGTGCTCTTAAAATTTTGTTCTGGAGAGCATGCCATCCCTCCTGGATTGAATTTTAGACAATGAGAAGGGACTCTTTCTTTGTACTCTTTGAAATCTGTTCTCTGTAAAATCTAAGGTGCACTTCAGATTTAAGTCTGGCTTTTCTCCTTCTTTGTTGTTCAGTCTTTTTTCAATCATATCTGACTCTTCATTACCCCATTTGAGGTTTTCTTGGCAAAGATGTTAGAGTAGTTTGCCATTTTCTTCTCCAGCTCATTTTGTTTAAGTGACTTGCCCAGGGTCACACAGCTAGTAAGTGAGGCAGGATTTGAATTTATGAAGATAACTCTTCTTGACTCCAGGCCTGACACTTTATCTATTGCACCACCTATTATCTATTACAAATTTCAAGATGCATGATTTTTTCCTTCCAAATTTCCCATTATTTGTACTTTGACAATCAATAATGACCTCGACATTATTTAGTATGGATTTTCTGGTTCAAGCAAGGTGGCAGAGACAGAACTTGCAGATCTGGATTCTCATATCATCTGCATGAATAGAATCCAAAATGCCTACAAAGAAAAGTTTTAAAAAAAAGAAAAGAGGAAGGGAAAGGAGATACAACCAGATATCCTCATAAGATAAGGATAAGCATCTCAAAAAAGGAAAAGGAAGAAACAAGGAAATGAGCAAGCAGAAAAGCTGCAGTATGATGAACACATATTATAGGTTAAAGATCCCAAGAAGTCACTGGAAAGTGAAAATAACTAATTACAACAGGTCCAGAAACAAGGCCCGTAATGACATATTAAATTATATTAAAAATTCTTTAAAAGGAAATGAAATGAGGATTTGGCATCAATTTTTAAAAAAAAAAGATTTGATATCTGTAATGAGGGGTTAATTATCGGAAACAAAGACATAATAAGACTAAATCATGAAGATGGCAGTAGAAAACTTGAATAAAAGCATGGAATGAATGAGAAAACACTGCTTTGGAAGGCAGAAATGAGAGAGCAAGTAGCAAAACAAGATAAAAGGACACTTCTGCTAAAAAAAGGTATGAAAACGGTACAAGCTAATATTGATAGAACCATTGGGGAGAGCATAGGGGACTCAAAATATGCAAAGAAGAGCTTAAATGCTATTTTCTAGTAAATTTTACTTTATTTGTTTTAATCAGGCAAAACTTGCCTTCTTACCCTCCTACTCCAAGTCCCCCTCCTGGCCCCTGCCCTAATTGAAAACATAAGAACAACAAAAACCATTATATTCGTATATAGTTATCAAAACAAATTTCTGTATTGGCCATGCCAAAAAAAAATTGTCTCAAGCTACATTCTGAGTCCTTCATCTCTTTACTATGAGATAGGTAATATGTTTTATCATCGGTCATGTACTCTGATAAGAAATTGGCACAATAGTATTCCATAACATTTATGCATAACAACTTGTTCAACCATTCCCCAATCTATGGGTACCCTCTCATATTACCATTTTTTGCCACCTCAGAGAACTGTACATATTTTTATGTGTCCTTAGAGCTTGTTTTTCTTAGGAGTCATTCTCTTAATCTATCCTCCCTCAAATACCCCCTGCCCACTTTGTCTGTCCCTTTCTCTTTCTCTGTTGAGTGAAATATATTTCTATACCCAAATTTTTTAACACTTCAGATGAGAGTGAAGTTCAAGTGCCAGCCATTCCCGCCAATCCATTCTTTCTTGATAGTATAGATGTCTACTCAGACATCTTGACTATGTGAGATCATTTCCCCTAAACTTTCCTTTTTCTTCTCTCCCACTTCCCTCACGGTGTTCCTCTTCCCCTCTCCATTCTTAAGATTATCCAGACATAACAGAACCACTCCCAGGCCTTGTCTAATTGTATTCCCTTTATCAAGCTTGATGATGATAGGGTTCAGAGGAGAAACATATGTCATCTCCCCATATTTGACTGTAAACAGTTTCATTCGTGTTTACCTTTTTATGTTCTCTTAACTCTGGTGTTTGAACTTCAGATTTTCTATTTGCATCTCCGTTCTTTTCATTAGCAATGTTTGGAAGTCCTTTATTTTGTCTAAGATCTATTCAGTCTGAAGCATTAGGCTCAGTTTTTCTGGCTAAGTTATTCGTGGGTAAGAGCTCATATTCTTTGCCTTCTGGCAAAGTCTTTGCCTTGTATTCCAAGTTCTCTGCTCCTTTATGGTGATAGCTGCTAAATTATGTGTGAGGCCGACTATGGAGCCTTAGTACTGGAATTCTTTCCTGGCTATTTGAAGTATTTTTGATTTGACCTTAAACTCTGAATTTGGCTATACTATTCCTGGAAGTTTTCATTTGAGGGTTTCTTACAGGAGGTAACTGTTTGATTCTTTCTATTTCCATTTCATCCTCTAGTTCTACAAGATCTATCTGGGCAATTTTCTTTTAAGATTTCTTGAAATAGAATGTCTAAGCCCTTCTTTTAGGTGTGGTATTCAGATAGTGTAATGATTTTTAATTTTTTTCCTCCTCAGTCTATTTTCTAGGTCATTTGTTTTGGCTATGAAATACATTAAGTTTTCTTCTATTGCTTTAGTTTGGTGTTGTTGTTGGGTTGTTGTTTCTTCTACTTTGTTTTAATATTTATTGTTTCATGGAGTCATTGGCTTCTATTTGGCTTGTTCTAATTTTCAGAGTTTATTGCTTGAGCAATTTTGCACCTTTTGTTACAAGTTGTTAATTCCTTTTCCAATTCTTTGTTCCATAACACTCATTTCTTTTCCATTTTTTCCTCATGTGTTCATTTATTTAAAAAAATATTTTAACCCTTTCTTAACTTCTCATCTCTTCAAGGAATTATCACTGGATTTTTGTGTGGCCTATGTTTTTCTCTGAGGCTTTGCTTATAGGTGTTAGTAATACTCTTCTTCTGGGTTTTGTTCTTGAGCTTTCCTGCCACCAGACTAGCTCTTTATGTTGGAATTCTTTTTTTGTTTGCTCATTCTTCTAAGCTACTTCCTGACTTTGGACCAGTCAGGAAGGGCAGGGCTCCGCAGCACTTCCGGAGGAAAGGTCTAGTCCTGTGGTTGCTTTCTGGGAGTGATACATTTTCTAGGATTTCAGGGTCAGGCTAGGGGCCTGAAAGCTTTCAGTGCTGCCAAAATTATCCAGTCCAGGTCAGTCTGATTGCCATCCCACAGCCTGAACCCTGCTAGTTCCAGAACTGGGTTTGGGTCTGAACCAGTGTAGACTGTTGCTGGCTTCATCCCCTACCACCCGGCTGGCATATTCTATTGGTTCTGAATAATAATCTTTTCTTTGGCCCAGGATTCCTGTCCTGGTTATTGCTCTCCAGGTTTGTTTGCAAGCTAAAAATAAGACTCTGTCCTGAGCCTGGGGTCTGAACCCCATTACTGCTGATGCTGGCTTCTAGACTTCCTCCTTTGTTGATGCACCACTTACCTACCCAGGAATGACAACCCTATGCACAATTTCCCTTCTCAGTGCATCTTGCCTCTGTGCCCACTGAAGAGTGGGTGATAAGGCTGCCAATTTGCACCTGTCCCTGTTGCAGTGCCCTTGTATGGCTCTGAGGGACATAAATCTGGGCCCTCTTCTCGCCCTGATGCACCATCTCCCCCTGGGTGCATGTTTCTGGCCCACCCCAGTCCACAGACCTCTCTGTCTATCTCCCTGTGGAGACCTGGGCTGGAAAAATGACTCACTGCTAATTTTTCTTGCTTTCCCCATCAGGATTTGATCACATATATACATAATACTGAACACTAATAGATTGAATTTCCCTAAAGAAACAAAATGGGTTGCAAATGGAATGAAAATGGAAAACTCAACAATAGGTTGCCTACATAGAAAACACACCTATGACAGAAAGATACTCTATCCTTCTTTTAGACCATTTAAATTGAGATGTTGGGGAGAGGAGGAAATTATGCATCAGCTGATTACAGAGAATTAGAAGTTACTGTTATGACTTCAGGGTTGGAAGTGCTCTAAGGGAGAGAAGCTTGAAACTATATCTTGATTAAAAGAACCATTAACAGCAAAATAATATCTGCATTGATTGCATACAAATCAAATAGCACAACACCTAACTTTTTACAGAAAAAATTAATTGAATTGCCAAAAGATCTAAAACGAAAAACATTATAGTGGAAGAATTCAGCACCTTATTTTTAGAATACATCAGTAAGTCAATAAGAAAGGTAAATAAGAAAAATCACACGATTGAATAAAATGCTGGGAAATTATATATTATAGTTATATGTAATGAACTAAATGGGTTATTTGAGAATTTACTTTTTATTCAAAAGGTACAGAACATTTAAAAATTGATCACATGGAGTGAGGAATAAAGTAGAAAAGGAGAAATTTTAAGCACCACTTTTGTAAATGATAATTTAATTAAAATAGTAGTTTATATGATAGATATAATCAAAAGATACAGACTGAATGGAAAGCCAAAGGAATGACTAGGTAAAAGACAACATAATGTAGAAACAAAAACAATTATACTAAAAATAACAATATTAACACTCAACTCAATTGTGGTCCCGTTGACTTCGGTAGTCCCTTCAGTGATGTTACAGTTTTGCAGCTAAACATTAACCAAACAGAATCAAAAGTGATTTCACCATCTGTCTTATACATGTCCTGCCCCTACTACAATATGGGCAATTTTTCAGTGGTTTTCCTTCTTTTTTAGAAAAGATAGTTTCCCACATTGTCTTCTAAATATATATATATATATATATATATATATATACACACACACACACACATATGTATATGTGTGTATATATATGTATATATTTATATGTGTATATATACATATGTATATGTGTGTATATATGTATATGTTTATATGTGTATATATACATGTGTATATGTGTGTATATATGTATATATTTATGTGTATATATACATATGTATATGTGTGTATATATATTTATATGTGTATATATTATATATATATATATATACACAGATATTTACTTTCTAGTACTTCAAAGTATCTCATATTTGTTTCGCTTTTTTATGATTTATGTGGGATGGATAGATATACTATCTGAATATTCTAGATTAGTGGTTTTCAAAGTGTAGTCCCTAGAAATTCCTGAGATCCTTTCAGGGGTCCATGAGGAGAAAACTTGTTTCTAATACTGTAAATATCAAGAGATATAACTCACATAAACAAAACCTCTTTGGGAATCCTCAATAATTTTTAACTATTGAGAGGTCCTGAGACAAAAATGTTTGAGAATTGCTATTCTAGATGGAAATATCATAGCATAAATGAAATAAGTAACTTGCACAAGGCAACATATGAAATCTGTCCATGGCACTGCTTAGATTATGGGTGTTTTGTTTCTTTCATTCATCATATCTTAGGTTGGAGAATAATGAATAATGAGGACGTTAGCAATAAGAAGAATGTGAAAACCTTATGATAATATAACACTATCATATTTTTGAAGCATTTTCATATCTATTTTATTTTACTTATACTCCTCGCAAAAATCTTGTGAAGTAGGTATGAATAGGTATGATTATTTCTGTTTTACCAAGGCAATAGCTGAGTCAGAGAGGTTAAATAACTTCCCTAAGGTCCCACAGCAGAACCAGAAGAGAGCCTAGCTATCTTGATTCTTAGCTCGATTCTGTTTTCAATAGTTCATACCTCCCTAAGGAGAGCAGCAAGTTACAAGTCAAGCTGACATATCTGTGCCTGTTAAAGAAGTTTCAATAGCTTCTTCTTGCCTCTAGGATAAAATATGAGTTCCTCAACTTGCTGTTTAAAACTGTCCATAAGGGACAGCTAGATGGCGCAGTAGACAGAACACTGGCCCTGGAGTCAGGAGATTCTGAGTTCAAATCTGACCTCAGACGCATGATATTCACTAGCTGTGTGACCCTGGGCAAGTCACTTAACCCTGAATGCCTTGCCCAAAACAACAACAATAACAAAAATACACCTGTCCGCAGTCTAACTCCAACCTAATTTTCCAGGCTTTCCCCCTCTTCCCAAATCCCCCTTTTTCACAAATCTGTTCCAGGCAAACTGGCCAACTTGCCAGTCCCTGAAATTAACACTCCTCCTTTGTGTCTTTACTGAGACTGTCTCCCACACGTGACACTCACCCCCATCTCACCTCTTCCTCTGAGAATCCTTAACATCCTTCATTTACGTCAAATGCAACTTCCTACTAGAGTAGCTAACATTCATATAGTGCTTTAAGGTTTGCAAGGAGTTTTACAAATATTAACTTATTCTATCCTTACAACAAGACTAGGAGGTAGGGACTATTATTATCCCCATTTTACAGATGAGAAAACTGAGGTAGACAGAGTTTAAGTGACTTTCCCAGGTTTATATAGCTGGTAAATGTTTAAGGGTAGATTTGAACTCAGATCTTCCTGACTACAGGGCCAGCATTATATCCATTTCACTACCTGCCCCTAATCATTAGTACTCTCTTTCCCTTCCCAATCTATCTTGTAATCACTAATCTGTACTTCTGTACACTAATCTGTGTAAATGTCGTGTCCTCCAATAGAATGTAACATCTTAAGTGCGGGTATTATTTAATTTCTATGAGTGTTGGGATATCCCTACCACTTAGCATAGCCTCTTGCACATGGTAGGAACCCAATAAGAGATGATCTACATAAAGAACTTTGGAAATATTAAAACTCTAAATAAATGTTAGTTATTACTGTAAAATGAGCTGGAGAAGGAAATGGCAAACCACTCTAGTATCTTTACCAAAAAAACCCCAGTCGGTGTCAGGAAGAGTCAGACATGGCTGAAAATGACTGAACAACAACAATTACTAATAATAATAGAAACGTATGCTTATTTATTTGTTTGAATTGAGTTAAATTGGCAAACGAGGAAAGAACAAGAACCAGCCGCTTTAGAAATGGCTAAAGGTTAGAGAAAGTTAATAAAACTCTTGTGAATCTTACTTGATGGACTGGAAGCTGGACCATTTTTCTAAGGGAGTGGAAAAATGGGGCACCCCAGGGTGACCCTCAAGGAAAGAATACCCACAGCTGAGTTTCTACAGCTGTTTGCCCTGGGTCATGTTTCCACTGCCACCACCTGGAGGATTTAAAATTGGGTAATTTCTCCACCCAAAGACTAAGCCCCAGAGATCACAGTGTTTCCTCTTCTCCAACACCATATTCGGTGCTGTACATTACAGGCGGAAACAGTTTAAGTCCAGGTAATGCTCTGCTTAGAAACATTGAACTGTGAAAATGAGCTTACATGCAGGTTCTTCTGCCTTCTTATTCCCATGCTCTGAGGTCTCCTTCCAGAGGAGCCCAAGACTTCTTCTTCCTAAGGAATCAAACTCATAGCAGTAGAATATAAGCTCCTTGAGGGCAGGAACTTGTTTCACTTATGTCTTTTGTGTTGCTCTATGTGCCTGACACACATTGAATATTTAATATCAGTTACCAAGTATTTACAAAGCACTTACCATTTTCTAGGTGCTGTGCTAAGTATTGGGTATATAGGCAAAGAAAAAGTAAAAAACAATCCCTGTTCTCAAGGAGCTTACATTTTAATGGAGAGACAGCATATATAAATCAGAACAAACAAGATAAATACAAATAGATGGAAGGAAATATTAGAGGGGATGACACTAACACTTGTTGATTGATAAAAGCACTGGTATTTCAGCTGCCACTTGTCTACCACCTATGCTGAGGCCTCCTGCCTGCAGGAAGGCGAGCTGGACAATCTGCTGCTATTTCGGGGTGGCTAATATTCCTGAAGCCCCGCCTCCACCTTCCTCCTCCCAGAAGTCACCATGAAAGGGAGTCAAGTCCTGTCAGAGCCCAGTAAGCCCAGTCCCGATGTGGTTATCATATGCAAGATGACCTTTCTTCCCTCACTGAAAGGTTCTGGATCTAGAGAGAGAAAATAATTGCCATAATTTTTTTTTTAAATCAAAATGTATTCTAAAAACATGTAGTTATAAAATTAAGTGACCATTTATTTAGTTTTTGCCTTTCATAAATCAAATCAAGGCCATCCCAAACTAATCTACTGTTCCAGGGGTGGGGAACCTACAGCCTCAAAGCCACACATGGCCCTCTAGGTCCTCAAGTATGGCCCTTTGACTGAGTCCAAGTTTTACAGAACAACTCCTTTTATTAAGGGGATTTGTTCTGTGAAGTCTGGATTGAGTCAAAGGGCCTCACTTGAGGACCTAGAGGACCACATATGGACTTGAGGCCCCAGGTTCCCCACCCCTGGAACAATAAAGAGAGTCAGAATCAATGAATGAAAGAAACAGATCTGCAATGTGACTTATTACACACACACACACACACACACACACACACACACACACACACACACACAATCTTGGAAGACAGAAATAGGAAGATGGACGGGAAAAATTTAAGATTAAGAAAGATAGAACTAAGAAGAATATAGAAATGTTCCATGAAGATTAAATAATCTTGGAAGACAAAGAAAACAAGATGGCCATCTTCCTATTTTTTTGTCTTCCAAGATTATTTAATCTTCATTGCCTCTTTTGTCATGATTCAGAGGCACAAAAAATAAGTGGTTGTAAAATTAGGGGACCAACTATTAATTTTTTTTCTTTCACAAATCAAATCAGGTCCCTTAAAATCAGAAGGAAAATGAGCAACTTATCTCACCTTATGTCAGTGCCACATAATTTTAAAATCCAACAATAAAAATCATACAAAAGATTGTAATTCAATGAATGAGAATGAAATTTGCAACCTCTCCAGTTAAAGTTAGCTGGGGTTTCCGTCTGAGATCCACAAATGGGGGCAGTGTTGCATCATGCACAGAAGCTGAAAATCCATTTGCCAACCTCTGTCGACCCCACTGTTCACTCTCATACGGTTTCCATCCCTCTTTAACAAGCCAGTAAGCACCACCGGGCAGCCACATCTTACCCCCAGCTGGGGTGATGGATGCTTGTTGGATACCTGGTCCTGATAGATGCATCAAGGCTGAGAAATAGCACCTTTTTCATATGCTTGTGCCAAGCTTAAGCAAGGATGAATTACAAGCAGAATCAGTGATGCTTTTTTTCTCAGATATTTATCAAATCACCAAGACAAATCAGTTTCTCATGTTCTTCCATTCATTTCTCAAAGCTAAACAAACTTCTAAATTCAGTCTGCTGGTTTCATTCTTTATATGTATACATATACATAGATGTATGCACATATACTATATTCTCAAATCTATTTTGAGCTTAAAACTGCATTAAGACTTTTGGGAAACTCTGTGTATATGTACCTATACTATGTGTGTGTGTATTCTCCTGTGCAATACTGTTTTTTAAAATCCATTTGTTCAAAATATGTTTATTGACAATTTACCATGATTATCAAGCCCCTCACATTAAGTTCTCTTCTGTTATGGGAGGCCATGATCTAAGTGGTATATTTTAATTCTGCAGGTGTCTTAGGGTGAGTGGAAAAAAAACTCCAGCACAGTTGATGGGGATTTCCTTTGTAATATGCATGGAAGCTTTGATTAATGCTTGGGGAGACAGTTGCACTTCAATAATTTTGCGCCACTCCCATTACTTCTCTCCCTTGGTACCACTTTTGTATAAGGAATTCCCAAACTAGACCTCAAGGCCAGTGGTCAACATTTTGGCAATGGCAATTCATACAAACAAGACTGAAAATTTTTCAGTTAACATGTTATGTGCTGCATGTGTGTCTGACATACCCTATCTCATTTATTAAATGCATCTTTTTTTAATTCACTTTTTAGATTCCCCATGAATACAACACTACATTTTTTTTTAGTCCTATGGAAACCTAGCAAGCTATACTATTTATTTCACCATTATTCTTGACTTCATTCTCTCCTTATGTTAGTTTCAGGATGTTCAATGTAAGTCACTCAACAAACATTTATCTAGGTCAATGAGAGATAAAGGCATATTCCAGAATTTACTTTCTCCCAGGCATAAATGAACAAGGAAAAGTTCAGTAATATATACCACTACCAATTAAATTCAATAAATCATTTATTGATGTTGTTGTTCACTTGTTTCAGTCATGTCTGACTCTTTATGACCCCTTCAAGGTTTTCTTGGCAAAGATACTGGAGTGATTTGCCATTTCCTTCTCCAGCTCATTTTACAGATGAGGAAAAGCAAACAGGGTTAAGTAACTTGCCAGGGGTCACACAGCTAATGTCTGCAGCTGGATTTGAACTCAGGTATTCTTGACTCCAGTCCTGGTGCCAGTCCAGTCTTGCCTCTGTCCAAGGCGCCACCTTGTTGCCCCATCAATAATCATTGATTATTGTCTATTGCATAACAAGCAGTACTAGGCACTGAAAATAAAGACAAAAGTGAAAATAGACTCTGCTCTCAATAATCTTACATTCTATTATTCATAAGCCACGGAAGTCACTGCTTGCCGGAAAATGTCCAAACTCTTTCAATTGACATTCACTGTTTGCCTGCAATCTATCTTTTCCTCGTCTCTAGCCACCCCTCTTCAGACATCCCGCACCCCCACCAAACTGAACTATTTGCCGTGTCCTGAGAACATGCCTGATGCTTTCTTGCTTTTTCTCATAGAATCATGTATTTAGAGCCAAAAAGGGATGTTAAAGATCATCCAGCCCAATTCCCTTCATTACAGAAGAGGAAACTGAGGCCCGGAGAGGGGAAGTAAACTGTCCAAGGGTACACTGGCACTAAGTAATAAAGCTGGTTATTGAACCCAGGTCCTCTGACCTCAAATCTAGTTCTCTTCATTCTGTATCAAGACTTGGTATGCGTAGAGTTAAATAGAAAGAATCTATCAGTGAGTAATCCATAGGTGGGGTCTTTGTTTGGCTTTTGTTGAGGTTTTTGGTCATTTCTCCTCCTTTGCATTTTGACTGTGCCATAGTGCAGTAATGAGGAACCAGAGGAGAGGATCGCTAAGTGAGACGTCACACTGACAGAAAGAGACCCCGGTGATGAGAAGTTGGAACCACATAAAATAACTTGGCACAGGCCAAGTTTGTAACCTTGTGTCTGTTTCTCTCAGTTTTATCATTGTGGTATAGAATCTTTTCTCACTTTCTGAGAAAACACAAAAGGATTAAGGAAAGTTGATGAAAACAAATACTTTGAATTAAAGACTCCAAAAGTGGTTTCCTTATTTCATTGTGCCTGACCACGTGAATTTACTACATTCCTACTACTGACTCCATTCGACTCCCAGGGCAGATCAAAGCAAAGAGGAATAATTAACCATGTATTATTTTGAGCCATCTCCCTTATTCATGACTTTTGTCTAACTATTATTTAAAACATGGTTATTTAAATTTTTAGATATGTTGATGCCAGAATCATATACTATCAAAATTGGGAGGGACCTCAGAGGATACCAGGCCAAGAATCCCTTCAATAACATGCCAAGAAATAGTCAATTCAACCTTTGCTTGGAGACCTCAAGTTCAAGTCTACCTACTATCTCCTTAGGCAGCTGAGTCTGTTTCTAGATAAGTTTAATACTTGCTAAAACATTTTTTTGCTCCCAATTGCCAAAAATCAATATTTTAGCCATTTTGACACAGAACATATCTTTTCCATATGAGAGTTCTTCAAGTACTTGAGAGATCCTGTCCTCTAAGCATTTTCTGCCCCAGGCTAAATGACCCCAGTTGCTTGGACTGAAGATGTTTGTATGGCATGATTTCAAATTCCTTCACCATCCTGGTCACTCCCCTCTGAATTGTCTCTAGCTTATCAATATCCTTCTTACAATGTAGCTTTCCAAAATGATCACAGGACTTCATCTGTGGCAGAATACAGTGGAAGTCTCACTTGCCCCCACTTCTCCAACTAGATTGGAAGCTCCTCAAGGGCAGAGATGTTGTCTTCTACTTCTTTATGTTTCCTTCAGTATACAGCACAGTGCCTCACACATGACAAGAGTTATTCAATGATTATTTGTTGATTTTTATTTTTCATAGATATATTACTATGAGTACAATCATAATATCCAACATTTATTTAGAATTTTAAGGTTTGAAAAGCACTTTACAAAGCTTATCTGTGTGCTTAACACAGTGCCTGAAAAATAGTAGATGTTAAATAACTGCTTATTAATTGATCCTTACAGTAACCTTGTGAGGTAGGTGTTATTATTATTCCCACTTTAGAGAGAAGAAAAATTAGGTGAAAGAAGTTGTAACTTACCCAGGGTCACACAACTAGTAAGTTTCTGAGGCTGAACTTGAACTAAGATTTTCCTGTCTCCAAATCTAGCACTTTGCCCACTTCACCACCTTGCTACCTTCTCAAAACTCTGCTATGGTATGCATTTTATCCTACTAATCCAGAAGTCACTCTCTATGCATCCTCAAGTTTCTAAGACAAGAGTCCTTAACCTGGAGTCCAAGAACTTGTTCTTTAAAAATATTTTTCTAACTATATTTCAATATAATTAATTTCTTTTGTAATCCTATGTATTTTATGCCTTTAAAAATATTGTTCTGCAAAGGAGTCCACAGTCTTCATAGGCTATCAAATGAGTCTATGACATAAAATGGAGTTAAGAATATTTGTTCTAAGATATGGCTGAGTCTCAAGATAAGTTGTTGTTGTTAAAGGTCTGTGGATAGACAAAGTGGATATTGAAAAGACCAAAGTTAATACCATGAAGTCTAGAGTTAATACCACAAAGTCCTTGCAATATGGGTCACGCAATCTACCTACACATAATAGAACCCCTTAAGTATCTCATTCAGAGCCTATTCACTTTTATTTTAGACACAATTTTAAGAAGCTTTACTTTCTGGTTCCCCAATCCAAGGCAGAGTATTATCACTAAATTAGAAAGTTGGTTGAGAAGGAACTGTTAGAGACAAACACAGTGACAACAGCATAAAGTGAAAGCCGATGGTCTGACTGCAATGAAGAGACAGAAAACTAATAAAAACAGGCACAAAACCTCAAAAGCCCAATGGTCTGGTCTCATTTAGTGTACTGGCCCCTGAGGCCACTAATATATTATTGCATAATATTCATTATCCTGTATATTTTGTTTCAGAAAATTTGGAAGTATAATAATTTTTATTTTAATTTTAAAATGTTTCATTGAGGACTTTTGTTTTAACATGATAGTCATTTTGAAGACTAGCCCTGACCACTCTCACGTTGAATATTCCCTCTAACAAAGAAAATGATTCAATAAAAATAACTGATACATCTGATGATATACGTAATATTCTGCATCTAGAGTCCTCTACCTCTTGGCCAAAAGGAGGGACCTTTGTTTCATTATCTATTCTCCATAATCAAAATTGGCCTTTATAGTTATTCAAAGCTAGTACTACTTTTATAATTCTTTTTCTTTAGAATATTGTGTCCCTTGTATATGCTGTCATTCCTATTTCTACTTACTTTACTCTATAATGCTTAATTTGTCTTCACAGGAATTCTTCATATATGTTATTTCTTACCACAAAATAATATTTTATTACAGTCATACTCCACATTTGTCTAGCCATTTCCCAAACAATGGGTACCCACCTTGTAATATATTTTATAAGAAGTCCCATCAAAGATAATTAAAATTTTAAAATCTTTGCCCTTTAAGTGGATAAGTTTCAGTTATTTGGAAAACTCATCCATGTAGAACAATTCATTCTTTGGTGATGTTGGATAAAAGGAGTATTCATGTAATATTAGATAATGGGCAACATGGTAAAAAGAACACCAGACTAGAATTCTAGCCTAGACACCTGGATTCTAATCTTAGCATGGCCTCAAATTAGCTTTGGAACTTTGTGTAAATTCCATTGTCTTTCATAGTCTGTTTACTTATCTCAAAAATGAAAGGGTTTAAATAGATCTTTAAGGTTCCTTCTAAATCTAAATCTAAAAATATTGCCACTACATCATACTGCCTTTTCCTATCTCAGAGAGAGACTCTACATTCTTTTCTCCTTAGTTCAGTTTTATTGTAATAAACTAGGAACTTAGTAGATGTTGATGGCAACATCTCTTGATCTATTGACTGATATGTCATTTAAGAACTCTATCTTTTCACACTGCAACATGTCCTTTACATACACTTTTTCAATTTCCTACTCACTTTGCTTCCGTGTTTTTTACCCTTGGGCTAGATTGGTAGAGGAAGTACTCACATGGAAGAAATTGAGATCTATGGCAATGTGGTGTAGTAGAAAGAGTGATCTCAGTTTTCTCATCTATAAAATGAGGGAATTGGAACTAGAAAATCTAGACAGTCCTTTTCAAGCTTTAAGTCAATGATCTTGTTTTTCAAAATTAAAATCTAGAGTAAGTTTTTTACACTTATATTAACTCATCTACCTAATTTTCTTTTTTTTAAACCTATGAACCAGTTATGAAATGATTCCTTAGACTGTTTTCTTTAGACATTAAAAAAATTAAATCTCACTCTAAACAAGCTTTTATGATAGAGCAGTTACAATGAGAAAGACCCTAATTATTCTCTTCTCATCCTCTCTTCTCTCTTTTTCTTCTTTC
The DNA here is from genome assembly GCF_003287225.1 of Phascolarctos cinereus. Lineage (NCBI taxonomy): Eukaryota > Metazoa > Chordata > Mammalia > Diprotodontia > Phascolarctidae > Phascolarctos > Phascolarctos cinereus. Next base: position 75,014,172 of record NW_027555847.1, on the reverse strand, counting down.
CTCTTTATTTTTTTTTTGGTAGGATATTAAATGATATTGACATACACTCATATGTTGCTATACTAAAATTAACAGTTCACATTTTCAAGAATATCTAAAATCACTTACATAGAATACAGTGTCCCGGTGATAATTTGAAAAATAACAAAGCGAATGCAAATATAAGTGGTTTTGAGGACAAATATTCAAATCAGCATTGCCAGGTTATATGTGAACCTGATGCCTAATATTTTTGTAAACCACTAGTTCCTGGTTTTTCCTTCTAATGAAATGTCATTCTTGACAATGAATCATAGTTGTAAAATGTATGCAAATTCTAAATAATAGGAAAAGGGAAAATTTCAATTGATGTTTTGAACATTATCAGGGTGTGTGTGTGTGTGTGTGTGTGTGTGTGTGTGTGTGTGTGTGTGTGTGTGTGTGTTTTACCCCAGAACAGGAGGAAATTGAAATTTTTGTGTATGATCATGGCACAGATTTATGCCCTTCATCCCAGTTTCAGCAGTAAGACTCCCATTCCCTCAAATTTAGAAGGGGAAAATATAGGGCATAGATTTTTTTTCCTTCTCCTCTAAAAAATGATTTTTAATATATTTTATTCTCTTAATTTTTCCCTTCTTTCTCTTTTAACTTTTTTCTTCAGCACTGCAAATATTCCAGGATATATTGGCAAGGTTCATTTCATAGCCACCCACCCAGCAAATTCTGATATTCCACCAACAACCCCAGCCACAAGTTCAGCAGTTCGGCGGTAAGTGCAAAGACTATTATTCATTTTTTTCAGATAGATACATTAGAAGGAAAATCCTAATTATGGTTATTTCATTAAAGAACAATTAAATACTAAAAATAAATTTGCTTTGGTTAAAAAAATGGAAGAGAAAGGATGGGCTCATTTTCACACTCCAAGGGATCAGTACCAGTCCTCACCCATCAGGGTTTAAAAAGTTGACGTATGTGGAAAGAAGAATAAGCTTGCTTTGCTTTAGCTTGGACTCAACCTTGCTACTTAGACTTGCAGTTCTGCATTTCAACATGTGTACCTGCATTAACTAAATAAATGCATGCTGTTTAGAAGCCATGTACATTTTTCATTTGTCTGTGAATCACTTTTTTTCTGAAATAATTGCATTATTTCTCAGAAAACAGAAAATTCTACTGAAGATAATAACCATCAAAACATCACATTTTCAAATTGAAAAGAGCAGCTGTTCGATGCTAGCTTACTGAAAGATCCTTGGCTTGAAGCTGCCAGTAAAGAAACAAACCCCTTTATTGCTCATTATGATTCAAATTTGAAAGCACTTGCTTGAAGCCTTGGTCTTGGCAATAAAATAATGTATGGCTGAAAATGTAAATCCAGGTCTCGAATAGATTCAGAATGACTCTCTTCACAGATAAATGCAATGGTATAATCTGGGATAGGTCATTACTCTGACCAGACAGGACCTGGAGAATGCCATTAACCTATCAAAAGGACCTTTCTTTTAGGTATTGCTGGTGCTCTTTCCTTGGCCAGCACAGAAAAGTGCCGTCGAGTTACTAGTGATTTTTATGAAGCACTGCCTTCAAATGACTGTAAGGGTGCAAATGTGAATGTGCGGCTGGGACCTGTGGGTTTCCATTAAGTGTTTAAATTAGTGACATTTTGGCCCCTGGTTCGAATTTGATAAGGTAAAGAAACTATGAAACGCCAAACTGTAATGGATCCTGAAAATGTGACCAAGGCACAAACCAGTATTAGAGGTACTGGTCCACAATGACTCATCAATAACTGATTGGAAAAAACAAACTATGCTGTTTAAAGTTCAGTTGTTTGCTTTAACTTGCTCATAGTGCCAAATCACTCAAAATTATCTGTCTCTTTGCCTGTCTCTCTGTCTATCTATCTATCTATCCATCCATCTACCACTCTCCATCCACCCATCTATCATTTATCTATCCATCCATTCACCTCTTTATCTCTAGCAATCCGCCTATGTCATATACTTATGCATCTATCTTTTATCTCTTTCTCTATTTTTTTTGTCCAAAACAAAGCATAGACCTATAGCTACTGTTGTGAGAAAGTAGCATTAACTGTGATAGTAGGTCCAAATTTAAAACTGCCAGAATTTTTCCGGGACCATAAATTTTACATTAATCCTTTAGATATTCAATATATGAAAGAGATATTGTATTTGATATAAGAAAACCTGAATAAATACCAGTGGTGTGTTATGAACATAGAAGGAAAATAAGAATAGAAAGGAGTGTCAGTGAAGCATTTTAAAAATGCACATTGTAGAGCAGAAGGTTCAGAAGCAAATGCAAATTAGCAGGACCCCTTTGGATCTAACTTGCTGAATTTAGTATATACTTTAAAAAACCAAGATGTGCCTAATAGATAGCTTTGTATACAGTGCTCTTTTTGCTCTTTGTATGTGGAAATATTCATGTCTGTTGGTATTTTCAAGTTAAGACTAACAAAAAAAATTAAATAAAACATCATATAGGAGGATACTAAAAACATCCATATACCAGGTAGGACATTTTTAAATTCAAATTAACTTAGTACAGAAGAGGGCAATCAGGATGATGAAGATTCTTGAGTTCATCCTACATGTAAATCAACTGGAAGGAATTGGGATGGTTAACTAGGACAAGAGAAGCCTGGGAAGGGAACAGGGGAAAATGATAGCTGTCTTAAATATATAGTATTTTAATTATTAGTCAACATCAAATAAGGGTTATACTTGTTCTGCTTGGCCCCATGGGCCAAATGGCAAAGGGCAAATTTAGGTTTGATATGAAGAAAAAAAAATTTTAACACATAAAGCTTTCCAGAAATGGAATAGGCCTGGTAGGAAGTAGTGGTTTTTCCCATATTGGAGTTCTTTGAGCCAAGGCTGGGTTACCATTTATTAGGCATGTTGTAGAGGGGATTATTTTTCAGGTACAGATTGGACTAGATGGCCACTGAGATATCTTCTAACTTCAAAATTCTATGATTTTGTCCATAAACATTCATTTTGAAGTAGATGAGGAGAGCGTCTTCCCTGCCCTATTTGCCCCCTGGGATGACTGAATGGATGTATTTTCTCCCTTTTTTGAATCAGGGAGCCATCTAAATTAGAAAGGGCCATCCATCTTTAAAAAAACGAAGCACAATTAGGGACATATTATAGATATGTTCAGGTAAGGTCTCAGGTGGTGTGCCCATCAAAAAACCTAGAACTATCTTCTTGACCATATTTTCCTAGATAGCACAGTTCAGAAAATCACGGTGAAGTCATACTTTGTGTTGTTATCTTTTTTCTGCTCAAGGGAGCCATTATAGTTATTTCATTTTCTTTGTCAATAGGGGAAAGTGGACAGCCCACCTACATTGGTAGCTTTTAATACTTCAGTATTAAATAGCTTATTAATAATACTTCATGGGTGCCAATGTATTTGGCATGGCACTAAATGCTCCACGATGTTAAAGAAAAGCAAGGCTCTTGCTTTCTAAGGGGCCCCACTATCTCTTCATCATTCTGCTTCAGAAGAATTGAAAGTGTACCTGAACTTAGATAAACCAGTGCTTTTCCTGTTATGACAAAGTTGAGACAATAGAGAACAGAAGGCAAAGGCAAAACCCAACACAACAAAGATCTTCAGTTTTATGGTTTGAACTGTCAGTTTGCTCTAAATCCAAGTCTTCAAATGCCACCCATACCCGCAAGGTGCAGCTATGTTTTTGTAGAGTTTACTTAAAGATGAATTAACTGCCAGGCAATAGGTTTTGGGCATAGTCTTTGAGAATTAAGCAAAACTGAATATTTTATTAATTTCATGTGAGGAAGACTTTTTTTAAAAAGGGACAAAATCAGCATTAAAACCACTCTTCAAGCTATAGTTTATGTTTGTTCTCATAAAGAGAAATATTTACTAGCGTGTAATTGGTGTACTTAATAATCCATCTTTATGCCACTGGGAATTTAACAAGTCTAACAAAAATACTCAGTGGTTCTGACTCACCACTGTGAATCTTCATGGTGGAACCTCAAGATGGCTAGTCTTTGTCATTAATGAAGTATCCTCATGGCATCTTGAAAATCAAACATTCCAAATTTGTGGGTCATCTTGGTTCTGATTTAACACATAGAGTTGTACTACAAAAATAGAAAAAAGTCCTTTGCCCTGATCAGACCATATCTGCAGTACTGTGCTCAGCCATGGTTGTTACATGGAGGACATGGGCAGGACTGAGCATGCCCAAAAAAGACCGACAACAATGGGGAAAGAACTGGAGATCATCCTATATGAAGATTGGTTGAAGGAGCTGGAGATCTTTTGCCTGAAAAGCAAAGAAAGTTGCAGAGAAGCAAATTTCAGGTAGATATAAGGAAAATTTTCCTAACAATTCATAACACCATTACCCTGTTCTGTCTCCATAATCTCAAATTCTAATATTCCATTTTCTGTTTATAAACTTTATTTATTGCTTTCATCTCTCCCTCAGGGCCATTGGTCTTGAACCAATTCTTCCTTACCATCCTTACTATGACTTCCATTCCCTTAATCATTTCTGTTTTCTTTTGGTCTCAGTTTCTACTTTTCACAATCTTGACCCTATCGCTTGCCTTCTAGTCCTACCTGCCAATCCTAAACCTTGGATGACCTTTGTTTGCTTTAATTCCACTCTGATGTTATGATATGCCATTGGAATGTCATAAAACTGTGCTGACTAGGTCCATTACAAATTTACTCTTCTTAAATAGAGAGACAGTGTGATGTCATGGATAAAGAACCAACCTGAAAGTTAGGAAGGCCTAGTAACCAGTCTGGCCTCTAGTATATACTAACTTTATGGCCAAGGGGAAATCATTTAACCTTTGCTCCAGCTTCTGAGTAAGAGGTAGCCCTCTTCCTTGTCAAGCTAATCCCTCAGTTGCATCCTTTATTTCATCTCCTCTTGTTTACTCCAGGCTTTTGTCTCAGGAATCATTTCTTCCTTTTCAGTCATCTTCAGGCTTTCTCTTTCTACTTGTTTCCTTCCCTAACATCTACAAATATGACCAGGTTTCCCACATACTTAAAAAAAACCCTCCTTTAACTGCTATCCCCTCAACCTGTTGGCCTGTATAGGAACTCCTCTCCCTTTCACTGCCAATCTCCTAGAAAGATTTGTCTACTCTTCTTCATCTCTACTTCCTCACCACCTACACATTTACTTCTTATGCTGCCTTCTGACCCTACCACTCTACTAAAAGTGTTCTCTCCAAGGTTTCCAAAGAACTCTTAACTATTAAATCCTTGACTCCTCTTTAATTTGAGAATATTAATTAGGCTTTCCTCCTGCATATTTTCCTTACTCTTGGGTTTTGTAAACTACTCTTTTCTTACTTTTATGACCACTTCTTTTCATTTTTCTTCGATATTTCCTCATCTATCTCCCACCTCCCAAGCATGGTGTCTTCAAGAGTCTAGACTGAACCTTATTCTCATTTGACCCTCTCCCTTTGTGTTCACCAGCTTCATATGTTCAATTATCTGTTTCATGTAGATAATTCCCAAATCGATGTAACCTAAATCTATATCTATCTAGGAAGCTAGCTAGCTGTTGGTCTGTTTATCTTATCTCTGTCCTTAACTCTAGTCATCTACTGATAATTGATAGCAGGATATCTCCACCAGGAGTTCCCATTGACATCTCAAACTCAGTATGTCCAAAAGGAAATTATATTCTTTCCCTACCAAAATCACCTTTCCTCCAACTTCTGTTGAGGACACTACCATTCTTCAAGTCACGCAGGTTCATAACTTCAGAATTATCTTTGACTCACCTTTCTCCATCACCCCACACAATCAATTGCCAAGTCTTACTGATTCTACCACCATAACATTGCTTCCATTTCTCCCTTACCTCCACTCATATCATTACCATCCTTATTCAGGCCCTCATCTCTAATATGGACTGTTGTAATAATTCCTAATGTATTTACTTGTTTCCGTTCTCTCTTTGCCTGATACATCTTCCTTAAAGTTGCCAAAATAATCTCACTAAGCTAAAAATCTGCCTGTGGTTTGATCCCTTAATTAAAATCTTTCAGTGGCCCCCTATCATCTATAGGCAAAAGTATAAACTCAGAGATCCAGAATTTAAGGCCTTTCACAATCTGGCCCCAACTTCTCTTTCCAGCCTTATCTTACATTATTCTCCTTTATAGAACCTAAATTCCAGCTGAATTATTTCCCAAACTCTGTTTTCCACCCCCTGCCTTTGTACATTTGTACACCCATGCCTAAATATATTCCCTCTTCAGTTCCATTTCTTGGAAACCTTACCTTCCTTCAAGATTCAGCTTAGGTATTATCTTTTCAGTAGAACCTTCCTTTATTTCCTCCCATCCCAATTGTTACTGATATTTTTGCCTCTTCAAATTGTCTTCTATTTACTTATCTGTGTCTATATCATATCCTAAGACAAGAATTTTTTTTTTAATTCCCTGTACTCAATACATCGACTAGAAGGCATTTAATAATAATTTGTTGGGTGTAATTGAACCCTAAGAGATGAATGATAAAAGTTACTATTGGATCCGACTATCCAAGCTGTCCACTCTCAGTTTTATAACTGTTAACATCCACTTCTTGATTTCTTACAGTAAGCTTGTTGAAAAACAGTGGTATTTTACAGAAATATGATACTTAATGAACTGTGAAAAAACAGTTTAACGGAGAAAATCATCCTGCTTACACTGGGTTAGAATTCTCTAATCAAGAAGCAGTGTATTGAATTTAAGCAGTCTCAACTTTTCTGTGATGCAGGAGATAGTTAACTTTGACCTTTGACCTTCAAGAGTCAATTTCACCTGCCCTTTACCATATAGCTAACCTTTATTTCTTTTTACAAGGCCATTCAGTGGTTTTTGTCTTCAGGTTTTTGTTCATTTTCTGAAAAAGTTATCTCTAACTAAGGATTAAGCCCACAAGAACCTAAAGCACTGATTTTCTCCTGTCTATTCAGCTTGATCCATTTTTACTCTTATTGCTGTGTCTACTATGTGCTAGGCACTTGCTAGGCTCTGCAGTATAAAGGCAAAAATGAAAATAGTCCCTACTCTCAAGAAACTTATAGTCTTCTGGGGGTGGGAGAGCACATACGCACAAATAAGTAAATGCAAAGTAATATGGGATCCCGAATAATTGGAGGAATCAGGAAAGACTTTGTGTAAGAGGCAGCACTCGTACTGAGCCTTTAAAGAATGCTGTGTAATCCAACCTATCTTATCAGACTTTTTCTAGAATGCCCACAGTACATACAATGAATGAATGAAGCACTTATTAAGATTTTACAGTTTACAAAGCACTATGCTAAACACTGGGAGGCTTAAGTGAGACAAGGAGCTTCACTCAATTCTTCTCTCTCTCTCTCTCTCTCTCTCTCTCTCTCTCTCTCTCTCTCTCACTCACTCTCTCGCCATCTATATCTAATAAGTGCTACCTCCTCAACATTTCTCAGATCTGTCTTCTTTGGTCCACTCACATGACCATTATCCTACTCTGGACTGCCATCCAGACTATCAAGGAGCTCACATTTTAATGGAGGAGAAAACTGGAAAGTTAGAAAAGTTTCAGCTGCAAGTCAGATGGAAAGATCCCATGGGCCTTAAGGGGCAGTAAAAAAGTAGATGTGAATGCCTCTTCTTTAAGGTTATTTCCATTGAGAAAACCATATCAGTTTCAGCTATTGTACCACTTGACAATGCCAAGGATTTTGGTGGGAAGAACTAAATTAGATTTCTTGTTATCACTCCCAAACTCCCTTCCATGTCTCATCTCTATGCCTTAGAACAGGTTGACCTCTGGGCCCATAGTTTCCTTCAAATCTTGACTCAACTACCACAGATGCCCCCTCAACTACCTTGTGTTTATTTTGTATAGAATTTGTATTTACTTATATATATGCATGTTGTCTACGCCAATAGAATATAAGTTCCCTGGGGACATAGGATGTTTTCTTCTTATTACTATATCCCCAATGCCGAGCACAGTTTCTGGCATGTAGTGGTTAATTAGTAAATGT